>NC_029793.2:34191164-34222797 GCF_000816755.2 Arachis ipaensis | reverse complement strand
CCCATATGGCCGAACCTTAACCCCCCTCCCTTCCCTATATAAAGCCCTCCATTCTTCCTCATTTTCACACAACACAACCCTCTTTTCTCTTCTTGGCCGAAACACACCTCCCCCATCCTCTCCATATTTTCTTCTTCTTCTTCATCTATTCTTTCTTCTCTTGCTCGAGGACGAGCAAAATTCTAAGTTTGGTGTGGTAAAAGCATAAGCTTTTTGTTTTTCCATTACCATTGATGGCACCTAAGACCAGAGAATCCTCTAGAAAAGGGAAAGGGAAGACAAAAGCTTCCACCTCCGAGTCATGGAGATGGAAAGATTCATCTCCAAAGCTCATCAAGACCACTTCTATGATGTTGTGGCCAAGAAGAAAGTGATCCCCGAGGTCCCTTTCAAGCTCAAAAGAAATGAGTATCCGGAGATCCGACATGAAATCCAAAGAAGAGGTTGGGAAGTCCTAACAAACCCCATCCAACAAGTCAGCATCCTAATGGTTCAAGAGTTCTATGCCAATGCATGGATCACTAGGAACCATGATCAAAGTAAGAACCCGAATCCAAAGAATTATGTTACAATGGTTCGGGGAAAATACTTAGATTTTAGCCTGGAGAATGTGAGGTTGGCGTTTAACTTGCCTATGATGCAAGGAGATGAACGCCCCTACACTAGAAGGGTCAACTTTAATCAAAGGTTGGACCAAGTCCTCATGGACATATGTGTGGAAGGAGCTCAATGGAAGATTGACCCCAAAGGCAAGCCGGTTCAACTAAGAAGACTGGACCTCAAACCTGCGGCTAGAGGATGGTTGGAGTTCATCCAACGCTCCATCATCCCCACTAGCAACCGATCTGAAGTTACTGTGGATCGGGCCATCATGATCCATAGCATCATGATTGGAGAGGAAGTAGAAGTTCATGAAGTCATCTCCCTTGAACTCTACAAAATAGCCGAAAAGCCCTCCCCTGGGGCAAGGCTAGCTTTTCCTCATCTTATTTGCCATCTATGTTACTCAGCTGGAGCTTTCATAGAAGGAAACATTCACATTGAGGAAGAGAAGCCCATCACTAAGAAAAAGATGGAGCAAGCAAGAGAGCCCATTCATGGAGCTCAAGAGGCGTAGGAAGCTCATCACCATGAGATCCCGGAGATGCCTCAAATGCATTTTCCTCCACAAAACTATTGGGAGCAAATGAACACCTCCCTAGGAGAATTAAGTTCCAACATGGGACAACTAAGGGTGGAACATCAAGAGCACTCCATCATCCTTCATGAAATCAGAGAAGATCAAAAAGCAATGAGGGAGGAGCAACAAAGACAAGGAAGAGATATAGAAGAGCTCAAGGACATCATTGGTTCCTCAAGAAGAAAACGCCACCATCACTAAGGTGGACTCATTCCTTGTTCTTACATTCTCTGTTTTCGTTTTCTCTATGTTAAAGTACTTATCTATGTTTGTGTCTTCCTTACATGATCATTAGTAGTTAGTAACTATGCCTTAAAGTTATGAATGTCCTATGAATCCATCACCTCTCTTAAATGAAAAATATTTTAATTCAAAAGAACAAGAAGTACATGAGTTTCGAATTTATCCTTGAACTTAGTTTAATTATATTGATGTGGTGACAATGCTTCTTGTTTTCTGAATGAATGCTTGAACAGTGCATATGTCTTTTGAAGTTGTTGTTTAAGAATGTTAAATATGTTGGCTCTTGAAAGAATGATGACAAGGAGACATGTTATTTGATAATCTAAAAAATCATAAAAATGATTCTTGAAGCAAGAAAAAGCAGCAAAGAACAAAGCTTGCAGAAAAAAAAATAGGCGAAAAAAAAAGAGAGAGCAAAAGCAAGCAGAAAAAGCCAAAAGCTCTTAAAACCAAGAGGCAAGAGCAAAAAGCCAATAACCCTTAAAACCAAAAGGCAAGGGCAAATAAAAAGGATCCCAAGGCTTTGAGCATCAGTGGATAGGAGGGCCTAAAGGGATAAAATCCTGGCCTAAGCGGCTAAACCAAGCTGTCCCTAACCATGTGCCTGTGGCGTGTAGGTGTCAAGTGAAAACTTGAGACTGAGCGGTTAAAGTCAAGGTCCAAAGCAAAAAAAAGAGTGTGCTTAAGAACCCTGAACATCTCTAATTGGGGACTTTAGCAAAGCTGAGTCACAATCTGAAAAGGTTCACCCAATTATGTGTCTGTGGCATTTATGTATCCGGTGGTAATACTGGAAAACAAAGTGCTTAGGGCCACGGCCAAAACTCATAAAATAGCTGTGTTCAAGAATCATCATACTGAACTAGGAGAATCAATAACACTATCTGAACTCTGAGTTCCAATAGATGCCAATCATTCTGAACCTCAATGGATAAAGTGAGATGCCAAAATATTCAAGGGGCAAAAAGCTACAAGTCCCGCTCATCTGATTAGAGCTATGTTTCATTGATCGTTTGGAATTTATAGTATATTCTCTTCTTTTATCCTATTTGATTTTCAGTTGCTTGGGGACAAGCAACAATTTAAGTTTGGTGTTGTGATGAGCGGATAATTTATACGCTTTTAGCATTATTTTTAGTATGTTTTTAGTAGAATCTAGTTACTTTAGGGATGTTTTCATTAGTTTTTATGTTAAATTCACATTTCTGGACTTTACTATGAGTTTGTGTGTTTTTCTGTGATTTCAGGTATTTTCTGGCTGAAATTGAGGGACTTGAGCAAAAATCAGATTCAGAGGTTGAAGAAGGACTGCTGATGTTGTTGGATTCTGACCTCCCTGCACTCAAAATGAAGTTTCTGGAGCTACAGAACTCAAAATGGCGCGCTTCCAATTGCGTTGGAAAGTAGACATCTAGGGCTTTCCAGAAATATATAATAGTCCATACTTTGCCCAATTTTGGACGACGCAAACTGGCGTTCAACACCAGCTCTCTGCCCAATTCTAGCGTCCAGCGCCAGAAACAAGTTGCAAAGTGGAGTTCAACGCCCAAACTGGCACAAAAGCTGGCGTTCAACTCCAAGAATGACCTCTCCACGTGTAGACTTCAAGCTCAGTCCAAGAACACACCAAGTGGGCCTCGGAAGTGGATTTATGCATCAATTACTTACTTCTGTAAACCCTAGTAACTAGTTTAGTATAAATAGGACTTTTTACTATTGTATTAGATATCTTTGGATTATATTTTGATCTATTGATCACGTTTGGGGGCTGGCCACTCGGCCATGCCTGGACCTTTCACTTATGTATTTTCAACGGTAGAGTTTCTACACTCCATAGATTAAGGTGTGGAGCTCTGCTGTTCCTCAAAGATTAATGCAAAGTACTACTGTTTTTCTATTCAATTCAACTTATTTTGCTTCTAAGATATTCATTCGCATTTCAACATGAATGTGATGAACGTGACAATCATCATCATTCCCCATGAACGCGTTCCTGACAACCACTTCCGTTCTACCTTAGATTGAATGAGTATCTCTTGGATCTCTTAATCAGAATCTTCGTGGCATAAGCTAGATTGATGGCGGCATTCATGAGAGTTCGGAAAGTCTAAACCTTGTCTGTGGTATTCCGAGTAGGACTCTGGGATTGAATGACCGTGATGAGCTTCAAACTTGCGAGTGCTGGGCGTAGTGACAGACGCAAAAGGAGGGTGAATCCTATTCCAGTATGATCGAGAACCTCAGATGATTAGCCGTGCTGTGACAGAGCATTTGGACCATTTTCACAAGAGGATGGGATGTAGCCATTGATAACGGTGATGCCCTTACATAAAGCCAGCCATGGAAAGGAGTAAGACTGATTGGATGAAGATAGCAGGAAAGCAGAGGTTCAGAGGAACGAAAGCATCTCTATGTGCTTATCTGAAATTCTCACCAATGATTTACATAAGTATTTCTATCCTTCTTTTATTATTTAATTTCAAAAACTCCATAATTATTTTATATCCGCCTGACTGAGATTTACAAGGTGACCATAGCTTGCTTCATACCAACAATCTCCGTGGGATCGACCCTTACTCACATAAGGTTTATTACTTGGACGACCCAGTGCACTTGCTGGTTAGTTGTATCGAAGTTGTGACAAATTATGAATTGAGATTAGAGCACCAAGTTTTTGGAGCCATTACCAGAGATCACAATTTCGTGCACCAAGCACCCAGGTATAACTCATACTCTGATTCTACAATAAACCTGTTTAATACCCATGCTAACTTAAGCATCGGAGTCTCTTGCAGGTACCCCCCACCCTCCGGTGACAAAGGATCAGCAGTGCAGCCAGTCCAACAAGTCGGACACAACAGCTCCGGCCGCCACCAACCAGCCAGACACGTCATCTCCGACCAGTACAGAAGATCTCATCCGAGATCGACCTACAGTTTCAGGTAACCCTCGGAACAGTGAGTGTCACTAACGTTGGCTCATCATTCCTTTCCTCCACGTTAGCTTCCACGTTAATGCAATTAACATGGCAACTAACGTGGCTAATAGTGGCTTAGTCCAACGTTAGTGACAAAGGTGAGTGTCACTAACGTTGGCACTTCTTTGTTCCTTCCACGTTAGAGCTCACATTAATGTACTTAACGTGACTCTTAATGTGGCTAGGTGTGCCCCTTTTTTCAACGTTAGTAGCATTCACTTTTACCACTAACGTTGGAGCTTTACTTCTCTTCCACGTTAGCTTCCACGTTAACGTAGTTAACGTGGCAACTAACGTGGGCTATGATGGCTCACGAAGGCGTTATTGGCGATCACTTTTCTCATTAACGTTGCAAGATAGCTCCCATTCCACGTTAGTGGTCACATTAGTTAGACTAACGTGACTACTAACGTGGCTCTTCCTTGCTTCCTTTGTCCTGAAATCAAGCGAATAAAGTGCATCAAAGCTAGGTTCTAACCCATGAGATCATGCATCATTCATTTTATCATTCAGTTCATGCATAATTCTCATAAAATCATATAAAATTCACAATGTTTGCTTAAATCAAGATGTAAGTGATTATTTACCCAAAACTTGCTTATTTCCTAAGAAAGTACATGAAACTACCCTAAAACAATAAAGAAAAGGTCAGTGAAACTGGCCAAAATGCCTTGGCATCACAACACCAAACTTAAAGCTTGCTTGTCCCTAAGCAAGTACTGGAACAAGAGAATGATGAATGAAATGACAAGAAAAATGAATCATTATTGTGGAAGTCATGTCCTTGGTTTTATGGGGTTTCATGCATAGCAACTTAGGTTCATTCCTTTATTGGCTTTCAGACCTTTACCATGCCCTGGAATACTCACTTGATTGCACCCTATGAGACTTTTATTTATTGATCCTTTTTTTTTTCTTTTCAGGGTTTGATTGTGTTCTTTAGACTAGGTGCTTTGTAAGGGGCGACTCTTTAAGATAAGCTTTCAGCCAGCACTCCCGAACTAGTTGGTCCAAGGTGCTGGGTGTTAACACTCCTAAGGACTTACTCCCTCAAGTCTCTTTCCCCCATACATTCACACCACAGGCACATGGTTTGTTATTTTTATTCTTGAGACCTTGGTGTCCAGCACCTCTTTGGGTTACTAAGTGCTCTGTAGCAAGGGTTACTCTTGATAGTGGATTTTCAGCTGATAATCCCGGGTTAGTTAACCCAAGTTACCAAGTGATAAGGCACCCCTGAGAGCTTATTCATCCAAGTATATCCCTTGCACAGGAGCACCACAGACACATGCCTTAAGATTCAACCCTTGGTGCCTAGCCTTATTTCTTACTCTTTTTTCTTTATTTCTCAACTTTTATTTTTCTTTCCCCTTTTCTTATTAGGATCTTGTTATGTAGCTAGTCTCATAGGGTGTGTTTCAAGAATATGATTTAGGACAGATAGTTGCCTTCCTACCTTGTTGGTGAACCAACTTAGCTCAGTAATTACTACACCACAAGTTTAAGAACTTACTCCACAATTTGAACCTCACTCTAGTCTTTCATAGCATACATTCTCTTTTTATTTGATTCAAAAGGACAAGCATACAAGTAAGCAAGGTGAAAAATGAAAACAGGTAACTTGGACCAGCACACATGTGACAAACGCAAGGAAAACAGACATTAAATTCTAATGATTTAAACTAAAGAGTAACTATTAGTCAAGGACACATTCGGACTTCCAATTTTTTTGCATTCCAAATATATGGAGTCAAGTAATAATACAACCTTCGGGTGGTGGCTTCTAGCTATCCCTTTGTCATCATCCATAGTTTTTGCATCCTTCTTCACCTCCTTGGATGATGATGCACCATTTCTCCAGAAGATTCCTGCAAAGTTGTTGAAAGTTGCTTGTTCCCAAAGCACTTGAGAAATAGTTAGCATGCATGTATGCTTGTGAATTTCTAAACTTAGTTTGGTGTGTGAACACCAAACTTAGTTCCTTGCCTAGTACAACAGATTGAATACATGCAGAGAACCTCATGTGTTGTTATTAACAAAACAACTATGAACTAGAAACTAAACTACTGTTAAGTCGTTCCCCTGATTAGTTGGAGCTAGCACTTTGCCATTGAAGGAGTGTAGTGTGATTCTAACTGAAATCTTTTGTGAAACACCAAACTTAGAATTACACATTCACTCTTGTATTGTTTTGGTGTGTGACACCAAACTTACCTCCTCACAATACAGGGGAAACTACTTGTGATTTTTATTGAAATGACAATGAAAAGGAAACTACCTTAGGTTGGGTTGCCTCCCAACGAAGCACTCTTTTAGCGTCGATAGCTCAACGATTCCTCCATTAATTGAGATGATACTTTATTCTGGGGTTTTCCCCCATGTTGCCCATGTAGTGTTTGAGCCTTTGTCCGTTTACAATGAAAGTCCTCTTCGAACTTTCCTCTATGATTTCTATGGTCCATATGGTGAGACTTTTGTGACAAGAAAGGGTCCGAACCACCTTGATTTGAGTTTCCCAGGAAAAGTCTCAATTTGGAGTTGTAGAGGAGCACTTGCTGTCCTTTTTCGAAGCTCCTGGGTGTCAGATTGAGGTCATGTCTTCTCTTTTTTCACCAGCAGCAATGCTATCAAAATTTAGTAGCTTGAGAGCCTAGAGGGCTTTATGTTCCAGCTCCAGTGGTAAATGATAGGCTTTTCCATATACCAGTTGATATGGGAACATCCCAAGAGGTGTTTTGAATGCCGTTCTGTATGCCCAAAGAGCATCATCTAGCTTCTTCGCCCAGTCTTTTCTTGATGCTCCTACAGTCTTCTCCAGAATCCTTTTTAGCTCTCTGTTAGATATCTCAGTTTGCCCACTTGTTTGGGGGTGGTAAGGTGTGGTAACCTTGTGTTTCACCCCATATCGTAGGAGGAGAGCTTCTAGTGGTCTGTTACAGAAATGGCTCCCTCCATCACTGATGAGTGCTCATGGAACTCCAAACCGGCTAAAGATATTTTTTCTGAGGAAGTTCATGACCACCTTGTTATCATTTGTTGGGGTTGCAATAGCCTCTACCCACTTGAAAACGTAATCCACTGCTACCAAGATATACTTGTTTGAATATGAGGTTGGAAATGGTCCCATGAAATCGATTCCCCATACGTCAAACAGTTCCAGCTCTAGAATGAAATTCTGTGGCATCTCTTTTTTTTTGGGTAGGTTTCCAGCTCTTTGGCATTCATTGCTGTTCTTTGCTACTTTCTTGGCATCCTTGAAAAGGGTGGGCCAAAAGAATCCACTCTGTAACACCTTGGCTGCAGTTCTTTCCCCTCCAAAGTGGCCTCCATAGCATGAGCCATGGCAGTTCCATAGGACCTCTCTTCCCTCTTCTTCTGAAACACATCTTCTCAGGATTCCATCTGAACACTTCTTGAAGAGATATGGCTCATCCCAGACAAAATATTTTAAAAAAAATCTTAAAGAAAATTAAGATCCAACAATGTTCATAAACATAAAAGAGAGCAAAACAAGAAATTAACAAGTAAAACTAGAAGAGCAAAGACAATAGAACACTAAAATATAATGAGAATTAAAATCAAAATAAGAATTGAAAGAGAAATTTGAGAGTGATTAACCTAACTTTACCCTAATTTCTATCCTAAATCTAGAGAGAGGAGAGAGCCTCTCTCTCTAGAATTCTATCCTAAAACATGATGAAAACTAAACTATGACTACTTCTTTCATTCTCCCTTCAATCCTTGGGTTCAATAGCATCAGAAATGGATTAGATTGGGCCCAAAATGAGCTGCAAAATCACTGGGGGCGATTTCATTAAAGTGGGCCACAGACAGCATCGGCGCGCGCGCGCAAAGTGCGCTTGCGCGCCCCTGAACGCGAAGCAACATATGGCAAAATTTATATCATTTCGAAGCCCCGGATGTTAGCTTTCCAACGCAACTGAAACCGCCTCATTTGGACCTTTGTAGCTCAAGTTATAGTCGTTTGAGTGCGAAGAAGTCGGGCTTGACAGCTTTATGGTTCCTTCATTTCTTCATGAGTTCTCCCACTTTGCATGCTTTTTCTTCATTCCTTCCATCCAATACTTGCCTTATAAACCTGAAATCACTCAGCAAACACATCAAGGCATTGAATAGAATTAAAGTGAATTAAAATCACCAATTTTAGGGCCTAAAAAGCATGTTTTCACTTTTAAGCACAAATCAAGGGAGAATTGCAAAACCATGCTATTTCATTGAATAAATGTGGGAAAAGGTGATAAAATCCCCTAAAATAAGCATAAGATAAACCACAAAATTGGGGTTTATCAAATCTCCCCACACTTAAACTAAGCATGTCCTCATGCTAAGAATAAAGAAGGACAAGAAAGGGGTATGAACATTTATTCAATGCAAATAAACTATATGCAGCTATCTATATAAATGCAACGAAATGCAAGATGATTCTACCTACTTGGTCAAAAGCAAATCAATCTCCAAGAATATATATCAAGTAGGGCTAAGTAGTATGAATATTCTTGAATCCCACCAATTCAAATATCAAAATGAAGTTCAAATAGACTTGCAAGAAGAAAAGCTCATAAAAGCCGGGAACAAGGAATTGAGCATCGAACCCTCGCCGGATGTGTATCCGCTCTAGTCGCTCTAGTGTATAGGGTCGATTCACTCAATTCTCTTCTACTCATGCTTTCTAAGATTTGTTTTTCATCTAACAATCAACAATTATTCAATGCATGCATACATTCATCATGAGGACTTATTCATAGGTTGTAATGGGGCTAGGGTCAAGGTAGGGATGCATATGGTCAAGTGAGCTTGAAATTTGAATCTTTGATTAGCCTAAACTCTCACCTAACCTATATAACAACCTATAAAATTCTAATATAGTACCTAGCTACCCATGATTCTCACTTTTTCACATACTCATGCATTCTTTTTAATTCACATTTCATATGCATTGATTTTTATTGAACTTTACTTTGGGGCATTTTTGTCCCCTTTTTATTTCTCTTTTTTTTTATACATTTTTTTTCAAAGTATATTGATGAGCGGATAATTTATATGCTTTGTGGCATTGTTTTTACATAGTTTTTAGTATGATTTAGTTAGTTTTTAGTATATTTTTATTAGTTTTTAAATAAAAATCACATTTCTGGACTTTATGAAAAGTAGGCTATTTGGATAAGTGAGCTAAATGAAATGATGGCCTCAATCATATAAATGCATGTATACATGGAATAATGGACATAAAAAATCAAACAAATCAAAGATTACAATCATAGAAAAAGAATAATGCACACAAGAATGGAAAATAAGTGGTTATAAGATGTAACCACACCATAGTGCTCAAAACTCACATGCTTGTGTTCTTAGCTCAAAAACCATGTTCCAAAATAAATTCTTCAAGCAAGTTCAATAATTTTTTTTTCAAATTGGTAGGGTGCCCTAAAAACAGTTTCTTGGAAAAGAAATCATCACCCTAACCAAGTAGTCCTATCATAAAAAAAATGGTGAAATATGTACAAATTCTAACTAACATACAACCTATCATGCAATGCAACAAAAATCCTAAAAGACCTAAAAATGAAATGCAAAAGTGTTGGGATTAGAAACTTGTCACCCAAAAATGCCGAGCGGTCAGACGACCTCCCCACACTTAAAAGTTTGCACCGTCCTCGGTGCACTCAAAGATGAGCAAGGGGTACGGCGACTTTTCGAGTTGCTACCTTCAGCTGGTAGGTCAACCGGTCCTGCGTGTTCTTCTCCCGCTTCCGTTTTTACTTATGGTGCATCAATCATGAAAAACAAAATAAACACCGTAAGATGAGAGAATACAAAATCAAGGAAGCGTGACTTGTTGGAATAAGGTAAATCACTAGAATTGAGTGGGTGAATTGGTGTGACAATAATGAAAAATAAGTGTGTGGGTCCTAACTTGCATGCGGTTTACAACTCACACCCTAGTATTTAAAAATCATGTCACAATTATACAAAGAAAAACATGCACTTCACTCATTCTAGTGTGCTTGAGATACTTTAAAAGGCTTGTAGGTTAAAACAACCCAACAAGTAGTAAAGAGGCACGGAAGCATTCAAGCAATTAATCACGCAATTGTGAAATTGGATAATGCATGGACATTGATTGATGTGTAGGTAGAGTTAGTGAACAAAATGGTATATAAAACTCACACAACAATCAATGACACATATTGAAGTTGTTGCAACACCTAAATGACATAGAGGTGAAACACATGGATGCTATGAAACTTAGGAAAAAGAAGATAGAAGTGAAAATTAATCACATAGCAAGCATGGTCCACAAAGCTCTACAAAGCTCAAAAATATGTCACTAGGTAAGCTTTCGATCCAATTTCACAATTCTACAATCTCAATGCATAAAATAGGTGATGGTCACTCAGAACAAGCATCCTAAAAACAATGCATTGATAATGTACAATTGCCTAACAATAGATGATGAATGCATGATGGCCAAAACATGCAATTCAAAGAGGTAAGATGCATGAAGGCAATGTAACAAGTACTTGGTATTCAAAAGTGTTAAGCATGAAAAATTCCAAACCAAGTAATAAATTGCAACCTCAACAAAGGAATCCAACAATGACAGTAACAACAATGATGTTAAACTAACATCCCATTAGTAATAAGCAGCAGTAAATGGTAAACAAGATTAGTAATCCAACACTTATAATAGAAAACAAAAGTTAAATGAAGATAAAACTAACTAAAAGAAATGGTGTTACATGATATTTGGTAGTGTTGGATGATGTTTGAAGGGTGGAAAGAAAAGAAGAGAAGAGAAAAGAAGGAAGGAAATGGAAAGAGGGGAAGAAAAGAAGGTGAGTGAAACAGGGCAATCCACGCGTATGCGTCATGTGCGCGTACGCGTGCATGGCAAGGCAGAGAGTCGATGCAGATGCGCAAGGTACGCGTGCGCGCGCCTTTGGGCACAAAGTTGGCACACTTCAGGCACAACTCTCGGGTGAATGTATGGAGGGGTGGAAAAACTCAATCCATGCGTACGCGCACATGGCGCGTGCGCGTGGATGGCCGAAAATACTTGGGCACGCGTACGCGTAGAGTGCGCGTGTGCGTGGGTGGTGCTCTATTTTTCAAAATTTTTCCAAGTTCTTGCACCAATCCAAGCATTCCAAACCTCCGAACAACTACCAAAACACCACAAAACCTTATTTAACCTACTAAACTCCTAATTAAACTCAACTAATCAAACAAGACATGAAATTAAACTAATTACCAATATGTACAAAAGGAAAAAATGAAAAGAATTTATCATGGTGGGTTGTCTCTCACCTAGCACTTTTATTTATTGTCCTTAAGTTGGACTTATGGGGAGCTCCTCTTAAGGTCGCTTGTGCTTGTAACCATCTTGGAACATCCACCAATGCTTGAATCTCCAATAAGCTCCATTCTTCAATGTTAATATCTTCAAACTTTGATGGAGTTCTTCACAAACCATGAGCTCCCAAATTTAATTCTCCTTGTGTGATCCGGGATCTCACACTTTATTTTGACACCCATCTTCAAATTGATCATCATGATTCCAATTGGGTGGCATGACCTTAGAATTCTCAAAGAAGCATCCAAACATTCTCCTAGACCCACACAATTTGGCTCCACACCAAACCTTGCAATCAAACTTTGAGCAAGCAACCATAATGAACCTAGAATGATGTTTCCAACCACTACACAACTCTCTTTTACTCTTAACTCCATAATGAGCTCTAAGTTGACCATCATTTTCAATCAAACCATATTCAAGTGAGAAAGTGAAGCTTAGGGATAAGAATTTTACCCACTTGAATGTTGTATTGGATGGTGACATAGGAGGGGTTGGTCCTAATGATCTTGCAAGTTCCACTCCCTTGTGCTCTTCCTTGACTATCTCCACCTCCTTACAACTTTTCTCAACTTCAACCTCTTCCTTTTGGTGGCTTACTTCCACTTCAATTTCTTCTTCATTGCTCACCATAGGCATGAGAGGTTGTGCATCTTCTTCTTTGATCTCCATGGCAAACCCAATTGGAGAGGATTCAATTGTGCATAAGAATTCTTCAATGATTGAATCCATCTCTTGGTCAACCTCTTCGAAGGCTTCAACCACTTCTTCCGGCTCAATTTTCTTAACTTCCTCCTCTTGTTGCACTCCTTGCTTCAACTTCTCTTCTTCACCTTGAAGCTCTAAACTCACTCCCTCACTAGGCTCCTTAATTGCTTCTCCACATTCGTCAATGGGAGTGCCTTGGTTGCTTAGGCTTAGTCGGGAGGAGGCCATATTGCTAACGGCTTCCACTAGGATAACCATCTTGGCTCCTAGCTCTTTAAACTTCTTTTCATCCTCCTCTTGTCGCCTTAAGATATGAGATTCAAGATCTCTCAATTCCAACATGGAGGCTTCATCAGAGGGCGGTGGTGGAAGAGAGGGTTCATTGTTTGAGGGGAAGGCATTATAGTTAGAAGGTGGTTTATTTTGGTTAGAGTATGGAGTTAGTGTATATGGAGGTGGTTCTTGATAGTAGTTGTGTTGGGATTGTGGTAGTTCTATGTATGGTTCATATGGCTCATAAGGTGGTTGGTAGGGTGGATAAGGGTTGGGGTCATATGGGGGTGTTTGGTGGTAGGGGGCTTGTGAGTAAGGTGGTTCAAAATCATGTTGAGGGGATGGTTCATAGGCATATGGTGGTGGTTGTTGACAATCACAATAAGGGTCACCAAATCCATTAGATTGATATGCATTAGGATGAGAATTATACCCATAAGAAACCGGAGGGGGTTGTTGCCAATAAGGTTGATCAATCCCTTGAGGCTCCTCCCATCTTTGATTGCTCCATCCTTGATGCACATCCTCATTGTAGTTCCCATTTCCTACAACATAATTTGAGCCAAACTCATAGCCAAAGTGGTGAGAATTCATAATAGCAAGAGAAAATAAAAATAAAACTAGTAAGAACTAATAAAAATTAACTCCTAAAACAAGCAAAAACTAGCAAAGAAGCATATTAACATATATACAATAGCCAATAACATAACACCATTGCAACTCCCCGGCAACGGCGCCATTTTGATGAACGAGTTTTTGCTGGTTTAGAATTTCCTCAAATGAATGAATTCTCATTGTAAAGTATAGTTCCAAACCAATCAATAATCATTTCATACAAAAATTTGGTTGTCACAAATAACAAACCCCAAATAAGAATTAACCGAAGTATTTAGACTCCGGGTCGTCTCACAAGGAATTGCAATGAAGTGTATGATTATTGGCTATGAAGGGGTCAATGGGGGTTTGGTTGATATTGGCAAGAAATTTAAATGAAAAGAAAAAGTAAATTAAGCAAGTAACTAAAGAAAGCGATTAATAAAGAGAGACATTCATGGCAATGAATTGAGGTCATAGGCTTTCTATCCTAGTCATGCATGATTAATTCATCTTATTTAGTCAACTCCAACAAATAGGGAGAAAGTCAAACAAGATAATCAATCATGTCACAAATATAAACAATAATTTATCTCATTATGTCATCTCATGAGAGAAAGTCTAACAAGACTAGCTAATCTCAATCCAAAAGTCCTAACTAACTTACTAATGAAATTAGCAAAAGATTAGCGTCAATGGAAACAATATTCCATAAGTCCTAATCAACTCACTAATTAAATTAGCAAAAGATTAGCGTCAATGGAAATAATATTAGCTAACAACTCTAGATCACCAACATAAGTTGGGTTGATGAAAACTAAACTATGACTACTTCTTTCATTCTCCCTTCAATCTTTGGGTTCAATAGCATCAGAAATGGGTTGGATTGGGCCCAAAATGAGCTGCAAAATTGCTGGGGGCGATTTCATTAAAGTGGGCCACGGTCAGCATCGGCGTGCGCGCACAAAATGCGCGTACGCGCCCCTGAACGCGAAGCAAAATATGGCATAATTTATATCATTTTGAAGCCCCGGATGTTAGCTTTCCAACGCAACTAGAACTGCCTCATTTGGACCTCTGTAGCTTAAGTTATAGTCGTTTGAGTGCGAAGAGGTCGGGCTTGACAGCTTTACGGTTCCTTCATTTCTTCATGAGTTCTCCCACTTTGCATGCTTTTTCTTCATTCCTTCCATCTAATACTCGCCTTATAAACCTGAAATCACTCAACAAACACATCGAGGCATCGAATGGAATTAAAGTGAATTAAAATCACCAATTTTAGGGCCTAAAAAGCATGTTTTCACTTTTAAGCACAAATCAAGGGAGAATTGCAAAACCATGCTATTTCATTGAATAAATGTGGGAAAAGGTGATAAAATCCCCTAAAATAAGCATAAGATAAACCACAAAATCGGGGTTTATCAAGAGGACAGCCTCTTTTTCAAGTTTTCGAATGCTAGCATGCATTTTTCATCAAAGAAAATGGTGTATCAGATACAAGGAGATTGCTTAAAGGCTTGGCTATCTTTGAAAAATCTTTAATAAACCTTCTGTAAAAGCCGGCATGCCCTAAAAAGCTCCTAATTGCCTTGACATCACTTGGTGGGGGTAATTTTTCAATGAGTTCCACCTTAGCTCTGTCTACCTCAATGCCTTGGTTAGAAACCTTATGGCCAAGAACTATTCCCCCTATCACCATAAAGTGACATTTCTCCCAATTCAAGACCAAGTTGGTTTCTTGACATCTTTTTAATACCAGGGCCAGGTGATTTAGGCAATTAGGGAAGGAACCTCCGAATACCGAAAAGTCATTCATAAAGGCTTTAATGAATTTTTCTATCATATCTGAGAAAATGGAGAGCATGCAGTGTTGGAAAGTTGCAGGTGCATTACATAGCCCAAATGGCATGCGCCTGTAGGCAATATGGGCAAGTGAATGAGGTTTTCTCTTGGTCTCTCGGATCAACCACTATTTGGTTATATCCTGAATAACCATCGAAAAAACAGTAATATGCGTGTCCTGCAAGTCTTTCCAGCATCTGATCCATAAAAGGAAGGGGGAAATGATCTTTTCTTGTAGCTTCATTGAGTTTTCTATAGTCTATGCACATCCGCCATCCTGTGACGGTCCTTGTAGGGATTAGTTCGTTCTTCTCATTGGGGACTACAGTGATTCCTCCCTTTTTTGGGACAACTTGCACGGGGCTGACCCATGGACTGTCGGAGATCGGGTAGATTACCCCTCTCTGCCATAACTTCATAACTTCTTTCTGTACCACTTCCTTCATGACTGGATTCAGTCTCCTTTGGGGTTGAATGGATGGTTTGGCATCATCTTCCAACAGTATCTTATGCATGCATATGGCTGAACTGATTCCTTTCAGGTCAGCGAGGGTCCATCCAATGGCATCCTTATGCTTTCGCAATACTTGGAATAATTCATCCTTTTGATCTCGGCTGAGAGATGAGTTTATGATCACTAGATAACTTTCACTTTCTCCTAAGTATGCATATTTGAGAATAGGTGGCAGTGCTTTGAGTTCAAGTTTGGGTGCTTCTATCTTTTCATTCTCTTCCTTTGGTGCACCTTGTATATGAATCTCTGCTGTTGCAGCCTCTTCGCTAGATGTTGATTCCTCCTCTGTTAACCCTTCAAGTTCTTCTTCTTCAAAAATCTCCTGTACTGAATCTTCCAGTGAATCCAACCTCATACATTCTCCCAATGGTTCTAGTGGGTAACTCATGGCCTTGAACACATTGAATGTCATCTTTTCATTGTGTAATCTCAGAGTGAGTTCACCTTTTTGAACGTCAATGACAGCTCCAGCAGTGGCCAAGAACAGTCTTCCCAGGATGATGGAGGCCTTGGCTTCCTCCTACATGTCCAGCACTACAAAGTCTGCTGGGAAGATGAAATCTCCTACCTTTACCAGCAAATCTTTTACTATGCCATGAAGAAACTTGAACAATCGGTCTGCCAGTTGTAGGGCTATTTTTGTTGGCTTAGCCTCCTCAATCCTCATTTTTCTCATCATAGCTACTGACATCAGATTTATGCTGGCTCCTAAGTCACACAGAGCCATCTCCACTGTGATTTCTCCTATAATACAAGGGATCTGGAAACTCCCAGGATCCTTCAATTTCTGGGGTAGTTTATGCTGAATGATGGCACTACATTCTTCGGTTAGTATCACAGTCTCATTGCTCTTCCAGCTTCTCTTCTTGTCATTAATTCCTTTAAAAACTTGGCATAGAGCGGCATTTGCTCTATTGCTTCAGCAAAGGGTATGTTGATTTGTAGTTTCTTGAGGATTTCTAAAAATCTTAAGAACTGGTTGTCGTCCCCCTTCTTCTTTAATTGCTGAGGGTATGGAGCCTTTGGGACGTCTGGCTTCAGCATTTCTCCTTTTTGCTGTGAACTGGGAATGGGAATTTGGACTTCATCTCGCTCATTTTTCCTTTCATTTGAGTTCTTCTCTTGTGAATTCTTGGGAATTTCCTTTAGTTCCTTCCCACTTCTGAGGGTGATGGCCTGACATTCCTCTCTTGGGTTTGGATCGGTGTTGCTGCACAGGTTATGGCTGGGAATTTGCTTGAATAGGTAGCCAATTTGTGTCTCAAGTTTCTTGATGGCAGCATCTTGATTCTGCATATTGGACCGCACTTCCTCTCGAAACACTTTACTGTCCTGGACTTCCTTACATATGACTTCAAGTAGAGTCTCAATCCTTGAGAGTCTGTCTTCGGATGATGGTGGGTTGGGGTTGGATGGATAAGAATGACCATTTTGGTTTTGATATGGATGTTGAGGTGTGTTGTTAGGTGGGTGCTGATATGATCTCTGTGTGGAATGTTGGTAAGCTGCATTGTTATTGGAGTTATGACGTCTCTGATCTTGGCCTTGATCTTGTTGGTTTCCCCACCAAAAGTTTGGGTGGTTCCTCCAACCAGGATTGTAAGTCTTGGAGTATGAATCATGTGCCTGCCTGGGTGAGTTTCCAATATAGTTTGTTTGTTCCTGATCACCCTCTGCCTCTGCATTTACTCCTTCTTGAGTTGCTGATGAGGTGGTGATTGCTGCTACTTGGTTCTTCTCCATCTTCTTGGTAAGGTCAGCCAGCTGCTTGGTAATCAGCTTGTTCTGGGCCAGCAGTGTATCCACGTTGTTTAGCTCCATTACTCCTCAAGTGTTGCCTCTTTCAGAGGCATAGAAATAGTCATTCTCGGCTACAGTCTCAATGACATCTTTGGCTTCTTCAATGGTTTTCTTCTTGTTCAGAGATCCCCCGGATGAGTGGTCTACTTCCTTCTTTGATTCATAAGAAAGGCCTTCATAAAAAATTTGTAGCTGTACCCATTCATTGAACATATCTGGTGGGCACCTTCTTGTCAGATCCTTAAACCTCTCCCATGCTTCGTAGAGAGTCTCACCATCTTGTTGCCTGAAAGTTTGAACCTCAGCTCTCAACCTGTTAATTCTTTGAGGAGGATAGAATCTCACCAAGAATTTGTTCACCACATCTTCCCAGGTTACTAAGCTCTCCTTCGGGAAGGATTTCATCCATTTAGATGCCTTGTCCTTGAGTGAGAAGGGGAATAGGAGCAGTCTATAGGTGTCAGGATGAACACCATTAGACTTCACAGTATCACAGATCCTCAGGAAGGTGGTTAGATGTTGATTGGGGTCTTCTTGGACACCTCCTCCGAACGAACAGTTGTTCTGAACAAGGGTGATGAGCTGTGACTTAAGTTCAAAGTTATTGGCATGTATGGTTGGCTTTTGGATGCTACTTCCATAGTTTCCTAGGTTTGGGTTGATGTAAAATCCCAGAACTCTTCTTTCTTGCCCAGCATGATGCACTGGGCCTTCTCTGCCATGGTTGTGAGCTTCTTCTTCATGATGATTCTCCATATTTTCATCCATGTCTGGTTCAAAATACTCCTCTTCTTCCTCCGTACCAACTACTCTCTTTCCTCTTGCTTCCCTCCTTAATCTAAGGAAGGTCCTCTCAAGTTCAGAATCAAAGGAAGTTGAAGCCCCGCTTCTTCTACCTGTCATACAACCAACAAGGCAAAAGCAAGAAGGGGGTAGATGCAGAGAGTATTCTTGTTAGAAATGCTGTTAGTGTGAGTGATGCAATATATCAAACAGTTAGTGGGTTAGTGAACTAAATTGTAAACAACTAAGAAAAGGGTAGGGGAAAAGGAAGAAAACAGCTAAACTGAAAGTGAATTACTAAAATGAAATTAAATCAAACAAAATAAAAAATGCTCAATCTAGTTATCCACCAATTTAATCATTGTTGATACAAAATCAATCCCCGGCAACGGCGCCATAAACTTGATGCACGGAAATTTGTCTCTCAACAATTTCCCTCGGCAAGTATACCGAATTGTCGTCAAGTAAAAACTCACAATAGAATGAGGTCGAATCCCACAGGGATTGATTCGTCAATCAACTTTAATTAGAGGAATGTTCTAGTTGAGCTAAGCAGAATTTGATGTGAGAGTTGCAGGAAATTAAATGGCGGGAAAGTAAATAGCAGAAAATGTAAATACTGGAAATAAAGAGCTGAATGTAAATGGCGGAAAGTAAATTGCAGAATGTTAAATGGAGATTTGGGAAGATGAGCATAAAAGTAAATTGCAGAAATTAAAGAGAATAGGCGAGATCAGAAATGGGGAAGTCATTGGGTTTAGGAGATGTTGCATTCCCTGGATCAAGTTCATTTTCATCTCTTCCTCAATCAATGCATTCATTGATCTCCTTGGCAATCTTAAGTGATTGAATTCCAATTCCTTGGTAATTCAATCTCTCAAATCTTGATCAATAGCCAATTCCTTGGTCCAATTGCTCATGAGAAGAGATGAAGTATGGTTACTGATTATACCACATGTATTTCCAAATCAAAGTATTGGTAGGATTATATGTCACTATATCCATCCAAACCCCAATTTGGTCCAACATGAGAAAGCATTTCTAGCATGATCTCTTCATTCCTCTTCCAAGGTTCTGAAGAGATCCAAGTATGAATAGCTTCTTTTCCAAGACAACTACCCAATTGGAAGAAGATTGAAAGCTTTCTAGTAAAATCAAGAGAAAAGAAAGAAGAAGAATAATGAAAACTATTATTGATCCATCAAATTACAACAGAGCTCCCTAACCCAATGAAAGGGGTTTAGTTGTTCATAGCTCTGGGAATGGAAAACAAAGATGGAGAATGCATTCTGAAAGTAAAACTAGAAGTTGCAGAGAAAGTAAAATTATACAGAGAGTGGTTCTCCCAATCCAAAAGCTCCCCTCTAGTTTAAAACTACTCCTATATATACTACTCTTCTGCTCTTCTAGTTGGCTCTTCAAGTCTTGGATATGGGCCTTTGGATCTTGAGTTGAAGCAGTTTGGAGTCTTCAATGGGCTCAGCTTTACTTGCAGAGAAAGTGTGAAGTAGGCATGGATTTTAGCTAGGACGTTAGTGGTGTTAACATTTAAGTGAAATGTGAGTTCGAGAACGTCAGTGACAATCATCTTTTTCACTAACGTCCCTAGCCAAAGATGGTTCACGTCCTCCAAACACCCCTTCTTTCCACGTTAGAGTTCACGTTACTTAGGTTAACGTGACTTCTAACGTGGTAGTGATAGCCATCTCCAACGTTAGTGACAAAGGTGAGTGTTACTAACTGTTCATACCCTGGGTCGAGCTATCCGACCTGGGATGATTGGCGATAAAGCGACCGACCTCTTCAGGTCAGGCTACCCGACCTCTTCTTAAAGAGGTCAGCCAAATCGACAGGAGAGCCCAATAAAGGGCCCAAATAGAGGAACACAATCCAAATCCAAAGGCAACCCAAGCCCATAGAGATAAAGGCGGTTCCCTTAAAGATAAGCTGACTTCACTCAAAATAAGATAAGATAAGATAAGATAACTAGCTTATCTTATCAGAAAGGTCAGCCCACACTACTATAAATACACTAGAGCACCCAGGTATAACTCATACTCTGATTCTACTAAAAACCTGCTTAATACCCGTGCTAACTTAAGCATCGGAGACTCTTGCAGGTACCACCTACCCTCCGGTGACCAAGGATCAGTAGTACAGCCAGTCAATAGGTTGGACACGACAGCTCCGGCCGCCACTCACCAGCCGGACACGTCGGCACCGACCAGTACAGAAGATCTCGACCGAGATCGACCTCCAGTTTCAGGTAACCCTCGGAACATTGGCGCCGTTGCCGGGGACCTGGAAGTCATCCCTTCACCATGGCGGACGAACAGGATAACGACCACAACTCAGATTTAGAGGATAGAATGCCGCACAAAAACACCGGTGCCACACTAAAGGACGCTCCAGAATCTAACGGAGACAAAAACTCATCACATCCGGGAGTAATAGAAGCACTTCAAGATCGCCTAAAGCAACTTGAAAAAGAAAGCCAGTACCAGCAAGAAGTCGGCAAGGATCTACAAAGAGAGGTAAGGCGATGTCGAGAATTAGAAGATAAACTTCTACAACTTGAAGCTGATCTCAAAGTAAAAACTACCCGAACCACCCCTGAAGACAACTCTCGCAAAGATCAAGATCCATTCACTAGGGAAATCATGAAGACTAAAATCCCTAAAGGCTTCAAACTTCCGGATATGACTTTGTATGATGGCACTACAGATCCCAACCATCACCTCAGCAACTTCAGAAGCAGAATGTACCTCACTGACGCCTCAGACGTCGTTCGCTGCAAAGATTTTCCAACGACTCTCACGAAGACAGCAATTAGATGGTTCGACAACCTACTTCCAAAGTCCATCTCCAACTTTGATGACCTGGCCAAAAATTTCTGGCCAGATTCTCCATCCAAAAAGACAAGGCTAAGCACACCCCCAGTCTACTAGGTATCAAGCAAGGAGATTGGGAAAGTCTTCGCAACTACATGGAAAGATTCAACAAAATGTGCTTAGACATACAAAGCTTACCAACAGAGGCTGCCGTCATGGGCCTCATCAATGGCCTACGAGAAGGACCTTTCAGCCAATCTATATCAAAGAAATATCCCACGTCCTTAGATGAGGTACAAGAGCGGGCAGAGAAGTACATCAACATGGAAGAAAATTCCCGACTTGGAGAAGCCTCGAAATCCGGTTTCACCTACCGAGATAAAGATAAAGAATCCAAGAAGAAGGAAGATCGAACGGGCGAAAAAATCAAAAAGTATCATAATTACACCCCTCTTCGGGTGTCCCTTGTAGATATTTACAAAGAAGTCTGTAACACAGAAAAGATACCCCGGCTCGACCACTCAAAGGCAAAAGAGGAGGAGGAAATCGGAACGAATACTGTGAATATCATCGGGTCCGAGGACATTCCACCAACGAGTGCTTTGACTTAAAAAACATCATAGAGAAGTTAGTAAGGGAAGGAAAACTAAATCGGTATCTAGCCACCCGAGATGATGAACAAAGAAAAAGACGAAGAGATGAAGATGTCGGACGAGCTGAGCGATCACCTCGTACGCCAGAAAGACATGTCCATATGATACACGGAGGATTTGCAGGAGGTGGAATCTCCAAATCATCCCGCAAAAGATACCTCAAACAAGTATATCATGCCGAAGGGAAGGAGGAAGCACTCGACATCCCTGCAATCACGTTCACCAAAGAAGACACATCCGGTATCATCTTAGGACACGACGATCCCATGGTCATCACCATCATACTGGCAAACGCCAATCTCCACTGCACATTAATAGACCAAGGGAGTTCTGCTGACATCTTATTCAAAACTGCCTTCGACAAACTCGACTTAGAAGAAAAGGAGCTTAGAGCATACCCGAACAGCCTGTTCGGACTGGGAGATACCCCAGTACAACCACTGGGATATGTGTCGCTACATACAACCTTCGGAAAAGGGAACCAATCCAAAACACTCAAGATAGACTACATTGTGGTCGACGTGAGTTTAGCCTACAATGCCCTAATAGGTCGGACAACACTAAATCAACTCGATGCAATAGTCTCGACTCCACATCTATGTATAAAATTCCCAACTACAGAAGGGATAGCCACGATAAAAGCATATCAAAAGACGGCACGTCGCTGTTATAACGAAAGTCTAAACCTCAGAGGTAGAGGAGAAGAGTTCCATACAATTGAGCTTGGTGGAGTTCAGAGACGTGAAGAACTCCGTCCACAACCCGAAGGAGAAATAGAGAAAGTTCAGATCGGGGATACCTCGGACAAAACAACTAATATTGGCACGATCCTGAAGGGAGATGCAAAAGAATTACTAGTACAGTTCTTACGAGATAATGTCAATCTCTTCGCATGGAAAGCCGCAGACATGCCAGGCATAGACCCCAAGTTAATGAGTCACAAGTTGGTGGTCTATCCAGGATCTCGGAAGGTACAGCAGAGATGAAGAAAACTTGGACCAGAACGATCCCAAGCTGTGGAAGAACAAGTACAAGCACTACTGGAGGCAGGATTCATAAGAGAAGTCAAGTACCCACTATGGCTAGCTAACGTCGTCTTGGTGAAAAAATCAAATGGGAAGTGGCGAATGTGCACCGACTACACCGACCTCAACAAAGCCTGCCCAAAAGATCCTTACCCACTCCCAAGTATCGATGCCCTGGTAGATGCTTCCTCCGGATATAAATACCTCTCATTTATGGATGCATATTCCGGATACAACTAAATTCCCATGTATCCACCAGATCAAGAAAAGACCTCGTTTTTGACGCCAAAAGCAAATTACTGTTACATTGTGATGCCTTTCGGTCTCAAAAATGCAGGAGCTACTTATCAAAGGCTAATGAATAAAGTCTTTTCAGATCATATCGAAAAAATCATGGAAGTCTACGTGGACAACATGTTAATAAAGACACAAAGAGAAGAAACATTATTGTCCGACCTGGCCCAAGTGTTCGACACTATAAGGAAGCATGACATGCGACTCAATCCCACAAAGTGCACCTTTGCAGTAGAAGCGGTCAAATTCTTAGGTTTCATGCTCACACAAAGAGGAATTGAAGCAAATCCAGACAAATACCAGGCTATACTCAACATGAAGAGCCCAACTTGTGTCAGAGAGGTACAACAACTCAACGGGAGATTGGCAGCCTTATCCAGATTCTTAGCAGGATCAGCGATAAGATCTCTCCCCTTCTATGCCACTTTAAGGAAAGGAAAGAAGTTTGAATGGACAACAGAATGCGAGCAAGCCTTCCAGGATTTCAAAAACTTCCTGGGACGACCACCTATTCTAGCTCAACCACGAGAGGAAGAACCACTCGTATTATACCTTGCAGTAAGAAGTCAGGCAGTAGCCTCAGCACTGGTTCGAGAAGACGACAAAGGGCAATAGCCTGTATATTTCATCAGTAAAGCGCTGCAGGGATCCGAGCTGAACTACCAAAAAATAGAAAAGTTTGCCTACACTCTCATACTAACATCTCGACGACTTCGCCCGTACTTCCAGGCCCACACCATTAAGGTTTGGACCGACTAGCCCATAAAGGGGATACTGTAGAAAACAGATCTAGCAGGCAGAATTTTACAATGGACAGTCGAGTTATCCGAATTCGACCTCCAATATGAAGCTCGGACAGCCATCAAATCACAATACTTGGCTGACTTCATTGCAGAATTCACAGATACCCGAGAAACCCCCACAAAATGGAATCTCTACGTGGACGGGTCTTCAAATAGGACTGGAAGCGGCGCATGTGTGATAATAGAAAGCAACCAAGGAACCCAAGTTGAGCTTTCCCTCAAATTTGGGTTCCCGGCCTCAAACAACCAGGCAGAATATGAAGCGTTACTAGCTGGTTTGAAGCTGGCTAAGGAGGTTGGAGCTCAAAAACTCAACATCTTTAGCGACTCACAAGTAGTCACCTCACAGATAACAGGGAGTTACCAAGCCAAAGATCCCACCATGAACAAAACGCCCGAGCTGATGCACTCTCAAAGCTAGACAGCACCAAACCAAGGGGCAACAATAGAAGCCTCATCCAGGAAATGCTACAGAACCCGTCAATCTCGGAAGCAGAAAAAGTCCTAGCTATAACAAGTCAGGATCAAGGATGGATGACTCCCATAATTAATTACCTCAAAAAAGAAACACTCCCCGCAAATGAGAAGGAAGCAAGGAGGTTAAAACGGGAGGCTCAATACTACACCATCATAAACAACACCCTATACAAAAGAGGGATTTCAATACCATTGTTAAAATGTGTGCCGACCTCTAACACAAGGGAAGTTTTAGAGGAAGTACACAGCGGTACTTGTGGCAATCATCTCTGAGCACAAGCTCTCGCCAAAAAGGTACTTCGGGCGGGATTTTACTGGCCAACTCTACAAAAGGAAGCTACGGAATTTGTAAAGACATGTCCCCCATGCCAGAAACATGCCAACTTTCACATCGCCCCGCCAGAAGAGCTCATCAGCGTAACTTTGCCTTGGCCATTTGCAAAATGGGGACTCGATCTTCTCGGACCCTTTTCCCAGGGATCAGGACAAGTCAAATTCCTCATAGTCGGAGTAGACTATTTCACAAAGTGGATTGAGGCAGAGCCCCTAGCCAACGCCACTACTCAAAGAAGCCGGAAATTCCTATATAGGAACATTGTCATGAGGTTCGGGGTTCCATACTCCATCACCACAGACAATGGCACTCAATTCACAGATGCAGGCTTCAGGAGATTAGTAGCCGACTTGAACATAAAGCACCAGTTCACCTCCATCGAACATCCTCAAGCCAATGGGCAAGCCGAAGCTGCCAACAAAGTCATATTGGCTGGGTTGAAACGGAGACTACAAGATGCGAAGGGAGCTTGGGCTAAAGAACTTCCACAGGTCCTATGGGCATATCGAACTACGCCACATTCCACCACAAACGAATCACCATTCCGATTAGCATACGGCGTGGAGGCAATAATCCCAGTAGAAGTCGAGGAAGGGTTGCCTAGAGTAGTCCACCACAATGAAGAAGTCAACTCTCAACTTCAAAGAGAAGAACTCGACCTAATTTCAGAAATCCAAGAAAGAGCTCGGATCAGGGAAGAAGTGCTAAAGCGCCGAATGGCTTCAAGATATAATCAAAAGGTAGTGCCAAGAGTTTTTGCGGAGAATGATCTCATCCTAATCCGAAATGATATTGGAACAACTCGACCCGGAGAAGGAAAGCTGGCAGCAAACTGGAAAGGACCCTACCGAGTCATAGAAGTACTTGGAAAGGGCTACTACAGACTGTCCGAACTCGATGGACGAGAGCTTCCCAGATCATGGCACGCCTGCAACCTAAGAAGGTACTATAGCTAGAAAAGGTAAAAGATCTCACCATAGGATGCACTCTTTTTCCTGAAAAGGTTTTTTAATGAGGCACCAAGTTGAGATCTAGATATTATCCGACTTAAAAGGATGAAAAACTCCAAACATGTATATATTTTCACTTTCTTTTGAATAAAAAATATTTTAGATATTCTACAAACTCTCAAGACGCATTAATCTGAAGCATTCATCATCCGATTATAAAGTAACAGATCGGCAGAAAGTGAAAAACAGATTCACTGCACGATCACGATAAAAGACCAATAAAGATGAAAATGCGATTCATCTAAAGGTCGACCAAAGAAAGACAGAAACCACCTTCTACAAATCGGCAAAGATGAACACAGAATAATGCAAGAAGTTATCGAAAGTGATCCGAAAAAAGAACTTGACGAGGTCTTATGGATTGCTAAATAATAACTTAAAGACTGGCCGACATAGAGAAGTCAGACCAAGTCAACCCAAGTTATCAGCAAATCCCTGGAAAGAGGTCTGACCAACCCTATAAAAGAGGAATTACTATAACTTAGAAGAGATCGACCTAACGAAGTCGGTCTCCTACAAAAACAAGTTATATAAGTAATCCCTGAAAGAGACCTGACAAAGATCCAAGAAAGAGGATTACAAAAATAACTTAGAAGAGGATGACATGAAGAAGTCGACCTCCTACAAACAAGTTATAAAAGTAATCCCTGAAAGAGACCTAACAAAGGTCCAAGAAAGAGGATTACAAAAATAACTTAGAAGAGGACGACATGAAGAAGTCGACCTCCTACAAACAAGTTATAAAAGTAATCCCTGAAAGAGACCTGACAAAGGTCCAAGAAAGAGGATTACAAAAATAACTTAGAAGAGGACGACATGAAGAAGCCGACCTCCTACAAACAAGTTATAAAAGTAATCCCTGAAAGAGACCTGACAAAGGTCCAAGAAAGAGGATTACAAAAATAACTTGAAAAAGGACGACGCAAAGAAGACGGTCTCCTACAACCAACAAGTTATAGAGTAGTCCCTGAAAGAGACCTGACAAAGGTCCAAGAAAGAGGACTACAAAAATAACTGGAAAAAGGACCAACGAAAAGAAATCGGTTATGGATTGCTAGTAAGAGCCAGAAAACTGAAATACAAGTGGGATACACACATCCACAACATCAAAGGATCCAAGCTACGAGAAATAAGCACAAAAGCAATTAAAAGAGGCCGAGCAGCAAGGTTTCAGCATCCTCAAAACTCAGAAAAGTGCTATGACAAGTGCAAACAAGCATGATATAAAATACAATATTATAAACAAGCTTCAGGGTCGAGCCCAAAAGCTTGAAAGCTACTTGTTGTTTTTTCAAAAAATCAAAAGTTGCTGAACAAGCAACCGGAAGGAGTATCAACAGTCAGCAAAATATTCAAATTACAGAAATAAAGAGTTTAAAAAGCCCACAAGTCGGGCTATCTACACAAACATCCAAGAAAGATTAGTTAAGATTGGGAGCCTTCTTGGTGGCATCAGCCTGGGGTGAAGGAGGGCAAGTTTGGAGAGGCACTGCATCCACCGTACCATCGTCCCTATTCAGAATTTGACAATCAGGATCTAATTCTGGACGAGCAATCCCAGCAGGAGGAACTATAGAGGTCGACACTTTAACAGCAGGCGCAGAGGGAGGTTCGACATCATCGTCATCTTGGTCGTCGGGAACAATTTTTCCATCCCTCATAATATTGTCCAAGCTAAAAAGAGTCAGGTCGGCCTCGGGAGCAATAATTCAGACCTGGTCCTTCAGATTCTCGTAAGCAGCATTCACACTACCAACGAGATGCCCCTGGAGCTCGGAGTAATCAACTCGGGTAGACTCCAGCTCCTCCCTCAGACGCACCACCTCCCGATAAGATGTAACATAACTGTCCTTATGCCTCAATGCCGTGTCATCAGCCAACTGCACAGAAGCCGCCAGAGCAAGAGAACTCGCCTTCTCATTCTCCAGATCCTTCTCCAGTTTGGCCACCTTTCAAGCCCTTCATCCGATCGAATTCCTGTTTTGCCTCCTCCATGAAGGCTTTGGTGGCATGGAGAGGAAGATTTTGAGCTTTTCAGTACAAGGCAGCTCCCATATGTGCCATTTTTACACTACTCCGAGTTATAAAGTCCAAATGACGAAGGAGTGATACGTCATCTATAGGAAGGACACCGTAAGGACCGATCTGCTGATCTACAAACTCGACTGCGTCAAAGTCAGGGGCATCAAGGTTGAAAGGCTCAATTGTTTTTTGTTTTTTGTTTTTTGTTTCTTTGATCTCAGAGAATTCACTTGCTGATGCAAGTTCACTACTGGGAGAACTTGACTTGAGATTATCATTATCAAGGAAACTTGCTTCTAGGATTATTCCGTCTAGTTCTTCATAAAAGACTTACTTTGGGAGT
This sequence comes from Arachis ipaensis, assembly GCF_000816755.2. Taxonomy (NCBI): domain Eukaryota; kingdom Viridiplantae; phylum Streptophyta; class Magnoliopsida; order Fabales; family Fabaceae; genus Arachis; species Arachis ipaensis. The sequence continues at coordinate 34,194,716 of NC_029793.2, read as the reverse complement.
TGTGCACCATCCTCCTTAGCATCAATTGTAACGTTTTTGATAGAATTCTCCATAACTCTGGATTCCCATGGAAGTTCAGCATCTCCTAAATCTTCAACCAACTCTTCTTCGTTTACAATGACAGCTTCCTCTACTTGTTCCAGTACGAAGTCATGCCCTATTCTGTCCACTGGAGTTTCTAGTATCTCCTTCATACTACGCTCTTCGTTAGATTGTCCACATGGGACTGTGGGAGGTCCTTGAATGTTCGAACGTCTAGAAGATAATAAACTTACTGCCTGCTCTAGTTGATGAAGGGTTGTTTGAAGTTGATCTACTGTTTCCTTGAGGCAAACCTCTGATTCTTGGGGTGATAGATTTGGACGTGGTATATGGGGAAGTGGTGGTATTTGGGAGTAATTGGATTAGAATTTTGGTAGATGAGGATCATATGGTAGTGAATGGTGAAAAGGAGCTTGTGAGTGTGGTAGTGCGAAGTTATGTTGAGAGGATGGCCTATAAGCACAGGGTGGGGCTTGTTGGTAACTACAAGGTTGTCCACCATGTCTATTGTCTTGGTATGCATTGTAGAATGGTCTTTGTCCATGATATCTTGGACGGTGTTGTTGCCTAAAGGGTTGATCAGATCCTCTTGGCTCCATCCATCTTTGATTGCTCTGACCTTGATACATGTTTCTATTATAACTCTTACTCCTTTCAACAATATCAGAACCAAACTCAAAGCGAGAGGGGTGAGAATTCATAGTAGCTAATGGAAGTAAAAGGAGAAAATAAAGACAAATAAACAAGTAAAAGAAAAATATTTACAATAACCAATAATAAGGCACACGATTGCAGTTCCCCGGCAATGGTGCCATTTTGACGTAAAGATTTTTGCCAGTAAAGAATTTTATAAAAACAGTCGCGTTGTTGATATAGTCTCTAAACCAACAGAAATCCCTTCGTACAAACGTTTTGGTTGTCACAAGTAACAAACCCCTTAAAAATTGATAACCAAAGTATTCAAACCTCGGGTCGTCTTCTCAAGGAACTGCAGGGAGGTATGTTCTTATTATTGCTTATGAAGATTGTAAATCGGGGTTTTGAAGATGAGGAACAAGTGATTTGAATTGCAATTAAAATAAGTAAAAGACTGTAAAATAAATAAATAACTGTAAAATAAACTTTTGGCAAGGTATGAGAAATTAGAAGTCCTATCCTAGTTATCCTTATCAATGATGATGAAGATTGAATCTTAATTCCACTTAGTTAGTCTTTACTTAAAGCAAAGAAAGGTCAAGTGACTAATTAGTTTGATCTTCAAATCCTAGTTAATCCCTAAGGAAAGATTGGGATTATTGAAGTTCAATTCAATTAGAAAAGATAACAATTATCAATCATGTTGAGTTTGATAACTCCTGAGTTACTGATTTCTCAACCAAGACCAAAAAGGGAAAAGTAAATCTACTGGAATGAAAATGTCTTCAGATTGGAAGCAACAGTAACATAAATAAAAGAAAGCAATAATAAACTGAAATACCTCAAATAACATTAATCCAAAGAATAATCTATAACATAGAAGAATTCATAAATTAAATTGAGAAAATAAATAAAAAAGAATGTTGAACCTGATAAAAAGATAATCCTGAATGCGAAAGAAATCCTAATCCTAATTCTAAATCCTAAAAGAGAGAAGAGAGAACCTCTCCCTCAAAAACTACATCTAATTCATGAAAAGTAGCTAATTGGAGACTCTCCTTTTTGAATGGATGCATTCCCTCACTTCATAACCTCTGATCTGTGCCTTCTGGACTTGGATTTGGGCCAAAAAGGGCTTCAGAAATCGCTGGGAGCGTTTTCTGTAATTTCTGGTGCGTGGCCTCTGTCACGCGTCCGTGTGGGTCACGAGGTCACGTCATTTGGAGTTTTCCTTGTCACGCGGTCACTTCAGTCATGCGTCCGCGTCATATGCATTTCGCTCAAGGCATGCGATCGCGTCAATCACGCGGTCGCGTCACTGCCATTTTGCGCTGGCATGCGGCCGTGTCGTCCATGCGATCGCGTCACTGCCAGTTTCTTAAAAAACTCCGTTTCATGCTTTTCTTCCAATTTTGTATGTTTCCTTTCCATCCTTTAAGTCATTTCTGCCTTAGAAGATCTAGAACTACTCAACACACGAATCACGGCATCGAATGGAAATAAAGGGTAATTAAAATAATTACTTTTAAAGCATAGGAAACATGTTTTTCACATACATCACATAATAAGGAAGGGAAAGTAAAACCATGCAATTTATATGAATAAGTGAGTGAAGAATTGAATAAATCACGTAAATTAGGCACAAAATATATCATAAAATTTGGGTTTATCAACCTCCCCACACTTAAACAATAGCATGTCCTCATGCTAAATCCAAGATAAAGAGTGGTATGCAAAATTGTTACTCAGGTTGTGAATTGTTGTTCGAAATTGACTCCCTGGCAATGGCACCAAAAACGGATGCACAGAACCAAGGTCTAAACATATCTTCACAACTTCGCATAACTAACCAGCAAGTGCACTGGGTCGTCCAAGTAATACCTTACGTGAGTAAGGGTCGAATCCCACGGAGATTGTTGGTATGAAGCAAGCTATGGTCACCTTGTAAATCTCAGTCAGGCGGATATAAAATAGTAATGGGGTTTTCGAAATTTAATAATAAAAGAAGGATAGAAATACTTATGTAAATCATTGGTGAGAATTTCAGATAAGCGTATGGAGATGCATTCATTCCTCTGAACCTCCGCTTTCCTGCTGTCTTCATCCAATCAGTCTTACTCGCTTTTGCGTCTGTCACTACGCCCAGAACTCGCGAGTTTAAAGCTCGTCACAGTCATTCAATCATTGAATCCTACTCGGAATACCACAGACAAGGTTTAGACTTTCCGGATCCCAGGAATGCTGCCAATGATTCTAGCCTATACCACGAAGATACTAATCTCACGGACTCGGTCCGTGTATTAGATATCCAAGAGATAACTTTAAGACATAGTTACTAACTACTAATGATCATGTAATGAAGACACAAACATAGATAGGCACTTAACATAGAAAACGAAAAACAGAAGAATCAAGAACAAGGAATGAATCCACCTTAGTGATGGTGGCATTTCCTTCTTGAGGAACCAATGATGTCCTTGAGCTCTTCTATGTCTCTTCCTTGTCTTTGTTGCTCCTCCCTCATTGCTTTTTGATCTTCTCTTATTTCATGAAGGATGATGGAGTGCTCTTGATGTTCCACCCTTAATTGTCCCATGTTGGAACTTAATTCTCCTAGGGAGGTATTGATTTGCTCCCAATAGTTTTGTGGAGGAAAATACATTTGAGGCATCTCCGGGATCTCATGGTGATGAGATTCATACGCCTCTTGAGCTCCATGAATGGGCTCTCTTGCTTGCTCCATCTTTTTCTTAGTGATGGGCTTGTCCTCTTTAGTGAGGATATCTCCTTTTATGTCAATCCCAGCCGAATTGCATAGGTGGCAAATGAGGTGAGGAAAGGCTAACCTTGCCATAGTGGAGGACTTGTCAGCCA
>NC_029793.2:34180271-34191013 GCF_000816755.2 Arachis ipaensis | reverse complement strand
CCATGTAAAATGCCCTTGCACACAACTCTGGGCGTTCAGTGCCAGGTTGGTGCTTGTTCTGGGCGTTGAACGCCCATTTGTAGCATATTTCTGGCGTTGAACGCCAGAACCATGCTTGTTCTGGGCGTTCAGCGCCAGCTCTCCTCCAGGGTGCATTTCTGGCATTCAAACACCCAGATGCTGCCCATTTCTGGCGTTCAGCGCCAGAACCATGCTCTGTTCTGGTGTTGAACGCCCAAAACATGCTTCTTACTGGCGTTTAAACGCCAGTAAGGTCTTCCCCCAGGGTGTGATTTTTTTTTCTGCTGTTTTTGATTCCGTTTTCAATTTTTATATTTATTTTGTGACTCCACATGATCATGAACCTATAAAGACATATAACTAAGAAAAATATAGTTAGATAAACATTGGGTTGCCTCCCAACAAGCGCTTCTTTAATGTCAATAGCTTGACAGTGGGCTCTCATGGAGCCTCACAGATGTGCAGAGCTTTGTTGAGACCTCCCAACACCAAACTTAGGGTTTGGATATGGGGGTTTGACACCAAACTTAGAGTTTGACTGTGGGGGCTTTGGTTGACTCTGCTATGAGAGAAGCTTTTTCTGCTTCCTCTCCATGGATGGAGAGAGAGATCCTTGAGTTGTGAACACAAGGTTGTCCTCATTTAATTGAAGGATCAATTCTCCTCTGTCCACATCAATCACAGCTCTTGCTGTGGCTAGGAAAGGTCTTCCTAGGATGATGGATTCATCCTCTTCCTTTCCAGTATCCAGGACTATGAAATCAGCAGGGATGTAAAGGCATTTAACCTTTACTAACATGTCCTCTACTTGTCCATAAGCCTGTTTTCTTGAATTATCTGCCATCTCTAATGAGATTTTAGTGGCTTGCACCCCATAGATTCCCATTTTCTCTATTACAGAGAGAGGCATGAGGTTTATCCCTGAACCAAGGTCACACAGAGCCTTAAAGATCATGGTGCCTATGGTACAAGGTATTATAAACTTTCCAGGATCCTGTTTCTTCTGAGGCAATGTCAGTTGATCCAGATCACTTAGTTCATTGGTGAACAAGGGAGGTTCATCTTCCCAAGTTTCAATCCAAATAATTTGGCATTCAGCTTCATGATTGCACCAAGGAACTTGGCAGCTTGCTCTTCAGTAACATCCTCATTCTCTTCAGAAGAGGAATACTCATCAGAGCTCATGAATGGCATAAGGAGGTTCAATGGAATCTCTATGGTCTCTAGATGAGTCTCTGATTCCTTAGGTTCCTCAGAGGGAAGCTCCTTATTGATCACTGGACGTCCCAGGAGGACTTCCTCCTTGGGATTCATGTCCTTCTCCTCTCTTGTGGGTTCGGCCATGGTAATTAATTCAATGGCCTTGCACCCTCCTTTTGGATTCTCTTCTGTATTGCTTGGGAGAGTACTAGGAGGGATTTCAGTGATCCTTTTACTCAGCTGGCCCACTTGTGCTTCCAAATTTCTAATTCATAGAATATATCCAGGATGGTCCATTCTGAAAGCATGTCAGAAGGACACTTTTTGGTCAGCTGCTTGTATCTTTCCCAAGATTCATAGAGGGATTCACCTTCTTTTGTCTAAAGGTTTGAACATCAGCTCTAAGCTTGCTCAACTTTTAAGGGGGAAAGAACTTGGCTAAGAAAGCCGTGACCAGCTTATCCCAAGAGTTCAGGCTGTCTTTGGGTTGAGAGTCCAACCATATTCTAGCTCTGTCTCTTACAGCAAAAGGGAAAAGCATGAGCCTGTAGACTTCAGGATTTACTCCATTAGTCTTAACAGTATCACAGATCTGCAAGAATTCAGTTAAGAACTAAAAAGGATCTTCAGATGGAAGTCCATGAAACTTGCAGTTCTGTTGTATCAGAGAAACTAGCTGAGGTTTCAGCTCAAAATTGTTTGCTCCAATGGTAGGAATGGAGATGCTTCTTCCATGTAAATTGGAATTAGGTCCAGTAAAGTCACCAAGCGTCCTCCTTGCATTATTGTTGTTAGGTTCGGCTGCCATCTCCTTTACTTGTTTGAAATTTTCAATAAGGTTGTCTCTGGATTATTGTAATTTAGCTTCTCTTAGTTTTCTCTTCAGAGTCCTTTCAGGTTCTGGATCAGCTTCAACAAGAATGCCTTTTTCTCTATCCCTGCTCATAAGAAAGAGAAGAGAAAAAGAAAAGAAGAGGAATCCTCTATGTCACAGTAAAGAGGTTCCTTATTGTTAGTAGAAAAAGAAGAAGAAAAAATTCGAACACAGATAGAGGAGGGGGTTCAAATTTGGTGAGTGATGTGAGGAAGAGGTGTTAGTAGATGAATAAATAAATAGAATAAGATGAGAGAGGGAGAGAATTTTCGAAAATTATTTTTGAAAAAGAGTTAGTGATTTTCGAAAATAGTTTTTGAAAAAGGTTAGAAATTTTCAAAAATAAAAATCAAAAATTAAAATAATTAGTTAATTAAAAAGAATTTTTGAAAACGAGAGAAGATATTTTCGAAAATTAGAGAGAAAGAGAGAGAGAGTTAGTTAGGTAGTTTTGAAAAAGGTAAGAAACAAACAAAAAGTTAGTTAGTTAGTTGAAACAAATTTGAAAATCAATTTTGAAAAGATAAGAAGGTAGGAAGTTAGAAAAGATATTTTGAAATCATATTTTGAAAAAGATAGGATAAGAAGATATTTTTGAAAAGATATGATTGAAATTAGTTTTTGAAAAAGATTTGATTTTTAAAATCACAATTAATGACTTGATTCACAAGAAATCACAAGATATGATTCTAGAACTCAAAGTTTGAACCTTTCTTAACAAGTAAGTAACAAACTTGAAATTTTTGAATCAAAACATTAATTGTTATTGTTATTTTCGAAAATTTGTGATAAAGATAAGAAAAAAATTTTTGAAAAACATTTTTATAATTTTTGAAGATAACTAAAAAAAATGAAAAAGATTTGATTTTTGAAAAAGATTTTGAAAAAGATAAGATTTTTAAATTAAAAATTTGATTTGACTCATAAAAACAACTAGATTTTAAAAATTTTTGAAAAAGTCAAATCTAATTTTCGAAATTTTAAGAGAGAAAAAGGGAAAGATATTTTTTTTTATTTTTGAATTTTTATGATGAGAGAGAAAAACAAGAAAAATGATGCAATGCATGAAAGTTATGGATCAAAACAATGAATGCATGCAAGAATGCTATGAATGTCAAGATGAACACCAAGAACACTATGAAGATCATGATGAACATCAAGAACACATTTTTGAAAAATTTTTTAATGCAAAGAAAACATGCAAGACACCAAACTTAGGATTCTTTAATGCTTAGACACTAAGAATTCAAGAATGCATATGAAAAACAAGAAAAGACACAAAACATGCAAATGTAAAGATCAAACAAGAAGACTTACCAAGAACAACTTGAAGATCATGAAGAACACTATGAATGCATGAATTTTTCGAAAAAATGCAAGATGCACATGCAATTGACACCAAACTTATAACATGACTCAAGACTCAAACAAGAACACAAAATATTTTTTATTTTTATGATTTTATAATTTTTTTTTGTATTTTCTTTTAATTTTTTTCGAAAATCATTTTGAAAAACAAAAATAAGGATTCAAAATTTTTAATATGAATTCCAGGAATCTTATGCTCTAAAGCTCCAATCAAAGGGTCAGGCATGGCTTAATAGCCAGCCAAGCTTTAGTAAAAATATGAGTGTAATTCATTTAATTTTAAGCCAAAGCCTCAGTCTAAAGGAGTTTAGACATGGCTTTACAGCCAGCCAGGCTTTAGCATGCTTCATGAAACACTAGAATTCATTCTTAAAAATTCTGAAGGAAAATATATTTTTGAAAACTTTTTTATTTTTAAAAATTTTTTTTTTCGAAAACAAAGGAGAAAATTTTGAAAGATTTTTGAAAAATTTTTGAAAATAAAACAAAAAGAAAATTACCTAATCTGAGCAACAAATGAACCATCAGTTGTCCAAACTCAAACAATCCCCGGCAACGGCGCCAAAAACTTGGTATGCGAAATTGTTACTCAGGGTGTGAATTGTTGTTCGAAATTGACTCCCTGGCAATGGCACCAAAAACGGATGCACAGAACCAAGGTCTAAACATATCTTCACAACTTCGCATAAATAAACAGCAAGTGCATTGGGTCGTCCAAGTAATACCTTACGTGAGTAAGGGTCGAATCCCACAGAGATTGTTGGTATGAAGCAAGCTATGGTCACCTTGTAAATCTCAGTCAGGCGGATATAAAATAGTAATGGGGTTTTCGAAATTTAATAATAAAAGAAGGATAGAAATACTTATGAAAATCATTGGTGAGAATTTCAGATAAGCGTATGGAGATGCATTCATTCCTCTGAACCTCCGCTTTCCTGCTGTCTTCATCCAATCACTCTTACTCCTTTCTATGGCTGGCGTTATGCAAGGGCATCACCGTTGTCAGTGGCTACATCCCCTCCTCTTGTGAAAATGGTCCAAGATGCCCTGTCACGGCACGACTAATCATCTGAGGTTCCCGATCATGCTGGAATAGGATTCACCTTCCTTTTGCGTCTGTCACTACGCCCAGCACTCGCGAGTTTGAAGCTCGTCACAGTCATCCAATCATTGAATCCTACTCGGAATACCACAGACAAGGTTTAGACTTTCCGGATTCCCTTGAATGCCGCCATCATTCTAGCTTACACCACGAAGATTCTGATTAAGAGATCTAAGAGATACTCATTCAATCTAAGGTAGAACGGAAGTGGTTGTCAGGCACGCGTTCATAGGTAATGATGATTATTGTCACGTTCATCATATTCAGGTTGAAGTGCGAATGAATATCTTAGAAGCGAAATAAGATGAATTGAATAGAAAATAGTAGTACTCGGGAAAGCCCTGGATGTCTACTTTCCAATGCAATTGGAAGCGCGCCATTTCGAGTTCTGTAGCTCCAGAAAATCCTCTTTGAGTGCAGGGAGGTTAGAATCCAACAGCATCAGCAGTCCTTCTTCAACCTCTGAATCTGATTTTTGCTCAAGTCCCTCAATTTCAGCCAGAAAATACCTGAAATCACAGAAAAACACACAAACTCATAGTAAAGTCCAGAAATATGAATTTAACATAAAAACTAATGAAAACATCCCTAAAAGTAACTAGATCCTACTAAAAATATACTAAAAACAATGCCAAAAAGCGTACAAATTATCCGCTCATCAAAGAGTAAGGTAAGCTTGAAGTGGTGGAATCTCATGCAATACAATCTATTCAGAATGCAACTACCTAAATGAATCATGCAATTCTAATTTTTATTCACTTGTATACAAAACTTACATGTAGTCAAATTAATTCACATTCTCAAGGAATCATATATGCATAGCCAAACCTTAGATAATGATAAAGCACTTTTTACAATTGAGATGGGAAAGAAGAATATTTTACAAACTTTCAAGACAATTAGCAATTTTAGCAGAGATATATGTTGATGAGCTATTGAACCCTCACTGAATTTTGTGTTTACTCTCTAGTCACTCAGTGTTTATTGGGTTAATCACTATATTCTTCTTTTTATCCTTACTTTCTATAACTTTGTTCTTCATCTAACCAATCAACAATTATAGAATATAGGCATACAAAAATCATGAGGTCTTTAATTAATGTTGTAATGGGGCCAAAGTAAAGGTAAGGGTATATGTATAAGGCTAAGTGAGCTAATTAAGTGAATCCTTGATTAGTCTAAGATCTCACCTAACATACATATTTTGTAAAGCAAAGCTTCTTTACCTATTTTCCCATATTTTTCCACTTTTTATGTTACATGCTCATATTTAATTTTTATTTATTTTTATCCCATGTGCATCGCTTTTTGCATTTGGGGAATTCTTTTGCATCCCCTTTATTCAAATACTGAAAAATAATTTTTTTTTAAATGCACATGGTAATTAAATTATTTTGATTTCACATGAGCATGTTTCCCAAAATTTTTATTCTTTTTAACTTTCTACCCTTTTGTTTCTATCATCCATGTTCCTATAAGGTTCCCACACTTACACAATACACAATTTCTATCTTAAGCTAACCAATGATTCAACTTGGGATTTTTATTTTGTTTTTCTGCTTAAGGCTAGTAATGTGGTTATAAAACAAGAGGGGTTTTAAAGGCTCAAGGGGGCTAACAAGGGTGATGTAAAAGGTAGGCTAATTTGGGAATAGTGAGCTAGAATCAAACAATGGCCTCAATCACTTTCTTGGTATGTATCTATATTCTACAATCGGACATATAGATTAAAACAAAGTAAAGAACATCAGAATAAATAAGAAGGGCGGAACACACAGGAATAAAATATGATGGTTTAAATGTAACCATGCAATTAAGCTCAAAACTCACAGGCTGTGTGTTCTCTAACTCAAAAATCATATATCAGTTGTATATGTCAAGCAAGTAAAAATTAAGAGTTCCCATTATTCTCAATGTAAAACTTAAGGTGGCTTTAAAGTTCTAGTGTTTCTCCTTGATGAAATGTTGTTAACTAACTAACATGTAATGCTATATATACAAGGTGTAGTTTGTTTTTATTCTGTTAAAGTCTCTAGTTTACTTCCTTTTTACATTTTTAATTTAAACTAAGTTATCTTATGCTAAAAAGGGTAAACTATACTAATTAAGCCACATTTTCTATAACTAATAAGTTAGAATTGCAACTAAACTAAATGGCTAAAATATGAACTAAAGTGCAACATGCAGAAATATAGTAAACTCCATGGTTTCTCATCAGTGAACTCCATGGAGGTCAGTGGACGTCCATTGAGGTCTTCCTCAGTGGAGATTATTGCCTCTTCCTCCTCTCCAGGTTCGGCCATGTGAGACGTGTTTATGGCCTTGCACTCTCTCTTTGGATTCTCTTCTATATTGCTTGGGAGAGTACTAGGAGGGAGTTCAGTAATTTTCTTACTCAGCTGACCCACTTGTGCCTCCAAATTTCTAAGGGAGGACCTTGTTTTAGTCATGAAACTTTGAGTGGTTTTGATTAGATCAGAGACAATGGTTGCTAAGTCAGAGTGGCTTTGCTTAGAATTCTCTGTCTGTTGCTGAGAAGATGATGGAAAAGGCTTGCTATTGCTAAACCTGTTTCTTCCACCATTATTGTTGTTGAAACCTTGTTGAGGTCTCTGTTGATCCTTCCATGAGAGATTTGGATGATTTTTCCATGAAGGATTATAGGTGTTTCCATAGGGTTCTCCCATGTAATTCACCTCTTCCATTGCTGGGATCTCAAGATCATAAGCTTCTTCTTCAGAGGAAGCTTCCTTAGTACTGCCTGTTGCTGCTTGCATTTCAGACAGACTCTGAGAAATCATATTGACTTGTTGGGTCAATATTTTATTCTGAGCCAATATGGCATTCAGATATCAATCTCAAGAACTTCCTTCTTCTGAGTTGTCCCATTATTCACAGGATTCCTTTCAGAAGTGTACATGAATTGGTTATTTGCAACCATTTCAATGAGTTCCTGAGCTTCTGCAGGCGTCTTCTTCAGATGAAGAGATCCTCCAGCAGAGCTATCCAATGACATCTTGGATAGTTCAGACAGACCATCATAGAAAATACCTATGATGCTCCATTCAGAAAGCATGTCAGAAGGACACCTTCTGATCAATTGCTTGTATCTTTCCCATGCTTCATAGAGGGATTCTCCTTCCTTCTGTCTGAAGGTTTGGACTTCCACTCTAAGCTTGCTCAATTTTTGAGGTGGAAAGAACTTTGCCAAGAAGGCATTGAATAGCTTTTCCCAAGAGTTCAGGCTTTCTTTGGGTTGTGAATCCAACCATGTCCTAGCTCTGTCTCTTACAGCAAAAGGGAAGAGCATAAGTCTGTAGACTTCAGGGTCAACCCCATTGGTCTTGACAGTGTCACAGATTTGCAAGAATTCAGCTAAGAACTAATGAGGATCTTCCAATGGAAGTCCATGAAACTTGCAATTCTGTTGCATCAGAGAAACTAATTGAGGCTTAAGCTCAAAGTTGTTTGCTCCAATGGCAGGGATTGAGATTCTTCTCCCATAGAAGTCGGGAGTAGGTGCAATAAAGTCACCAAGCACCTTCCTTGCATTGTTGGCATTGTTGTTTTCGGCTGCCATGGTTTCTTCTTCCTTGAAAAGCTCTGTTAGGTCCTCTAGAGAGAATTGTGCTTTAGCTTCTCTTAGCTTTCTCTTCAAGGTCCTTTCAGGTTCAGGATCAGCTTGAACAAGTATGCCTTTATCTTTGTTCCTGCTCATATGAAAGAGAAGAGAACAAGAAAGTAGGGAATCCTCTATGTCACAGTATAAAGATTCCTTGAGGTGTCAGAGGAAAAGAAGAATAGAAGGAGGAGGTAAATAGAAGAGAATTCGAACTTATTAAGAGGGATAGAGTTCAAATTGCACCTTGAGGAGGCGTGTTAGTCCCTTAAATAGAAAGATGTGAGAAGAGGGGAAGAATTTTCGAAAATAAATTAAAAATATTTTGAAATAATAAAAAAAAATTTGAAAATTTGATTGAGATTTTCGAAAATTAAGATTAGGAAAGAAATTAAGTGATTTTTGAAAAAGATTTTGAAATTAGAAATCAAAAAGATATGATTGAGAGTTAATTTTGAAAAAGATGTGATTGAAAAGATATGATTGAGAAGATATGATTGAAAATCAATTTTAAAAAAAGAAAGTTTTAAAATTAAAGTTGATTACTTGACTAACAAGAAATTAAAAGATATGATTCTAGAATTTAAAATTTGATCCTTTCTTAATAGGCAAGTAACAACTTGAAAATTTTGAAGTGAATCGTTAATTATAGCAAGGATTTTCGAAATTAATAAAAAAAATGGAAAGAAATTGATTTTGAAGAGATATGATTGAAAAGATATGAGATGAACCGTCAGTTGTCCAAACTCGAACAATCCCCGGCAACGGCGCCAAAAACTTGGTGCACGAAATTGTGATCATCAACAATGGCGCCAAAGGACTTGGAGCTCTCAAACTGAATCACACTTTGTCACAATTCCGCACAACTAACCAGCAAGTGCACTGGGTCGTCCAAGTAATACCTTACGTGAGTAAGGGTCGATGCCACGGAGACTGTCGGCTTGAAGCAAGCTATGGTCACCTTGTAAATCTCAGTCAGGTGAATTCAGATGGTGATGGAGAATTGATAATTAAAAGATGAATAAAACATAAAATAAAGATAGAGATACTTACGTAATTCTTTGGTTGGAATTTTAGATAAGGGTATGAAGATGCTTTGTTCCTCCTAAACCTCTGCTTTCCTATTGCCTTCTTCCAATCATTCATACTCCTTTCAATGGTAAGCTTTATGTTGGGCATGACCGTTGTCAATGGCTACTTCCCGTCCTCTCAGTGAAAATGTTCTACGCACGCTGTCACCGCACGGCTAATCATCTGTCGGTTCTCGATCATGTTGGAATAGGAACCATTGATCCTTTTGCGTCTGTTACACGCCCAACAATCGCAAGTTTGAAGCTCGTCACAGTCATCCCTTCCCAGATCCCACTCAGAATACCACAGACAAGGTTTAGACGTTCCGGATCTCAGGAATGGCCGCCAATAATTCTAGCCTATACCACGAAGGTTCCAATCTTAGATTAGAAATCCAAGAGATACACATTCAAGCTTGTTTGCATGTAGAACAGAAGTGGTTGTCAGTCACGCGTTCATAGGTGAGAATGGTGATGAGTGTCACATAATCATCACATTCATCATGTTCTTGGGTGCGAATGAATATCTTGGAGAAGAAATAGACTTGAGTTGAATAGAAAAACAATAGTACTTTGCATTAATTCATGAAGAACAGCAGAGCTCCACACCTTAATCTATGGTGTGTAGAAACTCCACCGTTGAAAATACAAAAGTGATAATGGTGTAAGCATGGCCGAATGGCCAGCCTCAAAGGTCTAGGGACTAAACGTCCAAAGATTCAAAATACAATAGCAAAAGGTCTTATTTATAGAGAACTAGTAGCCTAGGGTTTACAGAAATCTTCTTCCGGGCCCACTTGGTGTGTTCTTGGGCTGAGCATTGAAGCTTTCATGTGTAGAGACTTTTCTTGGAGTTAAACGCCAGCTTTTTTGCCAGTTTGGGCGTTTAACTCCAGCTTTTGTGCCAGTTCCGGCGTTAAATGCCAGAATTCTTGAGCTGACTTGGAACGCCTGTTTGGGCCATCAAATCTCGGGCAAAGTATGGAATATTATATATTGATGGAAAGCCCAGGATGTCTACTTTCTAATGCAATTGAGAGTGCGCCAATTGGGCTTTTGTAGCTCCAGAAAATCCACTTCGAGTGCAAGGAGGTGAGAATCCAACAGCATCTGCAGTCCTTTCTCAGCCTCTGAATCATATTTTTGCTCAGGTCCCTCAATTTCAGCCAGAAAATACCTGAAATCACAGAAAAACGCACAAACTCATAGTAAAGTCCAGAAGAGTTATTTTTATTTAAAAACTAATAAAAATATAATAAAAACTAATTAAAATATACTAAAAACATACTAAAAACAATGCCAAAAAGTGTATAAATTATCCGCTCATCACTACCCGACCTCTTCTCAAAGAGGTCGGCCAAATCGACAGGAGAGCCCAATAAAGGGCCCAAATAGAGGAACACGACCCAAATCCAAAGGCAACCCAAGCCCATAGAGATAAAGGCGGTTCCCTTAAAGATAAGCTGACTTCACTCAAAATAAGATAAG
>NC_029793.2:34149547-34179273 GCF_000816755.2 Arachis ipaensis | reverse complement strand
CTCATCACTACCCGACCTCTTCTCAAAGAGGTCGGCCAAATCGACAGGAGAGCCCAATAAAGGGCCCAAATAGAGGAACACGACCCAAATCCAAAGGCAACCCAAGCCCATAGAGATAAAGGCGGTTCCCTTAAAGATAAGCTGACTTCACTCAAAATAAGATAAGATAAGATAAGATAACTAGCTTATCTTATCAGAAAGGTCAGCCCACACTACTATAAATACACTGGAGCACCCAGGTATAACTCATACTCTGATTCTACTAAAAACCTGCTTAATACCCGTGCTAACTTAAGCATCGGAGTCTCTTGCAGGTACCCCCACCCTCCGGTGACCAAGGATCAGCAGTACAGCCAGTCAACAGGTCGGACACGACAGCTCCGGCCGCCACTCACCAGCCGGACACGTCGGCACCGACCAGTAAAGAAGATCTCGACCGAGATCGACCTCCAGTTTTAGGTAACCCTCGGAACACTAACGTTGGCTCATCATTTCTTTCCTCCACGTTAGCTTCCACGTTAATGCAATTAACTTGGCAACTAACGTGGCTAATAGTGGCTTAGTCCAACGTTAGTGACAAAGGTGAGTGTCACTAACGTTGACACTTCTTTGTTCCTTCCACGTTAGAGCTCACGTTAATGTACTTAACGTGACTCTTAACGTGGCTAGGTGTGCCCCTTTTTCCAACGTTAGTGGCATTCACTTTTACCACTAACGTTGGAGCTTTACTTCTCTTCCACGTTAGCTTTACGTTAACATGGCAACTAACGTGGGCTATGATGGCTTACGAAGGCGTTATTGGCGATCACTTTTCTCATTAACGTTGCAAGCTAGCTCCCATTCCACGTTAGTGGTCACGTTAGTTAGACTAACGTGACTACTAACGTGGCTCTTCCTTGCTTCCTTTGTCCTGAAATCAAGCAAATAAAGTGCATCAAAGCTAGGTTCTAACCCATGAGATCATGCATCATTCATTTTATCATTCAATTCATGCATAATTCTCATAAAATCATATAAAATTCATAATGTTTGCTTGAATTAAGATGTAAGTGATTATTTACCCAAAACTTGCTTATTTCCTAAGAAAGTGCATGAAACTTCCCTAAAATAATAAAGAAAAGGTCAGTGAAACTGGCCAAAATGTCCTGGCATCAGCAATCATCTCGGAGCACAAGCACTCACCAAAAAAGTACTCTGGGCAGGATTTTATTGGCCGACTCTACAAAAAGAAGCCACAGAATTCATAAGGACATGCCCACCATGTCAGAAATATGCCAACTTTCACATCGCCCCACTAGAGGAACTCATCAGCGTGACCTCACCTTGGCCATCAGCAAAATGGGGACTTGACCTTCTCGGAACCTTTTCTCAGGGATCGGGACAAGTTAAATTCCTCATAGTAGGGGTAGACTATTTCACAAAGTGGATCGAGGCAGAACCTCTAGCTAACACCACTGCTTAAAGAAGTCGAAAATTCCTATATAGGAACATTATCACAAGGTTCGAGGTTCCATACTCCATCACCACAGACAATGGCACCCAATTCACAGATGTAGGCTTCAGAAAACTAGTAGCCGACTTGAACATAAAACACCAGTTCACATCCGTAGAACATCCCCAAGCCAATGGACAAGCCGAAGCTGCCAACAAAGTCATATTAGCTGGGTTAAAGTGGAGATTACAGGATGCAAAGGGAGCCTGGGCTGAGAAACTCCCACAAGTCCTATGGGCATATCGAACAACGCCACATTCCACCACAAAGGAATCACCCTTCCGATTAGCGTACGGAATGGAGGCAATGATCCCAGTGGAGATTGAAGAAGGGTCGCCTAGAGTGATCCACTATAATGAAGATGCCAACTCCCAGCTTCAAAGGGAAGAACTCGACCTACTCCCAGAAGTCCAAGAAAGAGCTCGGATCAGGGAAGAGGCATTAAAACATCGAATGGCCTCGAGATACAATCAAAGGGTAGTGCCGCAAGGATTTGCTGAGAACGACCTCGTCCTAATCCGAAATGATATCGGCACAACTCGACCTGGAGAAGGAAAGCTGGCAGCAAACTGGAAAGGACCCTACTGAGTCATAGAAGTACTTGGAAAGGGCTACTACAGATTATCCGAACTCGATGGGCGAGAGCTTCCTAGGTTATGGCACGCCTGTAACCTAAGAAGGTACTATAGTTAGGGACGAAAAAGGATCTTAGGATAAGGCGCACTCTTTTTCCTGAAAAGGTTTTTTAATGAGGCGCCAAGCCAAGACCTATAAATTGCCCGACTTAGAGGGATAAAGCTCCCACATGTATATATTTGCATTTACTTTTGAATAAAATCTATTTAGATCTTCTACAAATTCTCAAGTCGCATTAATCTGAAACATTCATCGTCCGATTATAAAGCTACAGATCAGCAGAAAGTGAAAACCAAATTCACTGCACGATCACGATAAAGGCCAACAGAGATGAAAACCAAATTCATCAAAAGGTCGACCAAACGAGGATTAAACACAATCTCTACAAAATCGGCAAAGATAAAAATAGAATAATGCAAGAAGTTATCGAAAGTGATTCATAGAAAGGACCTGACGAGGTCTTAATAAAATGGATTGCTAAAAAATAACTTAAAGACGGGCTGACGTAAAGAAGTCGGACCAGTCGTAATAACCAAAGTTATAAGTAAATCCCTGGAAAGAGGTCTGGCAATCCTATAAAAGAGGATTACTATAACTTAGAAGGGCTCGACATAACGAAGTCAGCCCAAAACATAAAAGTTATAGAAGTAATCCCTGAAAGAGACCTAAACAAGGTCCAAGAAAGAGGATTACAAAAATAACTTAGAAGGACCTGACATAACGAAGTCGGCCCAAAACATAAAGTTATAAAAGTAATCCCTGAAAGAGACCTAAACAAGGTCCAAGAAAAAGGATTACAAAAATAACTTAGAAGGGCCTGACATGAAAAAGTCGGCCCAAAACATAAAGTTATAAAAGTAATCCCTGAAAGAGACCTGAACAAGGTCCAAGAAAGAGGATTACAAAAATAACTTAGAAGGGCCTGACATGAAAAAGTCGGCCCAAAACATAAAGTTATAAAAGTAATCCCTGAAAGAGACCTGAACAAGGTCCAAAAAAGAGGATTACAAAAATAACTTAGAAGGGCCCAACATAAAGAAGTCAGCCCAAAACATAAAGTTATAAAAGTAATCCCTGAAAGAGACCTGAACAAGGTCCAAGAAAGAGGATTACAAAAATAACTTAGAAGGTACCAACACAAGGAAGTCGGTTCCAAAATCAACAAGTTATAAAAAATAACCCCTAAAAGAGACTCGACGAGGGTCCGAGAAAGAGGGTTACTAGAAATAACTTAGACTAACATAAAGAAGTTGGCCTCCCCCAAACAAGTTGCAAGAGTAATTCCTAAAATAAGACCCAACAAGGTCCAAAAGAAAGGATTACTAGAAGTAACTGAATAACGAAGCCAGCTTCCCAAAAACCTTAAAGGTAATTACTAACGGAGACCTCACAAAGGTCCCAACAAATAGGGCTGTTAGAAATAACTTCAAAGCCGACATAAGGAAGCCGACATACAAGTTAGATCCAAGCAACTACAACCTCAGAGGAATCAAGCCACAAGTATGAAGCACAAAGGCAATCCAAAGAGGTCGAGCAACAAGGCTCTAACACTACCAAAAAACCTAAAAAAGATACCAAGATAGATAAAAATCGACATGATATTATAATAAGAACAAGCTCAATAGGCTACCCAAATCAGCCCCAAGAACTTGGAAGCTATTTTGTTTTTCAAAATGAAGTTGCTAAACAAGTAACTAAAAGAGTGTCAACAGTCAGCAACATTACAAAAAGAAAGTTTAAAGGCCCATGGGCCGGGCTATCTACACAAAACATTCACATAATCAGGGAAGATCCGAAGGCTTCTCGGCAGCACGAGGTGAAGGAGGGCGAGTCTGAATGGGCACAGCATCCACAGTCCCATCATCCCGATTTAAGATTTGACAGTCAGGATCTAACACAGGATGACCGGCCTCAACTGAAGGAGCTGAAGAAGTTGGCACCACGGGGGCTTTGGCAGCAAGAACAGAGGGAGGTTCAACATCATCGTCGTCAGGGTCGTCAGGGACAATCTTGCCATCCTTTACAACATTGTCCAGGCTGAAGAGAGTGAGGTCGACCTCGGGAGCAAGAACTCGAATTTGCTCCTTCAGGTTCTCATAAGCAGCATTTACGCTGCCTACAAGGTGACCCTGGAGCTCGGCATAATCAACCCGGGCAGACTCCAACTCCTCCCTGAGACGCATAACTTCCCTGTAGGCCGTCACATAGCTATCCTTGTGCCTCAATTCGGTATCTTCAACTAACCTCACAGAAGCCGCCAAGGAAATAGAACTATCCTTTTCGGTCTCCAACTCCTTCTCCAGCTTGGTTACTTTCACTTGGAGCTCCTCCTTCAAACCCTTCATATGGTCGAACTCTTGCTTAGCCTCCTCCATAAAAGCTTTGGTAGCATGAAGAGGGAGGTCTTGGGCAGTTCGGTACAGGGCAGCTCCCATATGTGCCATTTTGACACTACTCCGATTAATAAAATCCAAGTGGTGAAAGAGAGAGACATCATCGGCAGGAATGATACCGTAATGACCAATCTGCTGATCGACGAATTCAACCGCGTCAAAGTAAGGGGCATCAAGGTTGAAAGGCTCAGTTATTTTTTGTTTTTTATTTGGAGGAGCACCAGAAGTAGCAACAGAAACTTGAAGAGGATCAGCCAAACAAACCCGGGGAGTAGGGATTACCTTCCTCACCCCCAACGAGCTTGGTACGGCCGGCTTCGACTGAACCTGAGATGACCCCTCACCGGCCGCCTTAGCCGAGACTTTTTGATCTGTAGTAGCCTTTCTTGCCCTCTTAAAGGCCTTCATAGATTCATTATTCTTAATCATCTCTGCAAACAAAACACAACAGTGGGAAACCAAGTTATGAATCAGAAAAGAGCTTATAAGAGATACAATCAACAAAACAATCAAAACCAAAAATTGACCACTACCCAGCTCAGCTCGGAGGAGAGAGGGGTTGGCTAAAAATTTCTTGGTGTCGAGATGGGGAGGCTGCCCCCAGTTTTCTTCCAGCACAGACACAAAAGCTTGCTCAGCCTCATCTAACATCTCCCATGTATATTTAGACACCATTACATTCTTTTGCCATTCCAAAGGAAAGGCGGGCTCATCATTTTCATCCAGAAAAAAGGGCCGAGCTCCTTCAACAGCTCGGACCCTAAAAAAGTAATTCTTGAAGTCAAGGAAAGATTCATCAAACATGAAGAAAACCTTTTTTCCCTGGGAAGCTCGGAAAGAAACCCAAGCGACTTCCTTCTTAACCACCCCAGGCTTTGTCAAAACAAAGAGATAAAAGAAAAGGGACTGTGAAGCAGGGATACCAAACTCATGACACAACAACTGAAAGATTTTGATAAAATCCCAGGAGTTGGGGTGAAGCTAGGATGAAGATACATTACAAGACCACAATAGGTTGGTCTCAAAGGGGGTAAAAGGAAGAGTAATATTCATTTGACTAAAAAAGAAGTCGTACGTATAGAAAAACGGGCGCTCTCCAACAATTTGGGTAGAAAAACAAACTCTTTCCTCAGAATCAGGAGGTACAAGCTCATAGTTCTTTTCCTCACTACCACTACTACAAATCCTATGAAATCGCCTAAGCTATTGACAAAACTCGGAATCAACCAAAGAAACACACAAAAGAACCATCGAATCCACCCAATCAGCCATGCCCTCAGGGACTTGGGAAGATGTCTCAACAATGTTCTTACGAGAAGACATGAGGTCAACTAGTCCTACAGCAAGAAAGAAGAAAATAGATTACTAACTCAAACATCTCGGACAAAGTCAAAATCAACTCATAGCATAACATGACTCAAGCATACAAAAGGAAAACCCCAAGATAAGGTCCAGGGGCATCCTTTGGAGGCAGTGACAGAGTAAGGACTCAAAAAAAATCTACAAGGCTAACATCTTGACAAAACCCTCGACGAAGAAAAAACCCCCCCTTCCAGACAAACAACAACACGAAGAGAAAGACAAAGCAAATATAAGAAAGAACGTTATCTGCTACAAGAGGCGCAGTCTTTTTCAAAAGATTATCAAACATTTCATCGACCCAAATTTCCAAAATACGAAGGCGACGGTCAGAAACAGTAAGCAAACATGCAAACAAACAAAACCTCAATCATCAGAAGAAATGCCAGAAATATGCATCACAACAACAAATTGAGCATAACGACGCAAAAAGGTTCGCACTTTCCAGCATGCATTTCAAACGAAAAATCAAAGCTTTATAAAAAAATCGAAGGCAAAACAACGAAAAAAGTAAAGAAGTAGAAAGTAGAAACCAAACCTGGAGAAAGGAGGAAAGCTCTGAAGAAAGCTGAAAGCTGGAGCAAGGAAGTTGTGGAAATCGTCTCTCAAGCGAAGCACCAACAAAGTACCAAGACAAAGCGTCGCAGAGAAAAACGAGGCAAAACAGAAAAATAGAGAGAAAAGAGGGGAAGTTACAGAAAAGAGAAAACTGTTTCTTGAATGCAAAATTAAAAATAAAAGAGCCAAGAGAAACGGAGCATTAAAAATGCATTAATGAGGGCATTAAAACCTCGCACATTCCCAAGGCTAGGACGCTAATACAAAAGCGCGCGCTTTCAGAGGAAACGAAAGAAGAAACGTTCTGCATTCAAAAAAGAATTCTACAAAGATAAAATTGACAAAATGCTCGAGTTTGGCTTCACCAGAGAAGGATCGAAGTCCTAAAACTAAGACTCGACCTCCGAAAGAAAGACCGAGCTCGAGCAGGGGCACTGTTCATACCCTGGGTCGAGCTATCCGACTTGGGATGATTAGCGACAAAGCGACCGACCTCTTCAGGTCACACTATCTAACCTCTTCCCAAAGAGCTCGGCCAAATCGATAGGAAAGCCTAAAAAGGGCCCAACTCAAGGAATACGACCCAGATCCAAAGGCAACCCAAGCCTATAGAGATAAGGGCGGTTCCCTTGAAGATAAGCTGACCTCACTCAAAGATAAGATAAGATAAGATAAAAATAAATAACTTATCTTATCTAAGAAGGTCACTCCACACCTCTATAAATACACTGGAGCACCCAGGTATAACTCATACTCTGATTCTACTAAAAACCTGCTTAATACCCTTACTAACTTAAGCATCGGAGTCCCTTGCAGGTACCACCACCCTCCGGTGACGAAGGATCAGCAGCGTATCCAGTCCAACAAGTCGAACACGACAGCTCTGGCCGCCACCCACCAGCCGGACACGTCATATCCGACCAGCACAGAAGATATCATCCGAGATCGACCTACAGTTTCAGGTAACCCTCGGAACAGTGTCCCATTGGTATCTTTTCATTTAATTTAATTTTCTTGTTTATATTTTTGTCTTTAATCTTTATCTTATCTTGTTTTTGGATTTTAAAGTTTTGTTATCTTATCTTTCTTTTTAAATTCAAATTTTAAAATTTTAGTATTTGGTTAGTTTTTCTTTCTTTAAAATTTTAATCTCAAAATCTTTCTTTGACTTTCTCTTTTTAATTTCAAAAGTTTTTAAAATCAATTCTTCTATCTTAAATTTTTAAAATCTTATCTTATCTTGTTTGACTTTTTCTTTCCAAATTTAAATTTTAAAAATCTTTGATTGACTCTTCCTTTTTAAATTTCAAAAATTTTGAAAATCAAATCTTTTATTTTATTTTCGAATCTTGTTAATTAGTTATTTGTTTTATCTTATTTTAATTTTAAAATTTTGGTGTCTGTTCCGAGGGTTATCTAAAACTGTAGGTCAATCTCGGATGAGATCTTCTGTGCCGGTCAGTGATGACGTGTCCGGCTGACGTGGGACGGCCGGAGCTGTCGTACCCGACTTGTTGGACTAGCTGTGTTTCTGATCCTTCGTCACCGGAGGGTGGTGGTACCTGCAAGGGACTCCGATGCTTAAGTTAGCAAGGGTATTAAGCAGGTTTTTAGTAGAATTAGAGTATGAGTTATACATGGGTGCTCCAGCGTATTTATAGAGGTGTGATAGTGACCTTTTTAGATAAGATAAGTTAGTTATCTTATCTTATCTTATCTTTGGGTGAGGTCAGCTTATCTTCAAGGGAACCACCCTTCTCTCTGTAGGCTTGGGCTGCCTTTGGATTTGGGTCGTGTTCCTCGATTTTGGGCCCTCTTTGGGCTTTCCTGTTGATTTGCCCGAGCTCTTTGGGAAGAGGTCGGATGGTTTGACCTAAAGAGGTCAGTTGCTTTGTCGCTAGTCATCCCGGGTCGGACATCTCGACCCAGGGTATGAACAGTGCCCCTGCTCGAGTTTGGTCTTTCTTTTGAGGTTGAGTCTTGATTTTAGGACTTTGATCCCTTTCTGGTGAAAGCCGAACTCGAGCATCTGTCAATTTTCTCTTTGTAGAGTCTTCTTTTGAATGTGGAACGCTTTTTCTTTATTCTTAAAAGCGCGCGCTTTGCATTAGCGCTCTGGTCTTGGGAATGCGCGAGGGTTTAATACCCTTATTAATTGTTTTTAATGCCCCGTTTCTCTTGCCTCTTCATTTTGAATTTTGCACTCAGAAAAAACGGTTTCCTCTTCTCTATAACTTCCCCCTTTTTTCTCTCTTCCTTTCCGTTTCGCCTGAAGTTTGTATTTTTGTTTTTCTCTATGATGCTTTCTGCTCGAGAGGTGACTCTAATCTTTGTCGCTTCAGCTTTCAGCTTTCTCCCTTTTTCCAGGTTGGTTCTTTCTTACTTTCTTCGTCGCTTGCATTATGTTATTTCCAGCTTTGACTTTAGAAAGTTTGAACCTTTTGTACGCCATGCATCTGCTTGTTTATTGTTGTGGGGGTATTTCTTGCTTTTGAAATGGTCCTTCTGTACTCTAGGGTTCGTGCCATTTATTTTTCTTCGAACTGCATGAACCTGCTTGCTTTCTCGAAAGATTGCTCCTTTGATGTCTTTCGCCATGTTGATAGTTTTCTTTGCTGATGAATTTTGTAAAAGATAACGAACCTTTTTTATTTTCCTGAAAAAGGTTGTGTCTTTGATGACTTCTTCTTGATATATTTTGTTATTTGGTTGCTTCGTTTGTTGACCAAGCTGAGACTGCGGGTCTGGAGGGTAGTTATTTTGATGGTTTTATCTGTGGTTCGTGGCTTTCTATTCAGAGTGTCATTTTAGTTGAAATGGGTCATTATCTTTTTGTATCGAGGTGTAGGCTTCTAGGTTTTCCTGAGTCCTTGTTTTGTAACTGCCTCCAAAGGATGCCCCTAGATCTTTGGTTTGGGTCCTGGGGTTTTCTTTTGTTGCTTGTACTGCGTTGAATTATGTTGGCCGAGTTGTTTTGATTTCGTCCGAGATGTTTTTTAGTAATTCAATCTTCTTTTCTTGTTTGTAGGACTAGTTGGCCATGTCTTCTCGCAAAAATATTTTAGAGACATCTTCTAAGGTTCCTGAGAAGATGTCTGATTGGTTGGACTCCCTTGTTTTAATGTGTGTTTCTGTGGTGAATGCTGAGTTTTGTGTGGAGCTTAGGAAACATCACCGCCTCTGTAAGAGTAGAGATCAAGAAAGGAATTATGAATTGGTAGCACCTGATTCCGATGAGAGGGTTTGCTTTCCTGCTCTGACCCGGGGTGAGCGCCCTTTCTTTTATGCTTACGACTATTTTTTCAGCCAGTTGGACATCACTTTTCCCTTCACTGCTTTTGAGACCGATTTGTTGTGGTCGTGTAATGTAGCTCCGTCCCAGCTCCATCCGAACTCCTAGGGCTTTATCAAGATTTTTCAGCTTCTTTGCCAAGAGTTGGACGTCACTCCTTCTCAAACTCTTTTCCTTTATTTGTTTGTTTTAACTAAGCCCGGGATTTCTACAAAAAAGAAAGCCTCATGGGTTTCTTTTAGATCTGCACAAGGGCATAAGGTTTTTGCCATGTATGACGAGTCCTTTAGGGATTTCAAGAATTATTTTTTCAAGGTCCGAGCAGTTGAGGGAGCTCGCCCCTTTTTTCTGGAAGCGAACGATGAGCCAGCCTTCCCCTTGTGTTGGCAGCAGAATGTAGTTGTATCCCGTTATACGTGGGAGATGCTCGACGAAATTGAGCAGGCTTTTGTAACTATTTTGGAGGACATTTGGGGGGAACCTCCTCATCTGGACACTAAAAAATCATTGGGGGACCCATCCCTTGTCCGAACTGCATTGGGTATTTACTTGATATATTTTGTTTCTTGTTTTTTCTTTGCTTTCTTCTTCTTTTTCTGGTTTGTAAAACTGTTGATTTTCATTTTTCAGAGATGGCCAAGAATAATGACTCGATGAAGGCTTTCAAGAAGGTGAGAAAGGCTACTGCAGCTCAGAACATCTCGACCAGGGCGGATGAGGAAGGGTCCTCTCAGGTTCCGCTGAAGCCATCTGTGCCGAGCTCACCTGGACCGAGGAGAATGATCCCTACTCCTCGAGTCTGTGTAGTTGATCCTCCACAGTATTCTGCTGCTGTTTCTCTCCCTCCCCCCCGGCCATTCCTCCTTCCAAAAGACCTCGGACTGTTGAGCCCTTCAATCTGGATGCGCCTGATTTTAATGCTGTTGGGTTTGTCGACCAGCAGATCGGTCCTTATGGTGCCCTCCCTATGGATGATGTTTCTCTCCTTCGTCATTTAGATTTTATAACTCGGAGTGGTATCAAGATGGCGCATATGGGAGCTGCCCTGTACCGGACTGCCCAAGATCTTCTCCTTCATGCTACTAAAGCCTTTATGGAGGAGGCTAAGCAAGAGTTCGACCGGATGAAGGGTTTAAAGGAGGAGCTCGAATTGAAAGTGACCAAGCTAGGGAAGGAATTGGAGGGCAAGAAGGCTAGTTCTGTTGCTTTGGCGGCTTCTATGAAGTTGGCTGAAGACACGGCATTGAGGCACAAGGAAAGCTATGTCACGACCTACAGGGAAGTGATGCATCTCAGGGAGGAGTTGGAGTCTGCCCGGGCCGATTATGCCGAGCTCTAGGGTCACCTTGTAGGCAGCGTAAATGCTGCTTATGAGAACTTGAAAGAGCAGGTTCGGGTTCTTGCTCCCGAACTTGACCTTACTCTCTTCAGCCTAGACAACGTTGTAAAGGATGGCAAGATTGTCCCCGATGACCCTGATGATAATGGTGTTGAACCCCCTTCTGTGCCTGCCGCCAAAGCTTCTGTTGTGCCGACTTCTTCAGCTCCTTCATCTGAGGTTGGTCATCCCGAATCAGATCCTGATTGTCAAATCTTGAATCGGGATGATAGGACAGTGGATGAAGTGCCTCTTCAGACTCGTCCTCCTTCACCCCGTGTTAATGCTGAGAAGCCTTCGGATCTTAAATAAATTTCTTAACTGTTTGTGTAGATAGCCCAGCTTGTGGGCTTTTGAACTCTTTATTTTGTAGATAGTGGTTGCTGACTTTTGATACTTTCTTAGTTGCTCGTTCAACAACTTAATCTTGAAAAACAAAGTAGTTTCCAAGCTCTTGGGGCTAATTTTGGTAGCCTCTTGAGTTTGTTATTATTATAACTTGTGCTTTTCGTAACATATCTGTCTGCATCTTGTCTTGGTACCTTTTCCGATTTTTGGGAGTGTTGAAGCTTTGTTGTCCGACCTCTTTAGATTGCCTTTGTATTTCATACTTGTGGCTTGATTCCTTTTAGTCTTGGCCTGAAGTTATTTCTAGTAATTCGTTTTGTTTGTAACTTGTTCAGGTCTCTGTTACCTTGTATAACGTTAAGGTTTTTGGGAGGCCGACTTTGTCATGTCAGTTTCGTCCGAGTTGTTGTTAGTAATCCTCTTTCTTGGACCTTGTTCAGGTCTCTTTCAGGGATTACTTCTATAACTTTATGTTTTGGGCCGACTTCATCGTGTCGGGCTCTTCTAAGTTATTTTTGTAATCCTCTTTCTTGGACCTTGTTCAGGTCTCTTTCAGGGATTACTTTTATAACTTTTATATTTTGGGCCGACTTCATCACGTCGGGCCCTTCTAAGTTATTTTAGTAATCCTCTTTCTTGGACCTTGTTCAGGTCTTTTTTAGGGATTACTTTTATAACTTTTATGTTTTGGGCCGACTTTATCATGTCGGGCCCTTCTAAGTTATTTTAGTAATCCTCTTTTTTGGACCTTGTTCAGGTCTCTTTCAGGGATTACTTTTATAACTTTTATGTTTTGGGCCGATTTCATCACGTCGAGCCCTTCTAAGTTATTTTAGTAATCCTCTTTTTTGGACCTTGTTCAGGTCTCTTTCAGGGATTACTTTTATAACTTTTATGTTTTGGGCCGACTTCATCATGTAAGGCCCTTCTAAGTTATTTTAGTAATCCTCTTTTTTGGACCTTGTTCAGGTCTCTTTCAGGGATTACTTTTATAACTTTTATGTTTTGGGCCGACTTCATCATGTCAGACCCTTCTAAGTTATAGTAATCCTCTTTTATAGCGCTGGCCAGACCTCTTTCCAGGGATTTACTTTTATAACTTTGGTTTTTTGACTGATCCGACTTTTTTACGTAGGCCAGTCTTTAAGTTATTTTTTAGCAATCCATTTATTTAAGACCTCGTCAGGTCCTTTCTATGGATCACTTTCGATAACTTCTTGCATTATTCTGTTTTCATCTCTGCCGATTTTGTAGGGATTGGGCTTAGTCCTCGTTTGGTTGACCATTGATGAATTTGGTTTTCATCTTCGCTGGTCTTTATCGTGATTGTGCAGTGAATTTGATTTTCACTTTTTGCCGATCTGTAGCTTTATAATCGGGCGATGAATTTTTAGCGTTTCAGATTAATGCGTCTTGAGACTTTGTAGGAAATCTAAAAAACATTATCAAGAGAAAATGCAGATATATACATGTTGGGGTTTTATCCCTCTAAGTCGGGCAACTTGTAGATCCTTGGTTTGGCACCTCATTAAAAAACCTTTTCAGGAAAAAGAATGTGCCTTGTCCTAAGATCCTTTATCACCCCTAACTATAGTACCTTCTTAGGTTGCAGGCGTGCCATGACCTAGGAAGCTCTCGCCCATCGAGTTCGGACAGTCTGTAGTAGCCCTTTCCAAGTACTTCTATGACTCAGTAGGGTCCTTTCCAGTTTGCTGCCAGCTTTCCTTCTCCAGGTTGAGTTGTTCCGATATCATTTCGGATTAGGGTGAGGTCATTCTCAGCAAAACCTTGCAACACTACCTTTTGATTGTATATCGAAGCCATTCGATGTTTTAATGCCTCTTCCCTTATCCGAGCTCTTTTTTGGACTTCTGGAAGTAGGTCGAGTTCTTCCCTTTGAAGTTGAGAGTTGGCTTCTTCATTATAGTGGATTACTCTAGGCGACCCTTCTTCAATCTCCACTGGGATCATTGCCTCTGTTCTGTACGCTAATCGGAAGGGTGATTCCTTTGTGGAGGAATGTGGCGTTGTTCGATATGCCCATAGGACTTGTGGGAGCTCTTCTGCCCAGGCTCCTTTTGCGTCCTAAAATCTCCGTTTTAGACCAACCAATATGACTTTGTTAGCAGCTTCGGCTTGTCTGTTGGCTTGGGGATGTTCTACGGAAGTGAACTGGTGTTTTATGTTCAAGTCGGCCACTAACTTTTTGAAGCCTGTATCTGTGAATTGGGTGCCATTGTTTGTGGTGATGGAGTATGGAACTCCAAACCTTGTGGTGTTAGCTAGGGATTCTGCCTCGATCCATTTTGTGAAATAGTCTTGATACCAGGGCATTTTGGCCAGTTTCACTGACCTTTTCTTTATTGTTTTTAGGGTAGTTTCATGCATTTCCTTAGGAAATAAGCTAGTTTTGGGTAGATATTCACTTACATCTTGATTCAAGCATACATTGTGCACTTTACATGATTTTATGAGGATTTTGCATGAATTTAAGGACAAATTTGATGTTACATTTCCCATGACTTGGACTAGAACTTTGATGCACTTTATTGCTTGATTTCAGGACAAAGGAAGCAAAGAAGAACCACATTAGTGGCTACGTTAGTTACACTAACGTTAACACTAACGTGGAATGGGAGTAACTTGCAAAGTTAATGAGAAAAGTGATTGCCAATAACACTCTCGAAGCCATCATTGCCCACGTTAAGAGTCACGTTAACTAAGTTAACGTGAACTCTAACGTGGAAGAAAGGAAATGGAGCCAACGTTAGTGACACTTAACATTATCACTAACGTTGGACCAAGCTATAAGTGGCCACGTTAGAGTCCATGTTAACTTAGTTAACGTGACCTCTAACGTTAAGAAGAAAGGGGGGAAGCCAACGTTAGTGACATTCAACATTATCACTAACGTTGGCCAAGTCACATTAAGCCACGTTAACTCCCACGTTAACCTAGTTAACGTGGAAGCTAACGTGAAGAAGGGAGGTGACGCCAACGTTAGTGACACCCAACATTGTCACTAACATTGGAAGGAGCCCACACATGTCACCATGAGCCACGTTAACTCCCACGTTAACTTAGTTAACGTGGAAGCTAACGTGGATAAAGGAATGTTGAACCAATGTTAGTGACACTCAACTTTGTCACTAACGTTGGAGATGGCTAGCATAGCCCACATTAGAAGCCACGTTAACCTAGTTAACGTGGACTCTAACGTGGGAGCTAAGGGGCACATTGGAACGTTAGTGACAATGTCAAGTGTCACTAACGTTCTCGAAGGTTGGCAAGCCTATGTTAAAAGAGCCACGTTAACTAAGTTAACGTGGACTCTAACGATGGGAAGGGGGAGGCTTCTCAACGTTATTGGGAAAGTTGAGTCCCAATAACGTGCGCGAAGGACAAAGAGGCAACGTTAGTGGCAACGTTTGTGCCACTAACGTTGAGGTTAACGTGGCTCTTACTTGGGTAAGGAACGTTAGTGAAAAAGTTGAGTGTCACTAACGTTCTCGAACCCATATTTTCACTGAACGTTAACACCACTAACGTCCTGAGCTAAATTCTCTGTCCACTTCTCAATTTCTCTCTGCAAGTAAAGCCAATCCCAATGAAGAAGATAACTGCTTCAAACTCAAGATCCAAAGGCCCAGACCCAAGACTTGAAGAACCAACTAGAAGAGTTGAAGAGTAGTATATATAGGAGTAACTTTGAATTATTTTGGGAGTTGGAAAAGAGGGGAGCCTCTGGGCATAGAATTACTCTCTGTATTTACTTTCTCTGCACTTCTAGTTTCATTATGTATTCTCCATCTTTGTTTTCATTTTCTAAAGCTATGAACAACTAAACCCCTTTCATTGGGTTAGGGAGCTCTGTTGTAATTTGATGGATCAATACTAGTTTTCATTATTCTTCTTCTATCTTTTCTCTTGATTTTACTTGAAAGCTTTCGATCTTCATCCAATTGGGTAGTTATCTTGGAAAAGAAGCTATTCATACTTGGATCTCTTCTGAACCTTGAAAGAGGAATGAAGAGATCAAGCTAGAAATGCTTTCTCATGCTGGACCAAATTGGGTTTGGATGGATATGTGACTATAATCCTCTCAACACTTGATTTGGGAAATGCATGTGGTATAATCAGTGACCATACTTCATCTCTTCTCATGAGCAATTGACCAAGGAATTAGCTATTGATCGAGATTTGAGAGATTGAACTACAAGAAATTGTAATTCAATCACTTAAGATTGCCAAGGAGATCAACGAGTGCATTGATTGAGGAAGAGATGAAAATGAAATTGATCCGGAGAATGCAACATCTCCTGAGCCCAATGAACTCCCCATTTCTGATCTTACCCATTCTCTTTATTTTCTGTCACTTACTTTTATGAGCGATTCCCTCATTCCCATTTACAATTCTGCAATTTACTTCAGTTATTTACTTTCAGTTCTTTAATTTTAGCATTTACTTTTTCTATCATTTACCTTCCCGTCATTTTATTTTCTGCAATTCTAAACTCAAATCCTGGATTCGCTCAACTAGAACATCCCTCTAATTAAAGTTGCTTGATCAATCAATCCTTGTGGGATTCGACCTCACTCTATTGTGAGTTTTTACTTGACGAAAAATTTGGTACACTTGCCGAAGGAAATTTGTTGCGAGACAAGTTTTCCGTGCATCAAGTCTACCCTTACTATGAGGAATTTAACTTGTCCCGATCCCTGAGAGAAGGGTCTGAGAAGGTCGAGTCCCCATTTTGCGAATGGCCAAGGTGAGGTCACGCTGATGAGTTCCTCTAGCGAGGCGATGTGAAAGTTGGAATGTTTCTGACATGGTGGACATGTCTTTACGAACTCTGTGGCCTCCTTTTGTAGAGTTGGCCAATAAAATCCGGCTCGAAGTACTTTTTTGGTAAGTGCTTGCACTCCGAGATGATTGCCACAGATGCCACTGTGTACTTCTTCTAAAACTTCCTTTGTGTTGGAAGTCGGTACACATTTTAACAATGGTATTGAAATTCCTCTTTTATACAGAGTATTGTTTATGATAGTGTAGTATTGTGCCTCCCTTTTTAACCTCTTTGCCTCCTTCTTATCTGTGGGGAGTGTTTCTGTTTTGAGGTAGTTAATTATGGGGGTCATCCATCCTTGATCCGGACTTGTTATGGCTAAGACTTTTTCTTCTTCCGAGATTGACGGGTTCTAGAGCATTTCTTGGATGAGGCTTCTATTGTTGCCCCCTGGTTTGGTACTGGCTAGTTTTGAGAGTGCGTCAGCTCGGACATTCTGTTCTCGGGGTATATGGCAGACCTCATATTCCCCGAGTTGTCCGAATTATTTCCTGGCTTTGTCCAGGTACTTTTTCATGGTGGGATCTTTGTCTTGGTAGCTCCCTGTTATTTGTGAAGTGACTACTTGTGAGTCACTGAAGATGATAAGCTTTTGAGCTCCAACCTCCCTAGCCAGTTTCAAACCAGCTAGTAGCGCCTCATATGCAGCTTGGTTGTTTGAGGCAGGGAACCTGAATTTGAGGAAAAGTTCTATTTGGGTTCCCTGGTCACTTTCTATTATCACACTCGCGCCGCTTCCAGTTTTATTTGAGGAACCATATACATAGAGATTCCATTCTGTAGGGATTTCTGGGGTGTCTGTAAATTCTGCGATGAAGTCGGCCAGGTATTGTGATTTGATGGCTGTCCGAGCTTCATATTGAAGGTTGAATTCAGACAACTTGACTGCCCATTTCAAGATTCTGCCTGCTAAGTCTGTTTTCTGCAAAATTCCCTTTAAGGGTTAGTTGGTTTGAACCCTAATGGTGTGAGTTTGGAAATACGGATGCAGTTGTCGAGATGTTAGTATGAGAGCGTAGGCAAATTTTTCTATCCTTTGGTAGTTCAGCTCGGATCCTTGTAATGCTTTGTTGATAAAATATACAGGTTGTTGCCCACTGTCGTTTTCTCGGACTAATGCTGAGGCTACTGTCCGACTTCCTACTGCGAGGTATAATATAAGTGGTTCTCCTTCCCATGGCCGAGATAGGATAGGTGGCTGTCCCAGGAATCTTCTTAAATCTTGGAATGCCTGCTCGCACTCCGTTGTCCATTCAAACTTCTTACCCTTCCTTAGAGTAGCATAGAAGGGGAGAGATCTTATTGCTGATCCCACTAGAAATCTGGACAAGGCTGCCAATCTTCCATTGAGCTGTTGTACCTCTTTTACGCAAGTCAGGCTCTTCATATCAAGTATGGCCTGGCATTTATCCGAATTTGCCTCAATTCCTCTTTGTGTGAGCATAAAACTCAAGAATTTGCCAGCTTCTACTGCGAAGGTGCACTTTGTAGGATTAAGTCGCATGCCATGCCTCCTTATAGTGTCGAATACTTGGGTGAGGTCGGACAGTAACGTCTCTTCACTTTGTGTCTTTATTAACATGTCGTCCACATAGACTTCCATGATTTTTCCAATGTGATCCGTAAAGACCTTATTCATCAATCTCTGGTAAGTGGCTCCTGCGTTTTTAAGTCCAAAAGGCATGACGATATAGCAGTAGTTTCCTTTTGGGGTTAAGAATGAAGTTTTTTCTTGGTCGGGCGGGTACATTGGGATTTGATTGTATCCCGAATATGCATCCATAAACGAGAGTTATTTGTATCCGGAGGAGGCATCCACCAGAGCGTCGATACTTGGGAGTGGATAAGGATCTTTTGGGCAGGCTTTGTTGAGATCAGTGTAGTCGGTGCACATTCGCCACTTCCCATTTGATTTTTTCACCAAGATGATGTTAGCTAGCTATAGTGGGTACTTGACTTCTCTTATGAATCCTGCCTCCAGTAGAGCTTGTACCTGCTCTTCCACAGCTTGGGATCGTTCTGGCCCGAGCTTTCTACGTCTCTGTTGTACTGGCCGAGATCCTGGGTAGACTGCTAGCTTGTGGCACATTAATTTGGGGTCTATGCCTGGCATGTCTGCAGCCTTCCATGCAAAGAGGTCGATGTTATCTCGTAAGAACTGTACAAGTGATTCTTTTGTTTCTCCTTTTAGGATTGTGCCGATATTGGTTGTTTTGTCCGGGGTGTCTCCGATCTGGACTTTTTCTACTCCACCTTCGGATTGTGGGTGGAGTTCTTCCCGCCTCTGAACTCCACCGAGTTCGATGGTGTGGAATTCTTCTCCTCTGCCTCTGAGGTTTAGACTTTCGTTGTAACAGCGGCGCGCCGTCTTCTGGTCTGCTTTTATTGTAGCTATCCCTTCTGTAGTTGGGAACTTCATGCATAGATGTGGGGTCGAGACTACTGCGCCGAGCTGATTTAACGTTGTCCGACCTATTAAGGCGTTGTAGGCTGAACTCATGTCGACCACGATGTAGTCTATCTTGAGTGTTCTTGACTGGTTTCCTTTTCCGAAGGTCGTGTGTAGTGAGATGTATCCAAGAAGCTGAACTGGAGTGTCGCCCAGTCCGAACAGGCTGTTTGGATATGCTCTGAGTTCTTTTTCTTCCAGGCCGAGTTTTTCGAAGGCCGTTTTAAACAAGATGTCGGCGGAGCTTCCTTGGTCTACCAGCGTGCGGTGGAGATTTGCGTTTGCCAGTATAATAGTGATGACCATGGGATCGTCGTATCCTGAGATGATATACTTCTTTAAGATATCTTTTGCGAGATGATTTGGAGGTTCTTCCTCCTGCAAATCCTCCATGTATCATGTGGACGTGTCTTTCTGGTGTACGAGGTGATCGCTCTGTTCATCCGACATCTTCGTCCCTTCTTCTTTTTCTTTGCTCATCATCTCGGGTGGCCAGGTATCGATATAATTTTCCTTCTCTTACTAGTTTTTCTATGACATTTTTTAGGTCAAAGCCTTTGTTGGTGGAATGTCCGTGGATTCGATGGTATTCGCAATATTCAATCTGATTTCCTCCTCCTTTTTTGCCTTTGAGTAGTCGAGCTGGGGGTATTTTTCAGTACGGAAAACTTCTCTGTAGATATCCACAAGGGACACCCGAAGAGGGGTGCAATTGTGGTATTTTTTTATTTTTTTCCCATGCCGATCTTCTTTCTTTTTTGGACTCTTTATCCTTATCTTGAGAGGAGTAGGTGAATCCGGAATTTGAAGTCTCTCCTAGTCGAGAGTTCTCCTCCATGTTGATGTACTTCTCTGCTCGTTCTTGCACTTCGTTCAGAGATGTGGGATGTTTCTTTGATATAGATTTGCTAAAAGGTCCCTCTCGCAAGCCATTGATGAGACCCATAATGGTGGCCTCTGTTTGTAGGCTTTGTATGTCCAGACATGCTTTGTTGAATCTTTCCATGTAGCTGCAAAGACTTTCCCGTTCTCCTTGTTTGATTCCTAATAGACTCGGGACGTGCCTCATTTTGTCTTTTTGGATGGAGAATCTGGCCAGAAACTTCTTGGCTAAGTCATCGAAGTTTGAGATGGACCTTGGGGGTAGATTGTCGAACCATCTAATTGCCGTCTTTGTTAAGGTAGTTGGGAAGGCTTTGCAGCGAACTGCATCTAAGGCGTCGGTAAGGTACATTCTACTTCTGAAATTACTGAGATGATGGCTGGGATCTACTGTGCCATCATACAAAGTCATGT
The DNA here is from genome assembly GCF_000816755.2 of Arachis ipaensis. NCBI lineage: Eukaryota > Viridiplantae > Streptophyta > Magnoliopsida > Fabales > Fabaceae > Arachis > Arachis ipaensis. The sequence continues at coordinate 34,159,225 of NC_029793.2, read as the reverse complement.
CGGGAAGTTTGAAGTCTTTTGGGATTTTGGTCCTCATGATCTCTTTGGTGAATGGGTCTTGGTGCTTACGGGAGTCGTCTTCGTGTCCGGATCGAGTATTTTTGGCCTTGAGATTTGCTTCGAGTTTTAGGAGCTTGTCCTCTAACTCACGGCGTCGCCTAACTTCCCTTCATAGGTCTCTCTCAGCTTCTCGTTGATGCTCCACCTCTTTTTCTAGTTGCTTTAAGCGATCTTGAAGTGCCTCCACTGCTCCCATATTTGGTGAATCATTGTTTTTGTTAGGTTGAGGGGTATCTTTTGGTGTAGTATCTGCATTTTTATGCGGCGTCCTGTCTTCTAGATCAGAGTCGTGGTCGTTGTCATGGTCGACCGCCATAGCGATGGGATGACTTCCAGATTCCCCAACAACGGTGCCAATGTTCCGAGGGTTACCTGAAACTGTAGGTCGATCTCGGATGAGATCTTCTGTGCCGGTCGGTGTTGACGTGTTCGGCTGACGTGGGACGGCCAGAGCTGTCGTACTCGACTTGTTGGATTGGCTGTGCCTCTGATCCTTCATCACCGGAGGGTGGTGGTACCTGCAAGGGACTCCGATGCTTAAGTTAGCAAGGGTATTAAGCAGGTTTTTAGTAGAATCAGATTATGAGTTATACCTGGGTGCTCCAACGTATGTATAGAGGTGTGATAGTGACCTTTTTAGATAAGATAAGTTAGTTATCTTATCTTATCTTATCTTATCTTTGGGTGAGGTCAGCTTATCTTCAAGGGAACCGCCCTTCTCTCTGTAAGCTTGGGCTGCCTTTAGATTTGGGTCGTGTTCCTCGATTTTGGGCCCTCTTTGGGCTTTCCTGTCGATTTGCCCGAGCTTTGTGGGAAGAGGTTGGATGGTTTGACCTAAAGAGGACGGTCGCTTTGTCGCTAGTCATCCCGAGTCGGACATCTCGACCCAGGGTATGAACAGTGTCTCTTCAATTCTTCTTTTTCTCTCATCTTTTTCGAAAATTTCTAACTCTTTTCTCTTTCTTCTTTATTGAAAATCTCTTACCTCTTTCTCTCTCTTCTTTTTTGAAAATTCTCAATTCTTTTTCTCTCTCTATTTTTGAAAACCTCTTTTTAAATAAAAGACACTTTCCTTTTTTTTCTCTTTACCTAAGCTTCTAACATGGAGCCCTCTATACTCTAACATAGAGACTCCTTTCTTTTTCTCTTCTTGGTTTTGTTATTCTTATTTATGAGTAGGAATAGGGATAAAGAACCTCTCTTTGATCCAGATCCTGAACCTAAAAGAACTTTAAGAAGGCATCTGCAACAAGCTCAGGCTAGCAGAGCCGTAAGAAACCTCACAGGAGCTCTTGAACGAGAAGCTGAAAATACAACAATGGCAGCTAATCCAGATAATGGGGGAGATGTAAGAAAGGTCCTTAGATCTTACACTGCACCCAATTCTGATTTCTATGGGCGCAGCATCTCCATTCCTGCCATTGGTGTAAACAACTTTAAGCTGAAGCATCAACTGGTAACTCTAGTACAACAGAATTGCCAGTTTCATGGACTTCCACAGGAAGATCCCAAGAAATTCATATTTAATTTCTTGCAGATATGTGACACTATCAAGACTAATGGAGTAAATCCAAAAGTCTACACGATCATGCTCTTCCCCTTTGCTATAAGAGACAGAGCAAGGCTATGGCTGGATTCTCACCCTAAGGAAAGCCTAGATACCTAGGAGAAAGTGGTCAATGGATTCTTGACCAAATTCTTTCCACACCAAAAGCTGAGCAAGCTTAGGGTGAAAGTTTAGACCTTCAAACAGAAAGAAGGAGAATCCCTCTATGAAGCTTGAGAAAGATACAAACAACTGATCAGGAGATGTCCTCCTGACATGATTTCATATTAGACCATGTTAGACATCTTCTATGATGGCCTATTTGAGGCATCCAAGATGTCATTAGACCACTCTGCAGGTGGATCCCTCCACTTTAAGAACACGCCTGAACAGGCACAGGAACTCATAAACATGGTTGCCAACAACCAGTATATTTACACTTCTGTAGGAACCCTGTGAACACTGGGGTAGCTCAGGAAAGAGGTGTCTTGGAAGTGGATACCTTAGATGCCATCTTGGCTCAGAACAAGCTCCTGTCTCAGTAGATCAACATGATCTCTTAGCACTTGAGTGTAACGCAGAGCTTAGATGCTTACTATCCAGAAATAGCATATAGACGCTAGTGACAACACCTGGACCACAATGGAGAAGGTGAGCTACATGGAAAACTCCTCCAGAAACTCCAACTACAATCCCTATTCAAATACTTTCAATCAGGGATGGAAGAACCACCCTAATTTTGGGTAGAGAGATCGACAGAAGCCTCAACAAGGCTTCAGCAATAGCCATGGTGGAACGAACCAAAACAGGTTCAATAACAGGCCATTCCAACCCTCTCAGCAGTAGATAGAGACTCCCACACAGAGCCTCTCTGGCCTGGCTACTATAGTCTCTAACCTCTCCAAGATTACTCACAGTTTCGTGGCAGAAACTAGGTCATCCATCAGGAACTTGGAGATACAGGTGGGACAGCTGAGCAAGAAGATCCTAAAAATCCCCTCCAACACTCTTCCCAATAATACGGAAGTAAATCCAAGGGAAGAGTGCAAGGCCCTCACTGTGGAAGCTGAGGCCGAACCCAAGAGGAGCTTGCTACTGAGGAACTGAAGGAGATCCGGGCTCATGAAGATCCTAAGAATGTCACCTTGCACGTCCCTTTGGAGAGAGAAGAGCTTGAAGACTATCCCTCTTTAGACGTGCAAGAGGAGCCTAAGGAGGAGCAAATCGCTTGGTTCTTCGCAATCCTCAGGAAGCTGAAAGCCAATTACTCTCATGCAAAGGGATTGGAAAAGGATCCCCCTTCCATGGCGTGTTTGAAAGCCTCAAAGGGAGATGAGACTATGGTGCTGATCAAGTAATGCAGTGCTTTAGTCCAAACGAGGCTCCCTCAAAAGCTGCTTAATCCCGGAAGCTTCCTGATTCCCTGTACTATAGGGACCATCACCTTTGAGAAGGCACTATGTAACCTTGGCTCAAGCATCAATCTTATGCCTCTCTCTGTGATGAAGAGGCTGGAAATTCAAGAGGTGCAACCTGCTAAGATATCACTGGAGATGGCAGACAAGTCCTTGAAAAGGGCATATGGCATGGTGGAAGATGTCATTATGAAGGTTGAAGACCTTTACCTCCCTGCGAATTTTGTGATCCTAGACACTGGGGAGGATAGAGATGACTCCATCATCCTTGGAAGGACTTTCCTAGCCACTCCTAAGGCCTTAATTGATGTGAAAAGAGAAGAGCTAGTCCTAAGACTGCATGAGGACTGCATCTTGTTCAAGATCCCCAACCCTCAGTCTCCCTCTGACAAAGGAGGTACCACTGTGCAACACATAGTATTTCAGTCTTCTCTCCCAGTACAAAGTTATACAGCGCCCCCAGACACCGACTCTAAGTTTAGTGTTGGACATCCATCATCAACTACTGAAGAAGGAAGTACTAAGAAGAAGGTACCTAAAGGCTGGAGGGATAAGAAGATTCTCACTAAAGGCCTCTCACTTGTCATGAGAGTTGGCTTCACTAAGAATCCAATCATTCTGACGGAGAAAAATTGTCGGTAAAGATTTTCACAAAAATATCGTGTTGCAAGTATAGTTCTAAACCGAAGATTAAACCTCAATCAATGTTTAATTAGGTTGTTACAAGTACAATCCCTAAAAAAAATAAACCGAAGTAATCAAACCTCGGGTCGTCTCTCAAGGAATTGCAGGGAAGTGTATTTATTATTGGTTATGGTGTACTTCTTTATGGGGTTTCGAAATAAGGAACAAGAAATGTAAATAGCAAGAAAGTAAGGAAAACTCAAATGGTAAAAAGGTCTTGGCAAGGGTTATTGGTTAAGGATCTCTATCCTTGTCACTAACCACAAGATGATAGTTGTACGAATCAATGTAACAACCCAATTTTTGGTACGTCATGATCATACTGGAAACTGAGTTCTACCAACTTGTCTTCTTAATTACTATCTACTATTTATTATATGAGCCTGATTCATTGTTAAAAGCGTAGTTATTTTTTGAGGTACTTTTTTTTGAAAATGTTTGAATTAATAAACAGAATTGTTTATAATTAATTCACAACTGATAACATATAAAATAGTCATAAACAACCACACATAAATACATCACAAGCAGTTAACAACATTCAGTGATCCAGCCTTTCTAGAGTATAGACTTTTAGTTAGAATACCCCTAGAAATAACTAGATAATAACTTTATACATATATATACATACAACATCCCAGGCCCTAATGATGGGATTTTTGTGAAAACGAATTTCCAACACCCAAACTAACCGGCAAGTGTACCGGGTCGCATCAAGTAATAATAACTCACAAAAGTGAGGTCGATCCCACAGGGATTGAAGGATTGAACAATTTTAGTTTAGTGGTTGATTTAGTCAAGCGAATCAAGATTTGGTTGAGTGATTTGTGCTTTGCAGAAACTAAATTGCTTGAAATATAAAGGGAGAGGGGTAAAGTGCAGTAAATTAAAGAGCAGTAAAGTAAAAGTGCTGAATCTTAAAGAACAAGTAAGGTAAATTGCAGAAACTTAGATTGCAAGAAATGTAAATGGCTGAAGCTTAAAGTGCAAGAAATGTAAATTGCTTGAATCATAAAAGGAATTTGGAATTGGGATTTCAGAATCTGAACAAGAACAATTAAATTGCATTAAACATAAAAGAGAAAATCTAAGTGCAGTGAAGTGGATCTTAACAGAAAAGTAAAATGACTTGAAAAATTTAAAAGCAGGAAAGCAATGCTTAATTTGTAGCAATGTAAAAGAGGTTGAAGATCTCAGGAGTGGAAGAGACTAGATAACAAGTCTAGATCTCAAATCCTTCCTTGATCTAACAAGAACAATTGCAAAGGAAATAAAGAAAAGAGAATTGCAGAAATTGTAGAAGAAGAAGCAGTAAATGGAAATTGAAATTTAATTATGCAGAAAATTAAAACAAGAGATCTCAAGGTGAGATTAAAATAGAATTTCTTCAATTCTTCACCCAAGATCCAAAGCAAGAAAAGTAAAGAGTGCTCAAGCAAGAACCAAGAAGAAGAGAGATCAATTCCCCTCCCCGATTCTCTGAGAACTGAATTCAAAAACAAAAGCTCAAAATGAAAATGAAAATTCAAAGAAAAGTTCAAAAATAAAATTCAGCTCCCTAATTACATCAAACTAACTCCTATTTATACACTTTCTATTCTTGGATATTGGAATTTGGATGGCAAGTGAGCTGAGCTTTGGTGCTCACAAGGAGAGGTCCTTGGTTCGAAACTTGAGGGAAGCATGCGCTGAAGCTTTTCTTGGTGAAGGAAGTGGCGCCTTGAAATATTTCGCATGCCAAGTCTTGGACAACATCAGGGTAGCGCCCAAGTGGTGCTAAGAGCGCACCTTCCTTGCTGAAGCTTCCGTGTTCGAAACTTGCTGGGAGCATTTTGGCCAATTTTGGCTTATTTTCCTTGCAAGGAGTAGCGTTCCCCATCCCCTTTGGTCATGGGTGCTCACTTTGTGAGCTTTGCACCACGCTTCTTAGACCATGCTTTTCTTCTTTTCTTCACCTACAAATAACCAAAACAACCAATCAAAGTATCACCAAATTCACAAGGCTTATAAATCATTAAAAATCAATTAAATTTAGCTTAAACCTCATGATTTAGCATCAATTTCATGGTGGTTGTTTGATTCAAAGAAGTTGTGCATTTTCATTCCAAATTGATTTCTTAGGATGCAAGAAAGTGTATAAAACTAAATAAAAATAAAGAAAAAGGCTAGTAAAACTAGGCTAAAATGACTTGTCATCACAACACCAAACTTAAAACTTGCTTGTCCCCAAGCAAGCAGTAAAACATAAGGAAAATTACTAGAAGTAGAGAAGTGTATAAGCCTTTTATTAGAAGACATTGAATACGGGATTTTTATGCATGATATCTTAGGAATTTTTATTCTGGGGCTGAGACATCAACATTCCTTTGGATCCTTACTTGAATTACACAAAAAATGAGACTTGTTATTGCTTGGGATTTTTTTTTCTTTCTTGGCTGAGGCTTAATGCTATGTGGTAAGGCAGCTTTTTAGAGTAAGCTTTCAGCCAACATTCCCGCCCCAGTTGGTTCAAGATGCTAGGTGTTGAAACACCCCTATGGGCTTACTTGCTCAAGCCTCTCCTTAGCACACACACATCACAGGCATTTAGCTTGTTTTGTTCATCTCTGTTTGTTCTTTGGAAATTGATGCCCAGCACCTCTTTGGGTTACTAAATGCTTTGTCTCAAAGTAGCTCTTGATGGTGGACTTTCGGTTGGCAATCCCGGGTTAGTTAACCCAAGTTGCTGGGTGATGAAGCACCCCTTAGAACCTAGTTATCCAAGCTTATCTTTGTACAAGAACATCACAGGCATTTATCCAAATTTGCAGCCATTGGTGCCCAGCCTTGTGTATTTTTTTTTTTTTTTGCTTCTTTCTTTTGCGTTTTCTTTCTTTTATTTTGGACCTTTTTCATTTGTCAAGTCTCATGAAATGTAACTCAAGTTCATATCACAAAGTCATGCCAGCATTCAGCCTTATTTATAAATCACCTAATGAACCAGCACATACCACCACATAATCTTATTTTATCTCATATCATACCAGACTTTTACTCTTTCTCTATTTCACAGTTATTTTTCTTTTATTCAAGCATGAGGAACAAAGCATATAATTCAAGTAAGATGAAAGTGAATCAAGCACTTAGACTAGTAAGCCATAACAGCATGAAAACAAACAAACTCGCAGACAGTAAATGAATCTAGAAAGATACTAATCAACAGGGGACATTTGCACTTTCAATTAACATATTTGAACTAGAATCAGTCAGAGAACAATACAACCTCTTGGAGTCTATTTGTTTTATCTGTGTCATCATCATTGTTGGGTTCCATGTCCTTCCTCTGTCCATGATGATGTATCTTTTTCTTCAAGAGATTGAATGACTTCCTACAAAAGATATTGAAAGTTGCTTGTTCCCCAAGCACTTGAGAGGCAGTTAGCATGCATGTATGCTTGTGATTCTGTGAACCTAAGTTGGTGTGGAAACACCAAACTTAGTTCCTTGCCTACCTCTATATGTAGCAGAATAAATACATGCATGAAACATCAAGTACTTTTATTAAGGAAATAAACTATGAACTAGAAAACAAACTATGAACGAGAAAACAACTTAAAACTAGAAACATGACAATTGTTAAGCAGTTTCTCTGATGGTTTGGAGTCGATACTGATCATGCTGAGGGTGCAATGTGTTCTTAATGAAATTTTTTTTGGTGGAACACCAAACTTAGCATCCAACATTCACCCCTTAATTATTTTGGTGTGCAACACCAAACTTAGCTCTTTGCAATACAGAGAAATCTATTCAACTCTTTTATTAAATTAGCTATGAAAAGAAAATTACCTCAGGTTGGGTTGCCTCCCAACAAGCGCTTCTTTATTGTCACTAGCTTGACATCTTGTTCTTTGATCATGGAGGCTGATAAGCATAGTGCCTTAGCTTTTCTCCTCTTACTGTAAACTTCCTTCCGGTCTCCTCTTTGATGATTTCTAGGTGTTCAAGTGAAAGGATCCGGTTCACAGTATAGTACTCAGATAATTGTGGACACACCTTCATTGGTTGGGTGTTCATTATCACTTTATCCCCTGGTGAGAAGCCTTCAGTGGGGATTTTCTTATTTTTCCACCCTTTTGGCCTCTTCTTCTTCTCTCCTTTCTTAGGAGATGATTCATGCCTTGGTGGTTCTTTATCTGGAGTGTTGAGGTTCTCATCTGGGGGTTTTGGATCTAGTTCCTCCTTGATTTCTTTGGTCTGTTGCACCATCTCTACTTCTTTCAAGCATGGATTTAGAAATCTTGGAGTTAACTCATTGAATGCCTCCTTCAAGCTTTGATCCCTGGCCTTATCCTTCATACAATCTTCTTCTTGAGTGGGCTCATGCAGGATTTTAAAAACATGGAATGCTAGGTGCTCATCATGTACTCTCAACAATAATTCCCCTTTTTCAACATCTATCAATGCTCTACCCGTAGCCAGGAAAGGCCTCCCCAGGATGATGGGAGTGTTAGGGTCGTCCTCCATATCCAGGATGACAAAATCAACTGGGAGAAGGAATTTTTCCACTTTTACCAGCACATTCTCTACAACTCCAAGTGCTTGTTGAATGGACTTGTCAGCCATTTGAAGAGTTATTCGAGTGGGTTTCAGTTCAAAAATTTGAAGCTTCCTCATAAGAGATAGAGGCATCAAGTTTATGCTTGCACCAAGGTCACAGAATGATTTCTCAATAGTTATGTCTCCTATGGTACAAGGTATATAAAACCTTCCAGGATCATCCTTCTTCTCTGGTAGACCTCTTTGGAGAATAGCACTACACTCCATTGTCATTTCAACAATCTGTCCTTCCTTCAAGGGTCTTTTCTTTGTTAGCACTTCTTTCATAAATTTGGCATATAATGGCATCTGTTCAAGTGCTTCTAAGAAAGGAATATTGATGCTGAGTGTCTTGAATATGTTCAGGAACTTTGAGTATTGCTTATCCTCGTTTTCTTTTTTGAATCTTTGAGGATATGAAAGTTTGGGGACATCTGGCTTCACCCCTTCCTTCTTCTCCTGTAGCTGTGTTTCAAGGATGTCCTCATCTTTCCTTGATCTTTTTGTATTCTTGGTCTTTCTCTCCTCTTCACTTCTCTCTTCTGTCTCTTCTTGTGGAACTTCTCTGTTGTGTTCTTCTTGATTGATGGCTTCCTTCTCCCTAGTGTTTTCACTTCCCACTATGATTGCTTTGCACTCCTCCCACTTTGTAGCTTTTCCTTTGTCTCTTTCAGTGACATTGGGGGAGGTAATTGCTCTCTTCTCATCCCTTTCTGAAATTTGCTTAGCCATTTGCTCCATATGCCTCTCAAGGTTTCTAATTGATGCTTCTTGATTTTTGCTTGCCATCTCTTGATCTTTTCTTACTGCTTCTTGATTTTTCATGAGTTTCTCCATCATCATCTCCAGACTAGAGATTCTTTGAGAGTCTGGATTTGGTTGTGGTTGTGTAATGTGAGATGGTTGTGGCTGGAAGTTGTTTGAACTATTTGTGGAGTTATTTTGTGGGTGGAATGTGGATGTGGAAGGTGGATGATGGTTGTTTTGGGGTTTTTTGTATGGATTATTATTAGTGTTTTGCTAGTCGTGGTTTGAGTAAGTTGTGTTTCTTGAGTTGTTTTGGTTTGAGTTTTTCTGCCACGATTGCTGGCTGTGGGTGTGGTTATCTCCCCATCTGAGATTTGGATGGTTCTTCCAGGATGGATTGTAGGTGTCACCATAAACCTCATTTTGGCCTGAGCCTTGGTTGTGCACATATTGAGGTTGTTCCTGCTGCTGATTTTCTTGGTTTTCTTCATTTTGCCCCCATGTGGTTGATGGTTGACTTGTATTCACTGCTGCAACTTGCAAACTATCAATCTTTTTAGCCATCTGCTCAAATTGTTGTTGAATCTGCTGCTGCATTATCTTGTTTTGAGCTAGGATGGTGTCCACCCCTTCCATTTCTAACACTCCTTT
>NC_029793.2:34149191-34149350 GCF_000816755.2 Arachis ipaensis | reverse complement strand
AGTTTTAGAGCATTCATTAAACATCTCAGGAGGGCACTTCCTGATTAGAGCCTTGTATCGTTCCCATGCCTCATATAATGGTTCAACATCCAACATCCAGAATGTTTGTACTTCAGTCTTCAATCTAATAACTCTTTGAGGTGGGTAAAACTTGGCAAG
>NC_029793.2:34137609-34148412 GCF_000816755.2 Arachis ipaensis | reverse complement strand
TGAGGGAAAATGGAAATAGCAGCAATTTGTAACTGTCAGGATGCACACCATTGGTCTTCACTGTGTTACATATCCTCAGGAAGGTGGATAGGTGCTGGTTTGGATCTTCCAAGGGGCCTCCTCCATAGGAACAGTTGTTCTGCACCAATGTGATGAGTTGGGGCTTCAATTCAAAGTTATTTGCATCGACATTTGGGGTCAGGATGCTACTCCCACAATGCCTTGGATTAGCAAATGTATATGAAGCCAATACTCTCCTTTGGGGCTGACCATTGTCGTTGGCCACTCCCACTTGTGGATTTGTTGGATTTTCCTCCATTTCTTGGTTCTCTTCTCAACCTCCAAAGTGTTTCAGGATCAAAAGGTATGGATTCATCACTTCTTCCTCCTGACATAAACACAGAACCAGGAACCAAAATTAAACACTCTATTGCTAGAGTGAAGTTAGTGTTAGCTTAAGCAAAAATTTAAACAGTTAGTGTGTTAGTTAAAAATTAAAGAAACAGAAAAGAAAAAGTGCTTGATCTAGATCTCCACTTCACTTAATCATTGTCAATCTAATCAATCCCCGGCAACGGCGCCAAAAACTTGATGGGATTTTTGTGAAAACGAATTTCCAACACCCAAACTAACCGGCAAGTGTACCGGGTCGCATCAAGTAATAATAACTCACAAGAGTGAGGTCGATCCCACAGGGATTGAAGGATTGAACAATTTTAGTTTAGTGGTTGATTTAGTCAAGCGAATCAAGATTTGGTTGAGTGATTTGTGCTTTGCAGAAACTAAATTGCTTGAAATATAAAGGGAGAGGGGGTAAAGTGCAGTAAATTAAAGAGCAGTAAAGTAAAAGTGCTGAATCTTAAAGAACAAGTAAGGTAAATTGCAAAAACTTAGATTGCAAGAAATGTAAATGGCTGAAGCTTAAAGTGCAAGAAATATAAATTGCTTGAATCATAAAAGGAATTTGGAATTGGGATTGCAGAATCTGAACAAGAACAATTAAATTGCATTAAACATAAAAGAGAAAATCTAAGTGCAGTGAAGTGGATCTTAACAGAAAAGTAAAATGACTTGAAAAATTTAAAAGCAGGAAAGCAATGCTTAATTTGCAGCAATGTAAAAGAGGTTGAAGATCTCAGGAGTGGAAGAGACTAGATAACAAGTCTAGATCTCAAATCCTTCCTTGATCTAACAAGAACAATTGCAAAGGAAATAAAGAAAAGAGAATTGCAGAAATTGTAGAAGAAGAAGCAGTAAATGGAAATTGAAATTCAATTATGCAGAAAATTAAAACAAGAGATCTCAAGGTGAGATTGAAACAGAATTTTTTCAATTCTTCACCCAAGATCCAAAGCAAGAAAAGTAAAGAGTGCTCAAGCAAGAACCAAGAAGAAGAGAGATCAATTCCCCTCCCTGATTCTCTGAGATCTGAATTCAAAAACAAAAGCTCAAAATGAAAATGAAAATTCAAAGAAAAGTTCAAAAATAAAAATCAGCTCCCTAATTACATCAAACTAACTCCTATTTATACGCTTTCTATTCTTGGATATTGGAATTTGGATGGGCTTTTGATTTGGTGAAGATTTGAATTAAATTGGACTTTTGGTTGAATTTTCAACCCATGGGTAATATGCTTCCAGGGGAGTGCTCAGCTCACAAAGTGAGCTGAGCTTTGACACTTAGTGTGGGGAAGCATTGGTAGCGTGCTGCTGTCTTGGGGTGCATCAGGGGAGAGCTCAGCTCACTTTGTGAGCTGAGCATTGGTGCCTTGGTGCCAAATTTGTTGCGCGCTATGTGCCCCTGGACCGTGTCAAGTTGTGTTGTGTGATGCCCATGGATAGCGCTCAGCTCTCCAAGTGAGCTGAGCTTTGGTGCTCACAAGGAGAGGTCCTTGGTTCGAAACTTGAGGGAAGCATGCGCTGAAGCTTTTCTTGGTGAAGGAAGTGGCGCCTTGAAATATTTCGTGTGCCAAGTCTTGGACAACATCGGGGTAGCGCCCAAGTGGTGCTAAGAGTGCACCTTCCTTGCTGAAGCTTCCGTGTTCGAAACTTGCTGGGAGCATTTTGGCCAATTTTGGCTTATTTTCCTTGCAAGGAGTAGCGTTCCCCCATCCCCTTTGGTCATGGGTTCAAGTCTTGGAGCATGCATTTGCAAATCATTGAATTATTTCCTTAGTGCTCTCGATATTGAATTATTTCCTTAGTGCTCTCGATAATGCTCACTTTGTGAGTGAGCTGAGCTTTGTGCCTTGGTCCCTTAGGAGTGAGTGTAGTGCTCATTTAGTGAGCTTGGTGCTCTTGGAGTGAGCTTCATGGTTTGTTGCACCACACTTTCTTCTTTCTTGGCCACACTTCCTCTTCCTTGAACCACGCTTCTTAGGCCACGCTTTTCTTCTTTTCTTCACCTACAAATAACCAAAACAACCAATCAAAGTATCACCAAATTCACAAGGCTTATAAATCATTAAAAATCAATTAAATTTAGCTTAAACCTCATGATTTAGCATCAATTTCATGGTGGTTGTTTAATTCAAAGAAGTTGTGCATTTTCATTCCAAATTGATTTCTTAGGATGCAAGAAAGTGTATAAAACTAAATAAAAATAAAGAAAAAGGCTAGTAAAACTAGGCTAAGATGACTTGTCATCACCTAACCTGTTCAAGAAGTCCCTAAGCTGGCTCCCAGGCTAGCCTAGACTCTATACTCACCTAGTCCCTCAAAACTACTAAGGCGAGGAAAAGTATGTTCTAAGTCTTTATAACTCAAGTAAGGTGGAACGTCATCAAAAAGTGGAACATCATCTACTACTCCTCTGCACGATCAGACATTGCCATATGATGTCTCTCTGGTACCTCATCAAGTAGCCACATAACAGGAGTCTCATACATAGGATTTAGTTAAAGTTCGCATATAAACGGGGTGCAGACATTAGCTGGTCTCACAGTATATACATATAAACAGGTAACGAAGTTCACTCTAGGCTCAGAAGACTACCTAGAGTGGAATCCTCTTTACGGAATGATCATCAACGAACTGCGAAAAGGTACTCTTGATTCCATCTGAAGGGAGAAGAGAGAGAGAAGGGGTAAGAACTAGGGAGTTCTTAGTAGGGTCGGGGTTATTAGTTACGTTCATTAATTCCGTATTATTTGGCAAACGAATAGCAGAATACAGAAAAGCAGTAAACAGAAGATACAGATAAATAGAGAAAATAGAAAAAATAGAAAGCAGAACACAAAAAAAAAAGAATACAAGAAAATAAAATACAAACACAGAGAATAGAATACAAACAAAGGAAGCATACATTCGTACAACAATTATAACAGAGGAAATGCACAACCAAGTATGATGCATGTCTGTCCTATGCAGGCCATGAGCTCACGTGTCGGTTTACACCTTGCAGCCCGAAATTACCTAAGAACCAGTCTTAGATATGGTTTCCCTTAGTGCATACGTGTCGGTGGTAAGAATACCACTCCTTCGTGACTACCGTTAGTCGGCGCAAAGCTCGACCCCATAATATACGCACAAGGGGAAACAGTGATCCTCAGTTCGTGGGCGTCCCTGAGATCAACACACAAAGAAAACAGATATCCTTAGTTTGTGGGTTTTCCCGAGATTAATACACAACAACACAGCGATCCTCATTTCGTGGGTTATCCCCGATATCAATACACAATAAACAACGATCCTCATTTCGTGGGTTATCCCCGAGATCAATACACAACAAACAATGATCCTCATTTCGTGGGTTTCCTCGAGATCAGCAACAACAACAATCAATTTCAAGCATAACCAAACCATATCATAATCACACAAATCAAATACAACTAATCAAGATTAATTTTACCAAACCCTACCTTGATTTGCTGCCTCAAATCCGGTTATGCTTTTAGGTGTTCTTTTTGCACTTTTTCCTCCTAAAACACATTGGTATGCGAAGTTCTGATCATCAACAATGGCGCCAAAGGACTTGGAGCTCTTAAACTTGAATCACACTTTGTCACAATTCCGCACAACTAACCAGCAAGTGCACTGGGTCGTCCAAATAATACCTTACGTGAGTAAGGGTCGATCCCACGGAGACTGTCGGCTTGAAGCAATCTATGGTCATCTTGTAAATCTCAGTCAGGCAAATTCAAATGGTTATGGAGGATTGATAATTAAAAGATAAATAAAACATAAAATAAAGATAGAGATACTTATGTAATTCTTCGGTTGGAATTTCAGATAAGCGTATGAAGATGCTTTGTTCCTCCCGAACCTCTGCTTTCCTATTGCCTTCTTCCAATCATTCATACTCCTTTCCATGGCAAGCTTTATGTTGGGCATCACCGTTGTCAATGGCTACTTCCCGTCTTCTCAGTGAAAACGTTCCAAATGCGCTGTCACCGCACGGCTAATCATCTGTCGGTTCTCGATCATGTTGGAATAGGATCCATTGATCCTTTTGCGTCTGTCACACGCCCAACAATCGCGAGTTTGAAGCTCATCACAGTCATCCCTTCCCAGATCCTACTCAGAATACCACAGACAAGGTTTAGACGTTCCGGATCACAGGAATGGCCGCCAATAATTCTAGCCTATACCACGAAGGTTCCAATCTTAGATTAGAAACCCAATAGATATGCATTCAAGCCATTGCTAGTAGAACAGAGGTGGTTGTCAGACACATGTTCATAGGTGAGAATGATGATGAGTGTCACGGATCATCACATTCATCAAGTTGAAGAACGAATGAATATCTTAGAGAAGAAGTAGGCGTGAATTGAATAGAAAAACAGTAGTACTTTGCATTAATTCATGAAGAACAGCAGAGCTCCACACTTAATCTATGGCGTGTAGAAACTCCACCGTTGAAAATACATAAGAACAAGGTCTAGGCATGGCCGTGAGGCCAGCCCCCAAACGTTAAAAGATCTATCAAAGTCTGAGTAAAAGATCAAAATACAATAGCAAAATTTCCTATTTATAGAAAACTAGTAGCCTAGGATTACAGAAATAGGTAATTAATGCAGAAATCTTCTTCCGGGACCACTTGGTATGTGCTTGGGCTGAGCATTGAAGCTTTCATGTGTAGAGACTTTTTTTGGAGTTAAACGCCAGCTTTTGTGCCAGTTTTGGCGTTTAACTCCAGCTTTTGTGCCAGTTTTGGAGTTAAACGCCAGAATTCTTGAGCTGACTTGGAACGCCGGTTTGGGCCATCAAATCTCGGGCAAAGTATAAACTATTATGTATTTTTGGAAAGCCCAGGATGTCTACTTTCCAACGCAATTTAAAGCGCACCAATTGGGCTTCTGTAGCTCCAGAAAATCCACTTTGAGTGCAGGGAGGTCAGAATCCAACAGCATCTGCAGTCCTTTTTCAGCCTCTGAATCAGATTTTTGCTCAGATCCCTCAATTTCAGCCAGAAAATACCTAAAATCATAGAAAAATACATAAACTCATAGTAAAGTCCAGAAGAATGATTTTTAAATAAAAACTAATAAAAATATAATAAAAACTAACTAAAATATACTAAAAACATACTAAAAACAATGCCAAAAAGCGTATAAATTATCCGCTCATCACAACACCAAACTTAAATTGTTGCTTGTCCCCAAGCAACTGAAAATCAAATAGGATAAAATTAAGAGAATATACAATGAATTCCAAAAACATCTATGAAGATCAGTATTAATTAGATGATGGGGCTTTTAGCTTTTTGCTTCGGAACAGTTTTGGCATCTCACTTTATTCCTTGATGTTCAGAATGATTGGCATCTATAGGAACTCAGAATCCAGATAGTGTTATTGATTCTCCTAGTTAAGTATGTTGATTCTTGAACACAGCTACTTTATGAGTCTTGGCCATGACCCAAAGCATTTTTTCTTTTCTCTTTTTTTTTTTTTGCATATATCCTTTTTTTTTCTGCAAGCTTTTCACTGCTTTTTCTTGCTTCAAGAATCAATTTTATGACTTTTCAGATCATCAGATAACATTTCTCCTTTTTCCATCATTCTTTCAAGAGCCAACAATTTTAACATTCTTTAAACAACAAATTCAAAAATATGCACTGTTCAAGCATTCATTTAGAAGAACAATAGTATTACCACCACATCAAAATAATTAAACTGTTTTAAAATTTGAAATTCATGCACTTCTTTTTCTTTTTCAATTAAAAATATTTTTCATTTAAGAAAGGTGATGGATTCATTTTCATAGCTTCAAGGCATAGACACTTAGACACTAATGATCATGTAATAAAGACACAATCATAAATAACATAAGCATAAAAATTCGAAAAACAGGAAAATAAAGAACAAGGAAGTTAAAGAACGGGTCCACCTTAGTGATGGCGGCTTGTTCTTCCTCTTGAAGATCTTATGGAGTGCTTGAGCTCCTCAATGTCTCTTCCTTTCCTTTGTTGCTCCTCTCTCATAGTTCTTTGGTCTTCTCTAATTTCACGGAGGAGGATGGAATGCTCTTGGTGCTCCACCCTTAGTTGTCCCATGTTGGAATTTAATTCTCCTAGGGAGGTGTTGATTTGCTCCCAATAGTTTTGTGGAGGAAAATGCATCCCTTGAGGCATCTCAGGGATTTTATGATGAGGAATTTCCTCATGCTCTTGTCCATGAGTGGGATCTCTTGTTTGCTCCATCCTTTTCTTAGTGATGGGCTTGCCCTCATTAATGAGGATGTCTTCCTCTATGTCAATTCCAGCTGAATTGCAGAGGTGACAAATGAGATGAGGGAAGGCTAACCTTGCCAAAGTAGAGGACTTGTCTGCTACCTTGTAGAGTTCTTGGGATATATCCTCATGAACTTCTACTTCCTCTCTAATCATGATGCTATGAATCATGATAGCCCGGTCTATAGTAACTTCAGATCGGTTGCTAGTAGGAATGTTTGAGCGTTGGATGAACTCCAACCATCCCCTAGCCACGGGCTTGAGGTCATGCCTTCTTAGTTGAACCAGCTTTCCTCTTGAATCACTCTTCCATTGAGCGCTCTCTTCACAGATGTCCATGAGGACTTGGTCCAACCTTTGATCAAAGTTGACCCTTCTAGTGTATGGGTGTGCATCTCCTTGCATCATAGGCAAATTTAATGCCAACCTTACATTTTTCGGACTAAAGTCTAAGTATTTCCCTCGGACCATTGTAAGCCAATTCTTAGGATCCGAGTTCACACTTTGATCATTGTTCTTGGTGATCCATGCATTGGCATAGAACTCTTGAACCATTAAGATTCTGACTTGTTGAATGGGGTTGGTGAGAACTTCCCAACCTCTTCTTCGAATCTCATGTCGGATCTCCGGATATTCGCCCTTTTTGAGCTTAAAAGGGACCTCGGGGATCACCTTCTTCTTGGCCTCAACTTCATAGAAGTGGTCTTGATGCACCCTTGAGAAGAATCTCTCCATCTCCCATGACTCGGAAGTGGAAGCTTTTGCCTTCCCTTTCCTCTTTCTAGAGGTTTCTCCGGCCTTTGGTGTCATTAATGGTTATGAAAAAACAAAAAAGCTTTTAGCTTTTACCACACCAAACTTAGAAGGTTGCTCGTCCTCGAGCAAAAGAAGAAAGAATAGAGTAGAAGAAGAAGAAATAAAGGAGATGGAGTGGGCTTAGTGTTTCGGCCAAGGGGGAGAAGTAGTGTGTATGCTTTGTAAAAATGAATGAGTGAAGATGGGTTTATATAGGAGTGGAGGGGGGGATAGGGTTCGGCCATTATGGGTGGGTTTGGGTGAGAAAGTGGTTTGAATTTGAATGGTGAGGTAGGTGGGGGTTTATGAAGGATGGATGTGAGTGGTGAAGAGAATTGTGGGAGTTGATAGGTGAGGGGTTTTCGGGGAAGAGGTATTGAGGTGATTGGTGAATGGGTAAAGAAGAGAGAGAGAGGTGGGGTAAGTGGGGATCCTGTGGGATCCACAGATTCTGAGGTGTCAAGAATTTCTCATCCCTGCACCATGTGGCGTGCAAAACGCCCCTTGCTGCCAATCCTGGCGTTAAATGCCAGGCTGCTGCCCATTTCTGGCGTTTAACACCAGCTTCTTGCTCATTCCTGGTGTTAAACGCCAGTCTGGTGCCCATTTCTGGCGTTAAACGCCCAGAATGGTGCCAGACTGGGCGTTTAACGCCTATTCTGCTACCCTTACTGGCGTTTAAACGCCAGTAGGTTTCTCCTACAGGGTGTTCTATTTTTCATTCTGTTTTTCCTTCTGTTTTTGCTTTTTCAATTGTTTTTGTGACTTCTGATGATCATCAACCTACAGAAAACATAAAATAACAAAAGAAAATAGAAATTTAACATAGATAAGTAAAAATTGGGTTGCCTCCCAACAAGCACTTCTTTAATGTCAATAGCTTGACAGTGGCTCTCATGGAGCCTCACAGATGTTCAGAGTAATGTTGGAACCTCCCAACACCAAACTTAGAGTTTGAATGTGGGGGTTCAATGCCAAACTTAAAGTTTGGTTGTGGGCTCCCAACACCAAACTTAGAGTTTGACTGTGGGGGCTTTGTTTGACTTTGTATTGAGAGAAGCTCTTCATGCTTCCTCTCCATGGTGACAGAGGGATATCCTTGAGCTTTAAACACAAGGGAGTCTCCATTCACTTGAATGATCAATTCTCTTCTGTCAACATCAATCACAGCTTTTGCTGTGGCTAGGAAGGGTCTGCCAAGGATGATGGATTCATCCATACACTTCCCAGTCTCTAGGATTATGAAGTCAGCAGGGATGTAGTGGCCTTCAACCTTTACCAAGACATCCTCTACAAGTCCATAAGCCTGTTTCTTTGAATTGTCTGCCATCTCCAGTGAGATTCTTACAGCTTGTACCTCAATGATCCCTAGCTTCTCCATTACAGAGAGAGGCATGAGGTTTATACTTGACCCTAGGTCACACAGAGCCTTCTCAAAGGTCATGGTGCCTATGCTACAAGGGATTGAGAATTTTCCAGGGTCTTGTCTCTTCAGAGGTGATTTCTGCCTAGTCAAGTCATCCAGTTCTTTAGTGAGCAATGGAGGTTCATCCTCCCAAGTCTCATTACCAAACAACTTGGCATTTAGCTTCATGATTGCTCCAAGGTACTTAGCAACTTGCTCTTCAGTAACATCTTCATCCTCTTCAGAGGAAGAATACTCATCAGAGCTCATGAATGGCAAAAGTAAATTCAATAGAATCTCTATAGTCTCAGTGTGAGCCTCAGATTCCCATGGTTCCTCATCAGGGAACTCCATGGAGGCCAGTGGACATCCATTGAGGTCTTCCTCAGTGGAGATCACTGCCTCTTCCTCCTCTCCAGGTTCGGCCATGTGAGACGTGTTTATGGCCTTGCACTCCCTTTTTGGATTTTCTTCTGTATTACTTGGGAGAGTA
This sequence comes from Arachis ipaensis, assembly GCF_000816755.2. Taxonomy (NCBI): domain Eukaryota; kingdom Viridiplantae; phylum Streptophyta; class Magnoliopsida; order Fabales; family Fabaceae; genus Arachis; species Arachis ipaensis. Next base: position 34,139,049 of record NC_029793.2, on the reverse strand, counting down.
CTAGGAGGGAGTTCAGTAATTTTCTTACTCAGCTGACCCACTTGTGCCTCCAAATTTCTAATGGAGGACCTTGTTTCAGTCATGAAATTTTGAGTGGTTTTAATTAGATCAGAGACAATGGTTGCTAAGTCGGAGTGGCTTTGCTTAGAGTTCTCTGTCTGTTGCTGAGAAGATGATGGAAAAGGCTTGCTATTGCTAAACCTGTTTCTTCCACCATTATTGTCGTTGAAACCTTGTTGAGGTCTCTGTTGATTCTTCCATGAGAGATTTGGATGATTTCTCCATGAAGGATTATAGGTGTTTCCATAGGGTTCTCCCATATAATTCACCTCTTCCATTGCTGGGTTCTCAGGATCATAAGCTTCTTCTTTAGAGGAAGCTTCCTTAGTACTGCCTGTTGCTGCTTGCATTCCAGACAGACTCTGAGAAATTATATTGACTTGTTGGGTCAATATTTTATTCTGAGCCAATATGGCATTTAGAGTATCAATCTCAAGAACTTCCTTCTTCTGAGTTGTCCTATTATTCACAGGATTCCTTTCAGAAGTGTACATGAATTGGTTATTTGCAACCATTTTAATGAGTTCCTAAGCTTCTGCAGGCGTCTTCTTTAGATGAAGAGATCCTCCAGCAGAGCTATCCAATGACATCTTGGATAGTTCAGACAGACCATCATAGAAAATACCTATGATGCTCCATTCAGAAAGAATGTCAGAAGGACATCTTCTGATCAATTGCTTGTATCTTTCCCAAGCTTCATAGAGGGATTCTCCTTCCTTTTATCTGAAGGTTTGGACTTCCACTCTAAGCTTGCTCAATTTTTGAGGTGGAAAGAACTTTGCCAAGAAGGCATTGACTAGCTTTTCCCAAGAGTTCAGGCTTTCTTTAGGTTGTGAATCCAACCATGTCCTAGCTCTGTCTCTTACAGGAAAAGGAAAAAGCATAAGTCTGTAGACTTCAGGGTCAACCCCATTGGTCTTGACAGTGTCACAGATTTGCAAGAATTCACCTAAGAACTGATGAGAATCTTCCAATGGAAGTCCATGAAACTTGCAATTCTGTTGCATTAGAGAAACTAATTGAGGCTTAAGCTCAAAGTTGTTTGCTCCAATGGCAGCGATTGAGATGCTTCTCCCATAGAAGTCGGGAGTAGGTGCAGTAAAGTCACCAAGCACCTTCCTTGCATTGTTGGCATTGTTGTTTTCGGCTGCCATGGTTTCTTCTTCCTTGAAAAGCTCTGTTAGGCCCTCTAAAGAGAGATGTTCTTTAGCTTCTCTTAGCTTTCTCTTCAAGGTCTTTTCAGGTTCAGGATCAGCTTGAACAAGTGTGCATTTATCTTTGTTCCTGCTCATATGAAAGAGAAGAGAACAAGAAAGTAGGGAATCCTCTATGTCACAGTATAGAGATTCCTTGAGGTGTCAGAGGAACAGAAGAATAGAA
>NC_029793.2:34122006-34137560 GCF_000816755.2 Arachis ipaensis | reverse complement strand
TCACAGTATAGAGATTCCTTGAGGTGTCAGAGGAAAAGAAGAATAGAAGGAGGAGGTAGATAGAAGAGAATTCGAACATATAAAGAAGGATAGAGTTCAAATTTCACCTTGAGGAGGAGTGTTAGTCCTTTAAATAGAAGTATGTGAGAAGATGGGAAGAATTTTCGAAAATTAAAGTAAAAGATTTTGAAATAATTAAAAGAAATTTCGAAAAATTGATTGATGATTTTCAAAAACTAAAATTGGGAAAGAAATTAAGTGATTTTTGAAAAAGATTTTGAAATTAGAAATCAAAAAGATATGATTGAGAGTAAATTTTGAAAAAGATGTGATTGAGAAGATATGATTGAAGATCAATTTAAAAAGAGAAAGTTTTAAAATCAAAGTTGATTACTTGACTAACAAGAAATTAAAAGATATGATTCTTAAAATTTAAAATTTGATCCTTTCTTAATAGGCAAGTAACAACTTGAAAATTTTGAAGTAAATCTTTAATTATAACAAGGATTTTTGAAAATAATAAAACATGGAAAGAAATTGATTTTGAAGAGATATGATTGAAAAGATATGATTTGAAAAAGATTTGATTTTGAAAAATTATAAAGATTTAAAAAAAAATTGGATTAAAAACAAAATCTTTCCTCTAGTGTCCTTTTGGCGTTAAACACCCAGAATGGCATCGATTCTGGCGTTTAACGCCCAAAATCCTACCTTTTTGGGTGTTAAACGCCCAGCCAGGTACCCTGGCTGGCGTTTAAACGCCAGTTTTCCTTCGTCACTGGGCGTTTTGAACGCCCAGCTTTTTCTGTTTAATTTCTCTACTGAATGTTCTGAATCTTCAATTCTCTGTATTATTGACTTGAAAAGACACAATTTTGAAAATATTTTTGAATTTTTAATGATGAGAAATAACAAAAAAATGCAACTAAGATCAAATGAACAATGCATGCAAGACACCAAACTTAGAAATTTTGTATTAGAGGCTTTAACAAATTGAGAATGCATAAGAAAAACAACAAAGCACACAAAGCAGGAGACAATTCCGCACAACTAACCAGCAAGTGCACTGGGTCGTCCAAGTAATACCTTACGTGAGTAAGGGTCGATCCCACGGAGACTGTCGGCTTGAAGCAATCTATGGTCATCTTATAAATCTCAGTCAAGCGGATTCAAATGGTTATGGAGGATTGATAATTAAAAGATAAATAAAACATAAAATAAAGATAGAGATACTTATGTAATTCTTCGGTTGGAATTTCAGATAAGCGTATGAAGATGCTTTGTTCCTCCTGAACATCTGCTTTCCTATTGCCTTCTTCCAATCATTCATACTCCTTTCCATGGCAAGCTTTATGTTGGGAATCACCGTTGTCAATGGCTACATCCCGTCCTCTCAGTGAAAAAGTTCCAAAAGCGCTGTCACCGTACGGCTAATCATCTGTCGGTTCTCGATCATGTTGGAATAGGATCCATTGATCCTTTTGCGTCTGTCACACGCCCAACAATCGCGAGTTTGAAGCTCGTCACAGTCATCCCTTCCCAAATCCTACTCAGAATACCACAGACAAGGTTTAGACGTTCCGGATCTCAGGAATGGCCGCCAATAATTCTAGCCTATACCACGAAGGTTCCAATCTTAGATTAGAAACCCAAGAGATATGCATTCAAGCCATTATTAGTAGAATAGAGGTGGTTGTCAGGCACATGTTCATAGGTGAGAATGATGATGAGTGTCACGGATCATCACATTCATCAAGTTGAAGAACGAATGAATATCTTAGAGAAGAAGTAGGCGTGAATTGAATAGAAAAACGGTAGTACTTTGCATTAATTCATGAAGAACAGCAGAGCTCCACACCTTAATCCATGGTGTGTAGAAACTCCACCGATGAAAATACATAAGAACAAGGTCTAGGCATGGCCGTGAGGCCAGCCCCCAAACGTGAAAAGATCTATCAAAGTCTGAGTAAAAGATCAAAATACAATAGCAAAAGGTCCTATTTATAGAAAACTAGTAGCCTAGGGTTACAGAAATAGGTAATTAATGCAGAAATCTTCTTCCGGGCCCACTTGGTGTGTGCTTGGGCTGAGCATTGAAGCTTTCATGTGTAGAGACTTTTTTTGGAGTTAAACGCCAGCTTTTGTGCCAGTTTGGGCGTTTAACTCCAGCTTTTGTGCCAGTTTTGGAGTTAAACGCCAGAATTCTTGAGCTGACTTGGAACGCCGGTTTGAGCCATCAAATCTCGAGCAAAGTATAGACTATTATATATTTCTGGAAAGCCCAGGATGTCTACTTTCCAACGCAATTGAGAGCGCGCCAATTGGACCTCTGTAGCTCCAGAAAATCTACTTTGAGTGCAGGGAGGTCAAAATCCAACAGCATCTGCAGTCCTTTTTCAGCCTCTGAATCAGATTTTTGCTCAGGTCCCTCAATTTCAGCCAGAAAATACCTGAAATCACAAAAAAACACACAAAATCATATTAAAGTCCAGAAGAATGATTTTTAAATAAAAACTAATAAAAATATAATAAAAACTAACTAACATATACTAAAAATATACTAAAAATAATGCCAAAAAGCGTATAAATTATCCGCTCATCACACATCAAGAACAACTTTGAATACATAAAACCTCAACTGACCAAACCTTAATAAACATGTTAGGAAGGGATTCCTCACTTTAAATGTGCTGGGAATTGAAGATTCTTTGCTCACAAGTCAAGCTAAGTAAGAGATCTAAGGAAGAACATCAAGAAAACACATGTTTTAAGCATGCTTCCTTGAAAACCAAATTCAAAGGGGAAAGTGATAGCCATCTAACCTTATTTCCAGCCTTGATAAGTTACATGGTTATATAGAGAAAGAAGAGAGGATCATTTTGACGTAATAAGAGTTTTGATTTGAGTTTTAGTTCAGAAGAAATCAAGCTTTGAAGATTTAAGTATCATGAAAGTTTCTCTCTTTTCTCTCTTGTAATTTTCGGTCAAAATGAAGAAATGAGATTGCCTTGGAGTGTCTTGGGGGTGTAAGGTGAGTTGTGATTGGTTGGCTTGGAGGTGGATGACAAGGCAGAAATTAGCCGATTAAGAATTTAATATAGAAATAATGTTGCGAGTACAGTTCCTAACCGACGAAAAATCCGCTTATCAATTTGGAAAGAGTTGTCACAATTTTTGAATAAAAATACTGGGAGTAGAAATCTCAGGTCGTCTCCCAACAAGTTGACAAAAGAGTGCTATTTTATTAGTCAGGAGTTTTCCAAGAAATTTTAAGGGTTGGAGAACAGAAAAATAAATGATTGTAAATTAAAACAGTGAAAATTAACAAGAGAATTTATATAATAAAAATAAAAGCCTTGACTGGGGGAACATTAATTGGAAGTTCTATCCTTGTTGGATTCTCCCAAGTGTAATGGCAAGAGGTTGTTGTTTTCACTTAGTTAACCCTTACTAAATAAAGGAAAGTCAAGTGATTGAGCTAACTCTTATTCACAAGTCCTAATCCTCTCCTATGGAAGGATTAGCGTTAGTGACTAGAGAGTTAGCCAACAACTTCCAATTGAAATTGGACTTGAGCATTCCAACTCAAGGGTCTCCTTTTAATCAGCCCCCAAGTCAAGTTGGAAGTTTACTCCATTGACATGAATGTGATTTTCATAAACGATAAAAAGGAATAAGAAGAAGACATGATAAATTAAATAAAATAACAACAGAAAATTAATTAAAGGTAAAAGTAGTTCTTTGCATTAGTAAATCCCAAAATCATAAACATACGTATCTGAACAGGGTTAAGAAGTAATCAAAAGAGTAAAGGAATAAGTAAGCAAACTAGAATAATGGCAACTTCAACGGAGGTAGTGACTCTTCTCAATATCCAAAGCAAAAGCATAAAAAGCATAAAAACTAGAACTATGAATGTGAAGGAAACCTAGAGGAAGAGTGATTTCTCTCTAAGATTCCAATCTAAAACTAAAAACTATGCGAATGAGAATGTCTGTTGAGTCTCTGCTTGTCCCTTGGCTCTAGTCTGTGTTTCTGGGCCGAAAACTGGGTCTAAACTCAGCCCAAAATTGCCCCCAGCATTTTCTGTGATTTCTGCAGGTAGCGCATCTCACGCGTACGCGTCAGGCACGCGCACGCGTCAGGCACGCGCACGCGTCACCGTGCGAACTCCAATTCACGCGCACGCGTGAGCCATGCGTGCGCGTCGCTCCTCGCTGGTTATCTCCTTTATTTCTTGTGCTCCTTCCATTTATGCAAGCTTCCTCTCCATCCTCTAAGCAATTTCTGCCCTATAAAGCCTGAAAACACTTAACGCACAAATCATGGCATCGAATGGTATAAAGGGAAATTAAAATACACAATTTAAAGGCTTAGGAAGCAAGATTTCAATTGTAGAAAAAAACTAGGAAGGAATTGTAAAATCATGCAATTTGTATGTATAAGTGTGCAAGGACTTGATAAAACCACTCAATTGAGCACAAGATAAACCATAAAATAGTGGTTTATCAATCTCCCCACACTTAAACATTAGCGTGTCCTCATGCTAAGCTCAAGGAGACAGAAAGAATGAATGGGGGAAGTAAGACTCATGAGATGCAACTTATGAATGTAAATGCAACTATATTCAAATAAGCTCTTCAAGACAAAAATAAGTCAGACTCCACCAATTCAAATCATACAGTAAAAGGCAAGTAAACATGTAAGAAGATAGCTCATGAAAGCAGGGAACATAGAATCAAGCATTGAACCCTCACTAGCAGTGTATATGCACTCTAATCGCTCAAGTGTCGAGGGTTAATCACTCTACTCTTCTCTAGTCATGCTTTCTAAAATTTTGTTCTTCATCTAACCAATCAACAAATATTTAGTATACCAATGCAAACATCATGAGGTCTTTTCAAGGTTGTAATGGGGTTAAAGTACAGGTGAGGATATATGCATGGCCAAGTGAGCTATAATATGAATCTTTGACTAACCTCAGCTCTCACCTAACACACACACACACACACTCTATATGTAACTCTAAAATCATGCCTAGCTACCCAAAAGTCCCACTTTTGCATCACATACTCATGTATCAACTTCTCTTTAATTTCACCACATATGCATTGATCTTTTATTAAACTTAGCATTGGGGTAATTTTGTCCCCTTATTTGTTTATGTACTTATATTGTAATATTTTATTTTATATATATTTTCGAACATGAAAGAAAACATAACATATCAATGCACATAGGTTTTTAATTTTTTTCTGGTTTCACATGAGTAGGTACCCAAATTCCCAATATTCAGATAAAGTAGAGACATAACACATTCTCATTAACCCAGGTTCCCACAGTTTCCTACACTTAATTGATACACTATCTATATCTTAAGCTAACCAAATATTCAATTAGGGTAATTAATTATTTTCTGCTTAAGACTAGTGATGTGGTAAAATATAGAACAAATGGGGAGTAAAAGGCTCAAGGTGGCTAACAAAGGTAATTGGAATGGTAGGCTATTTGGGATAAGTGAGCTAATAATAAATGATGGCCTCAATCATATGTATGCATGTAAATATACTAAACAATGGACATATAGAATGGAACAAACTATAGATTACAATCATAGAGAAAAAAACACAGAAGAATAGAATTCATGGTTAAATAATGTAACCATATAATTAAGCTCAAAATCTCACAGGTTGTGTGTTCTTAGCTATAAACTATGTTCCAAATTACAATCTTCAAACAAGTTTAACACAATTTTTCAATTTAAATTAGTGAAATATTATAAAATAGGGTCTTGAAAAGAAACTCATTACTTTAACCAAGAAAAACATACATGCAAACAATTATTATCATGCAACCTATCCTATCTAACAAAAGAAAAAGTCAAATTTTGGTGTTAAGAGAGAGAAGTTACCTCCGGAAGTCAAGGACTGACCTCCCCACACTTAAGACTTGGCACGGTCCTCTGTGCCATCAGTAAGAAGCAATGTAGGGTTGGAAGCATTGCCTCCACTGTCTGGTTCACCATGGCTCCCTGTGCTACTGGATGAAGGGGAGTCCGGGGTGTCCTTTGGTTCTGGAGGTGGGTGCGTACCAACTATGAGTTCCTTCAGGTAGTTGTATTGGTGCTTGTTACGGCGCTCCATTTGCTCTATCTGACGGTCTTGTCGGTCGAACCTCTCAAGGATCTGAAGGAACATCTAATGGGTGGATGATGCTTGTGGTGTGGATGATGGTGGAGTAGAGAAAGGAGGGGTATCCAAAGATGGGCCTGCAGGCCGACTCACAGAGGGAACTGGTGGCCTGATGTACTTCCCATTCGGGACGTACTGGTCGGCCTGAGGGATCATGACCGTCGTGTCTCCTGGCTGATAGGACACACCAGATGCAGAGACTAAATCTGAAACCAAGACGGGAAAAGGCAGGTTACCCACAATCTATACATGTCCCATTGCTTGTCGGATGTGTCAGGACAGGTTGAGGGATTGCTCTGTCAGGATGCACCAGATGAGACAGCCATGTCTGCTATGAAGGTCGACTTGTGAGTGCTCGGAAAGACATAGTAGGACATAATATGTGCCCACACGTGAGCCTCCAGGGTGAGTGATTGGGCTTAGATGCTCTTGGGTTTTGAACGATGATGCCTGTAGATCCAGGTGCTGCCAGGTTAGGCTATAACTCCAAGGACGCTATTCCAGTCGAAGTGATACATCTAGCACTTACGAGATGCCTCTTGATATGCATCCCATCCATCTGGACTAGGTGGAAGGTCCAGTGCTCTCTGTATGGCACTCTTGGAGACAGGGACCTGATGCTGACGAACGTAGACAGTTTGCAGAGTAGGCGAGTAGATGTTGGAGTAGAATTCAACTACCCATGATAAGTTGGCCTCCCGTGGCTGTCTCCTCAAAAATCTTCACTGTCTCCTCTCTATGCAGGGCTCCACAAAATCAACAAAGTGTGTTGGGACAATGAGTAGATACTCATTGTTGTAGTTCCTCTCGGCTAGAATGCAAAACATCTGTTTGCAATAACGGTTAGCAAACCATATAGAGTCTCTTGCGGGAAAGGCTTTCTCTATCTCATCAACTTTAATAATCCTCTTTACCCACTTTGTTGGTGGCTTGACACTGGTAGATGGTAGTGCTTTAGCCGGTGTTCTCTTGGTTCCTCTCCTTGCTGGTGTCTTGTCCGTGGCCTTCTCTTTTCCTTTCTTGGTACCCATGCCTAAGGAAGAAAGAAAGAAGAAGAAGGTGAAATATATATAACCAGAATCGGAGGGCTAAAATTCCAAGTGATAATGAATGCCAAAGAAAAGATCATAGCTTAAACACATGGTAGCTATAACATGTAAGTAAGACATCAATTAAGAGCAACAAGGCAATTCATAATTAAATAGATGCAAGAGGTAAAAGCATGCAAGGAATAGGCATGAGAAGCATAACTCAAGCATCAACTAATAAATGTGCCAATTTAGAGAGTACTTGTATGATGACAATTGTGAATGATAATACCAAATACATGTGGAATCCAAGTGTGGTGAAAAGGGGCATTCAAGTAAAAGAGTAAAGGAAAATAGGATTCAAAGTACCATAAGAGCTTTTTCACAAACACTTGGTATGCAAGTTGAAATAGGAATGAAAATAATATAATCCAAATGTATATGAGAGCCAAATTAAAATATCAATTGTCAAATCACTCCTCATAATATCCACAAGCTCAAGAATGATAAGGTAATACCCAAATAAAACTCCAATACCAACATAAGAATGCATGAAAAAGAAAGAAAAAGAAACCATGGAGAATTAAACTAAAAGAAAAATAGAGAGGAAAGAAACATAAATTAATGTAATAATGAAAGAGTAGATGGGAGGAAGAAAAGAAACCTGGTGATGAAGATGAAGAAGGGAGGAAAAAAGTAATAGATATGAAGAAAGAATAAGGAAGAAAGGAGGAAGAAGGAAGAAGAAATAATTAGGATTGAAAAGAATTAGGATTGGGGAAGGGATAATATGAAATCAGGTGCTGAGGTGGTTTAATTGTGCGTCGCATGCGACGCATACGCGTGCATCACGCGTAAGCGTGCATCACGCGTACGCGTGGGTTGTGCAAATTGAGTAGTGACGCATAGGCGTTGGGCACGCGTACGCATGCCTTTGATTGTACGAATCGTGCGAAGGCATCAATGCGTACGCACAACTCTCTGTTCGCTCTGGGCTTGGGGTAAAAATGGCATGCGACGCGTGCGTATCAGGCACGCGCACGCGTGGATGGCCCTTTTGGGAAAATGACGCGCACGCGTCAGGGACGCGTACGCGTGATGGGGTTTATGCTTCTAGCACAGTTCCAGCCCCACACCAACACAACTTTCTGGCCAAACACCATTTACGCCAATTTTTAGGGTCACGGGTACGCGTCAGGGACGCTTACGCGTGGTGTGCTGAAATCGCAAGCGACGCGTACGCGTAAGGGACGCGTACGCGTGAGGGACGCGTACGCGTGGACTTGAGTTGTAAAGGAGAACTAGCTCCCCAGGTCTGAACTCTCTTCTCTTGATATGCTTGTCATGCACAACCTTTACTTTCTCTTTGTATAATCTGGAGTTGTCATATGCTTCGAGTCGAAGGTTCTCCAGTTCTGCCAGTTGCAGCTTCCTTTCAGACCAGCCTTCTCAAATCCCATGTTGCATTCCCTTACCGCCCAAAAATCCTTGTGTTCCACCTCCACTGGGAGGTGGAAAGCTTTGCCATAGACTAGGCGGAAGGGACTCATCCCGATTGGTGAATTGTACGCTGTCCGATAAGCCCAAAGCGCATCTACAAGCCTGGTGCTCCAGTCCTTCCTATGAGGCTTGACTATCTTCTCCAGTATGCATTTTATCTCTCTGTTAGACACCTCAGCTTGCCCATTGGTCTGGGGATGGTAAGCTGTTGCTACCTTGTGAACGATCCCATGCTTCTTCAGTAGACCTGCTAATCTCCTGTTACAAAAGTGAGTGCCTTGATCACTCACGATTGCTCGTGGTGATCCAAAGTGACGGATAATTTGATTTCTAACAAAGGAGACAACAACGTTAGCATCGTCAGTACGGGTAGGAATTGATTCCACCCATTTAGAAACATCATCTACATCTAACAATATATGTAAGAAACCACTAGAGTTTAGAAATGGACCCATGAAGTCAATGCCCCAAACATAAAAAATTTCACAGAATAGCATAAGCTGTTGGGGCATCTCATCCCTCTTGGATATATTACCAAACATTTGGCATGGGGAACAAGATTTACAGAAGGCAGTAGCATCTTTATAAAGAGTGGGCCACCAGAATCCACAGTCTAAAATTTTTCTAGCTGTTCTTTGAGGGCTAAAATGTCCACCACTCTCAGAGGAGTGGCAGGCCTCTAAAATTGACTGGAATTCTGATTGAGGCACACACTTTCTAATTACCTGGTCAGCACATACCTCCATAAATATGGGTCATCCCATATATAATATTTGGAATCGCTTTTCAGCTTGTCCTTTTGATGCTTAGTAAAATTGGCAGGGAAGGTGTGACTGACTAGATAATTAGCCACAGGTGCATACCAAGGAACTACTTCAGATATTGCATGCAAGCTATCAAATGGAAAAGTATCATTGATAGGAGTGGTGTCATACTTAATGTGCTCTAGGCGACTCAGGTGATCCGCCACTAAATTCTAGAAACCACTCATATCCTTAATTTCTAAATCAAATTCTTGCAGCAACAATATCCAACGTATTAACCTTGGTTTGGACTCTTTTTTAGCTAATAAATATTTTAGAGTTGCATGGTCTGAGTATACTACCACTTTAGTACCAAGTAAATAGGCTCGGAATTTATCCAGAGCAAAAACAATAGCCAGAAGCTCTTTTTCAGTGGTAGTATAATTAGACTGAGCAGTGTCTAAGGTCTTAGAAGCATAAGCTATTACAAAAGGGACCTTACCTTTGCGCTGAGCCAGCGCCGCTCCCACTGCATGGTTGGAGGCATCACACATAATCTCAAAAGGCTGGCTCCAGTCTGGTCCTCTCACAATCAGAGCTTGAGTTAAGGCGATATTTAGCTTATCGAACGCTTCTGTGCAGTCCTCACTCAGCTCGAACTCAACATCCTTCTGCAGCAGTCTGGATAAAGGCAATGCTACCTTATTGAAGTCCTTGATAAATCTCTGGTAGAACCCTGCATGACCAAGGAACGAACGGACTTCCCTCACAGAGGAGGGGTAAGGTAAACTAGAAATCACATCTACCTTTGCTAGATCTACAGAAATACCAGTATTAGAAACAACATGTCCTAGAATAATACCTTGTTTTACCATAAATTGACACTTTTCAAAATTTAATACAAGGTTTGAACTAACACACCTGTCTAATACTCTAGCTAAACTATCCAAGCAAAGGCTAAATGAATCACCATACACACTAAAGTCATCCATGAAAATTTCTATACAGTTCTCAATAAGATCTGAGTAAATACTCATCATGCATCTTTGGAAAGTAGCCAGTGCATTACATAAGCCAAAAGGCATTCTCTTGTATGCATACGTTCTAAAGGGACATGTAAAAGTAGTCTTCTCCTGATCCTCAGGAGCTATATGGATTTGAAAATATCCTGTGTAACCATCTAAAAAGCAGTAGTGTGATTTACCTGACAAATGATCAAGCATCTGATCGATAAATGGCAGGGGGTAGTGATCCTTGCGAGTAGCCTAATTGAGGTGCCTGTAATTAATGCACACCCTCCAGGAATTCTGCACTCTAGTTGTCAGGAGCTCTCCATGCTCATTCTTCACTGTTGTGACTCCAGACTTCTTGGGCACCACTTGTACTGGGCTGATCCATTCACTATCTGAGATGGGGTAGATGATATCAGCTTCAAGCAGTCTGGTCACTTCCTTCTTGACAACTTCTAAGATGGTGGGATTCAGCCGCCTCTAAGGTTGACAGACAGGCCTTGCTCCCTCTTCTAAAATATTCTCTGCTCACAAACTTGAGGGTTGATGCCTATTATATCCACCAAGCTCCACCCAATTTCTTTCTTGTGTCTTCTCAGCACACTAAGCAATTGCTCCTCTTGTTGGGAAGTGAGTTCCCTTGCAATGATAACTGGGAGCTTCTGATGATCCTCAAGGTAAGCATACTTGAGGTGGGATGGAAGGGGATTTAACTCCATTTTCTACTCATTGCTAGACACTTGATCATCTGGAGCTAGTGAAGGTGGCAATGTGTCTTCATCTTGTTCAGGGGGCTTCCCCACACTTGCACCATGCTCCATGTGCCTCTCATCTACTTCCTCTTGGTGAACTACAGCTACAGTCTCATCAATGATGTCACATTGGAAGATAAAATGATCTTCCGGAGGGTGCTTCATAGCTTCATCCAAGTTGAAACTCACTGCTCTGCCATCTATCTCAAAGGAGTAAGTTCCTGAGAATGCATCCAACTTGAACTTTGAAGTTTTCAGAAATGGTCTTCCAAGGAGGATGGATGATAGTCTTCCTGAGTCATTAGGGGGCATCTCCAAAATATAGAAGTCAATAGGAAATGTGAGCCCCTTAATGCTCACCAGCACGTCCTCAGCAATTCCAACCACAGAGATAATGCTTTTATCTGCCAAAACAAAACGTGCTGCCGGCCTTTTTAAGGGATGGAGCCTCAAAGCATCATATACAGATAATGGCATTATACTAACAAACACGCCTAAATCACATATGCAGTCAAAAAATTTCACACCCTCTATAGTAATAGTAACCATGCATGGACCTGGATCACTACATTTTTTTGGTATATCACCCATTAAAGCAGAGATAGAGCTACCTAGAGGAATATTTTCTAAATCCTGTATTTTATCTTTATTCATGCATAAATCTTTTAGAAACTTCGCATATTTAGGTACCTGGCGAATGGCATCAAAAAGGGGAATTGTTACTGATAAACCACCATTTTTAGGGTTTATCCTGTGCTTAATCTAGTGGGTTTTATCCATTATTCTCACACTTATTCATACAATTCGCATGGTTTTATGTTTTCCTTCCTGATTTTGTGCTATGATTGAAAACATGCTTCTTTGGCCTTATATTTGCTAATATTAATCCTCTCTAATTACCATTCGATGCCTTGATATGTGTGTTAAGTATTTTCAAAGATTATAGGGTAGGAATGGCTTAGAGGATGGAAAGGAAGCACACAAAAGTTGAAGGAATACAAGAAGTTGAAGAAATTGCTAAGTTGTCCAGCCTGACCTCTTTACACTCAAATGGTCATAACTTGAGCTACAGAGATCCAAATGAGATGATTCCAACTGTGTTAGAAAGCTAACATCTGGGGCTTCAACATGATATATAATTCGCTATAGTGGCAATACAGAAAAATGACACGCACACGTCGTTCTTCAGAAAAACTAGCGTGGCAGAATTCGCCCCCAGCGATTTCTGGGCTGTTTTCGACCCAGTTTTCGGCCCAAAAAACACAGATTAGATGCTATAAAGTGGAAAAATCCATTCATTCATAAAACAATTGAACAACATTCATAATTCACATAATTTAGGTTTTAGATGTAGTTTTCTAGAGAGAGAGGCTCTCTCCTCTCTCTTAGGTTTTAGGATTAGGATTTCTCTTAGTTTTAGGATTGCTTCTTCATTCCAGGTTCAATGTTCTTTTAAATTAGTTTCTCTTATCTACTTTTATTTACTCTATTACTTTAGTTACTCTATTTCACTTGGTAATTATTTATGTTGCCAAATTGGCTTATGGATTCCTATGTTTAATTTGATTCAATACATTTCGAGGTATTTCATATTTAAGATTTCTTTCTTTTATTTATGTTACTGCTGCTTCCAATTTAAGGCATTTTTATTCGAGTAGATTTTCTCCCCTTTTTGGCTTTGGTTAAGTAATTGGTGACACTTGAGTTATCAAACTCAGCAGTTGATTGAAAATTGGAATTCTTACTGGTTGATTTGGATCCCTCTAAAGCTAGTCTTTCCATAGGAGTTGACTAGGACTTGAGGAATTAAATTGATTAGTCCACTTGACTTTCCTTTATTTAGTAAGGGTTAACTAAGTGGGAGCAGTAAATAATTATCATCACACCTGATAAGGATAACTAGGATGGGATTTCCAGTTCTCATACCTTGCCAAGAGTTTTTCTAATTAATAATTTATTTTCTTCCAATTAATCATTCTTCCATTCAAGGCTCTTTATTTTAATTACATAAAACCTCTTGTTAATTTTTATTACTTTAATTTATAATTATTTTTGTGTCCATTGCCCAAACTCCAAATTTCTCAGAAAACTAATAACCAAAAATAAATACACCTCCTTGCAATTCCTTGAGAGACGACCCGATGTTTAAATACTTTGGTTATAAATTTTATTGGGTTTTGTTACTTGTGACAACCAAAGTTTTTGTACGAAAGAATTCTTTGTTGGTTTAGAAACTATACTTACAACGTGATTATTTTTATAAAATTTTTTACCGGCAGAAATCTGTTTGTCAGTTACCTCAACCTTTTTGAAGATCTCCACCATCTTGGGGTCTAGCTCCATCTGCTTTCTGGACTTCTTAGCAAGGTGTGGAAATGGAATGGGAATGGCTTCTCTTGTAACTTCAGCTTCCTTTGGTGCTTCATTCCCTGGTTGAGCCGCTTCTTCTTCAACCATGTCTTGTACTTCCTCCTCTTCTTCAACATCCTCCACCTCAACAATGTCTTCAGCTTGGATATCTTCCTTTGAGCTTGGCTCCTCCTGACTCCTCTCTTTCAGTGTAGTTCCAGACCTCAAAATAATGGCATTGATTCCACCTTTGGGGTTGGGTAAAGGTTGAGAAGGAAGTGCACTGGAGCTTGAAGGTTGATTGCTGGGAGTGAAAGGCAGTTCTATCCGGGAGATGAGAGCTTGTAAAGTGGAGGTAAGACCATTGATGCTAGAGGTAAATGTATTCTGAAGGTCTTTCTGTCCTTGTACAAGAGAGTGAAGCACCTCATCATTAGTAGAAGAAGGGGGATAAATAATCTGAGGGGCCTGCTGTTGGTTATTCTGAGGTGCCTGGGACTGACTTAGGTGTGGTGCTCTGTAAGGCTGGTTTTAGTTCTACTGTCTGTTGTTGTTTCACCTTTGATTCCCACTATTGTCTCTGCCTCCTCGGTTATAGTTGTCCCTCCAGCCTTGGTTGGAATTGTCTCTCCAACCTTGGTTGGAGTTATCTTGCCAACCTTGATTGTAGTTCCCACCTTGGTTGTAAGTGCCGCCTTGTTGATATTATCATTGATTCGGGTGGTCATAAAAATTGTGAGTAGCTGCCAAGGTGTTGTCTTCTTGTTGTTGGAGTTGCAGACACTCATCAGTGTAATGAGTGTAGCAGGCGCATATTCCGCATACTCTCTGAGGGACTAACTGTTGACATTGTTGTTGTGGGGGAGGCTGAGGTTATTGTTGATTCAGCTGTAGTTGGTTCAGTATGTTGGTCATCTCTCCCAGAGTCTGTGTGAGAGCAATAGTCTCACTACTAGAGGAAACCTCCGCAATAGCCTTGGGATGGTTGTTCCTGTACCTGACATTCCGGGTAGACTCAGCTAGATCGATGATCAGTTGCCACGCTTTTGTCGCCGTCTTGTACTTTTTCAGAGAGACATTACTTGCAGCATCTAGTGTAGTCTTGTCTTAAGGCTTCATGCCTTGTGTGAAATAACTGATCAACACCAACTGGTCAATCTTGTGGTGGGGACATGAGTCTAGGAGATTCTTGAAACATTTCCAGTACTAATAAAGAGTCTCTGATTAACCTTGAATAATGCAGGAAATTTCTTTCCTCAGTCTGTCTGTAACTTCAGCTGGAAAGTACTTTTTCAGGAATTCCCTTCTGAGCAGATCCCAGTTAGTAACGACTGCTTCAGATTGAGTATAGAACCACTCCCTTGCCTTTCCCTCAAGAGAAAATGGGAAGGCATATAGCCAAATAGTAGTCTCATCTGCACCATGACGCCTAGTAGTGGAGTAGGCTGTCTGAAAATCTCTGAGGTGCTTTATGGGCTCTTGAGCAGATAAGCCATGAAACTTGGGCAGTAAGTTGATTAGCACAGTCTTCAGTTCAAAATCTGCAACCAGATTTGGGTGACGCACTTGATACAGTTGCAGTGTAAAGTTGGTGCACGAAATTGTGATGTCCAGGCTCGAACAATCCCTGGTAATGGCTCCAAAGCTTGGTGCTTTGATCTTAATTCATAATTGTCACAACTTCGATACAACTAACCAGCAAGTGCACTGGGTCGTCCAAGTAATACCTTACGTGAGTAAGGGTCGAATCCCACGGAGATTGTTGGTATGAAGCAAGCTATGGTCACCTTGTAAATCTCAGTCAGGCAGATATAAATTGATAATGGTGTTTTCGAATAGTATATAATAAAATAGGGATAGAGATACTTATGTAAATCATTGGTAGGAATTTCAGATAAGCGAATGGAGATGCTTTTCGTTCCTCTGAACCTCTGCTTTCCTGCTATCTTCATCCAATCAGTCTTACTCCTTTCCATGGCTG
>NC_029793.2:34096115-34119149 GCF_000816755.2 Arachis ipaensis | reverse complement strand
GTCTATTCTTGGCCAAAGTATGGACTATTATATATTTCTGGAAAGCCCTGGATGTCTACTTTCCAACGCAATTGGAAGCGCGCCATTTCGAGTTCTGTAGCTCCAGAAAATCCACTTTGAGTGCAGGGAGGTCAGAATCCAACAGCATCAGCAGTCCTTTTTCAACCTCTGAATCTGATTTCTGCTCAAGTCCCTCAATTTCAGCCAGAAAATACCTGAAATCACAGAAAAACACACAAACTCATAGTAAAGTCCAGAAATGTGAATTTAACATAAAATCTATTAAAAACATCCCTAAAAGTAACTAGATTCTACTAAAAATATACTAAAAACAATGCCAAAAAGCGTATAAATTATCCGCTCATCAAAAGTCTAGAGCTCCTGCTTCCTAGAGAGTAATCCTTTTGGGCTCCGCTATATCACTTGCACGTAAATTAACAGAATCAATAGAAAATGAGCTTGTTTCTTCCTCAAATGGCGCTTCAGATTCGCCCTCAGATGAGATTGGTGAATTGGTAGTAACCACTTCACCTCGCTCGGAGGCTAACCGACGTCGAGCTTGCCTAATACGTGAAATAGTTCTTTCAATTTTAGGGTCAAACGTGGCTAAGCTCGGATCAAGCAATGAACGCGTCATTCAATGAAAGAAGCATACAGCTCATGGTAATAAAATAAAATAAAAATATGCAAATATGTAAAATAAAAAATATTTACACCAACTAATAATTTAGCACGCTATTACAACTCCCCGGCAACGGCGCCAAAAATTGACGAGGCGAAAATTAGCCGATTAAGAATTTAATATAGAAATAACGTTGCGAGTACAGTTCCTAATCGACAAAAAATCTGCTTATCAATTTGGAAAGAGTTGTCACAATTTTTGAATAAAAATACTAGGAGTAGAAATCCCAGGTCGTCTCCCAACGAGTTGACAAAAGAGTGCTATTTTATTAGTCAGGAGTTTTCCGAGAAATTTTAAGAGTTGGAGAACAGAAAAATAAATGATTGTAAATTAAAGCAGTGAAAATTAACAAGAGAATTTATATAATCAAAATAAAAGCCTTGACCGGGGGAAGATTAATTGGAAGTTCTATCCTTGTTGGATTCTCCCAAGTGTAATGGCAAGAGGTTGTTGTTTTCACTTAGTTAACCCTTACTAAATAAAGGAAAGTCAAGTGATTGAGCTAACTCTTATTCACAAGTCCTAATCCTCTCCTATGGAAGGATTAGCGTTAGTGACTAGAGAGTTAGCCAACAACTTTCAATTGAAATTGACACTTGAGTATTCAAACTCAAGGGTCTCCTTTTAATCAGCCCCCAGGTCAAGTTGGGAGTTTACTCCATTGACATGAATGTGATTTTTATAAACGATAAAAAGGAATAAGAAGAAGACATGATAAATTAAATAAAATAATAACAGAAAATTAATTAAAGGTAAAAGTAGTTCTTTGCATTAGTAAATCCCAAAATCATAAACATACGTATCTGAACAAGGTTAAGAAGTAACCAAAAGAGTAAAGGAATAAGAAAGCAAACTAGAATAATGGCAACTTTAACGGAAGTAGTGACTCTTCTCAATATCCAAAGCAAAAGCATAAAAAGCATAAAAACTAAAACTATGAATGTGAAGGAAACCTAGAGGAAGAGTGATTTCTCTCTAAGATTCCAATCTAAAACTAAAAACTATGCGAATGAGAATGTCTGTTGAGTCTCTGCTTGTCCCCTGGCTCTAGTCTATGTTTCTGGGCCGAAAATTGGGTCCAAACTTAGCCCAAAATCGCCCCCAGCATTTTCTGCAATTTCTGCAGGTAGCGCATGTCACGCGTACGCATTGCTAGTCATCTTCGCATGTCACGCGTACGCATCAGGCTCGCGCACGCGTGAGCCATGCGTGCGCGTCGCTCCTCGCTGGTTATCTCCTTTATTTCTTGTGCTCCTTCCATTTATGCAAGCTTCCTCTCTATCCTCTAAACCATTCCTACCCTATAAAGCCTGAAAACACTTAACGCACAGATCACGGCATCGAATGGTATAAAGGGGAATTAAAATACACAATTTAAAGGCTTGGGAAGCAAGATTTCAATTATAGAACAAAACTAGGAAGGAATTGTAAAATCATGCAATTTGTATGTATAAGTGTGCAAGGACTTGATAAAACCACTCAATTGAGCACAAGATAAACCATAAAATAGTGGTTTATTAGTGGATTAAAATAATATTAAAATTTCTCAAGTGTATAACTACTAAAACTAGATGTATCAGAACACTTGTAAAAATATTTCTAAAAATTCTTTTCTGAGTTACTAGCATAAATGACACTAGTAACATATTTAATATAAGAATAGAACATGTATGATGAGGCATTAGCATTGCTAAAGTCATCAAAGAGTGCTGGTGCTAAGCTGCACCAGTAAACTGTGAATCCGGTTAAACTGATTTCCTATTTTTAACTAAAACAAACCAGATAATATTATAAAATCATTCAAGCAGCTTCTAATACTAATATAATGATAATATTATACTATTATCTCTCTTCTCTCATGAATCGAGTTTGGTCCGTCAAACAGAGACTATTTACGAAAACTCGAATCAAAACTCCTAACCGATACGGTTCAAAACTAGGTTCTTTGTGATTGCGTTGTTGAGCTTTTCTCAAAAGAGGTTCTAGCTTTAAGATGACATAATGATAATGAGGATTGAGATGCTTAATGATAGAGCAGAGGTGTTCCCTTTACTAATCTTCCGGAGAAATCCGTGTCTTCAGAAAAGATTTCGTGTACTCGAAAAACGGGGTTGTTACATTCTACCCTCCTAAAAAAAATTTTTTGCCCTCAAAAATTTCAACCACGTTCAAGAATCCATCTTCAAGCGATCTATTTCCTTCAAGCCATCCTGACGAAGAGATCGGTGACGAACGGATCTTTGACAGTTTAGAATTTCACAAATGAAATCTTCGTTGCTAGTATAGTTTCTAAACCAACAAAGAATCCTTTAATACAAAAATTTGGTTGTCACTAAAACAAACCCAATAAAATTAAACCGAAGTATTTAAACTTCGGGTCGTCTCTCAAGAAATTGCAGGGAGGTGTGTTACTATTGGTTATGAAAAAGTATCTTTTTGGGTTTTTGAAATAAGGAACAAGGAAATAAAATGGCAAAAAAAGTAAATTAATAACTAGAAAAGCTCTTGGCAAGGTATGAGAACTAGAAGTCCTATCCTAGCTATCCTTATCAATTGTGATGAGAATTGTCCATTGCTCCCACTTAGTTAACCTCTAACTATGGAAGAAATTCAAGTGGATGAATCAATTTGATTCCTCATGTCCTAGTCAACTCCTAAGGAAAGACTAGCTTTAGAGGGATCCAAATCAACTAGCAAATTTCAATTATTAGTCAACAAAGGAGTTTGATAACTCAAGAGTCTCCAATTACTCAACCAAAGCCAAAAGGAGAGAAATTTACTCTAAAATACAACCAAGCATTTTATCAAACACTTGGAAGGCGCACCATAAAAGCATAGAAAAGCAATAAGAGATAATAAAATCCAAACAACCAATTGCAAGCATTAATAATAACAAACGAAGAAAGGAACAATAATTATGAAATATCTCAAATTGCATTAAATAGGAAATCAAATCAAACATGAGAATTCATAAACTAAAATAGAAACGTAGTGTAATTAACAAGGGAAATAAATAAACTGGAATGCTAAAACAAATAAGAGTAGAAGAGAAACTAAATTAAACTAAGATAAAAATCTGAAATTGAAAATAGCTAAACCTAAGAATCCTAAAACCTAGAGAGAGGAGAGAGCCTCTCTCTCTAGAAAAATACATCTAAAACCTCAAATTCTTTGAATCAAAGTTGGGTGAATGAATCCATGAATGATTATTCCCCCACTCTGTAGCCTCTAATCTGTGTTTTTCGGGCTTGAAACTGGGCCAAAAGGAGCCCAGAAATTGCCCCCAGTACTTTCTGCAATTTCTGCACGTGGCGCATGTCACGCGTACGCGTCGATGGTCTTCTTCGCGTGTCACGCGTACGCATCAGTTACGCGCACAAGTCACTGGGCAATCTCACTTATCACGTGTACACGTCAGGTACGCGCACGCGTCGCTGTGAAAATCTCCAAATCACGCGCACACGTGAGCCATGCGTGCGCGTCGATCCTCGCTAGTTATCTCTTTTATTTCTTGTGCTCCTTCCATCTTTTCAAGCTTCCTCTCCATCCTCTAAGCCATTCCTGCCCTATATAGCCTGAAAACACTTAGCACACAGATCACGGTATCGAATGGTATAAAGGAGAATTAAAATACACAATTAAAAGGCTTTGGAAGCAAGTTTTCAACTATATCACAGAATTAGGAAGGAAAATGTAAGACACGCAATTTATATCATAAGTGTGAGAATAATGGATAAAAATCTACTAAATTAAGCACAAGATAAACCCTAAAAATGGATTTTATCAATCTCCCCACACTTACACATTAGCATATCCTCATGCTAAGCTCAAGGAGATAGAAAGAATGAATGGGGGAAAAGTAAGACTCATGTAATGCAACCTATGTATATGAATGCAACTATATGCTAAGATGTTTCTATCTACTTGGTCAAAAGTAAACAAGTTCTCCAAGACAAAAATAAATCAGATTCCACTAATTCAAATCACACAATAAAAGACAGGCAAAGTTGTAAGAAGATAGCTCATGAAAGCAGGGAACATAGAATCAAGCATTGAACCCTCACTGGTAGTGTATATGCACTCTAATCGCTCAAGCGTCTAGGGTTAATCCACTCTACTCTTCTCTAATCATGCTTTCTAAAACTTTGTTCTTCATCTAACCAATCAACAAATATTTAGTATACCAATGCAAACATCATGAGGTCTTTTTAAGGTTGTAATGGGGCTAAGGTAAGGATGATGATATATGTATGGCTAAGTGAGCTATAATATAAATCTTTGTCTAACCTAAGTTCTCACCTAACACACACACAATCTACATAATTCTAAAATCATACTTAGCTGCCCAAAATCTCACTTTTGTATATTTTACCTACTCATGTATCAGAGTTTTCTTCTATTTTATCACATATGCAATGATCCTTTTATTGAACTTAACTTTGGGGTGATTTTATTCCCTATTTGTTTATTTATTTATATTGCACTATTTTTATTATTATTTTTTTTGAACATGAAAGCAAATATAACATTTCAATGCATATGGTTTTTCTGGTTTCACATGAGTAAGCACCCAAATTCCCGATATCTTGTCAATGAAACACAACACAATTTCATCAACCCAACTTCCCATAATTCCCCACACTTAATTAATACATAATCTCTATCTTAAGCTAACCAAAGATTCAATTGGGGTAATTAATTATTTTTCCGCTTAAAGCTAGTGATGTGGTAAAATATAGAACAAATGGGATTAAAAGGCTCAAAGTGGCAAACAAAGGTAATTGAAATAGTAGGCTATTTGGGATAAGTGAGTTAATAACAAATGATGGCCTCAATCATATGTATGCATGCAAATACACTAAACAATGGACATATAGAATGGAACAAACTATAGATTGCAATCATAGAGAAGAAAACACACAAGAATAAAATATTATGGTTAAATAATGTAACCATATAATTAAGCTAAAAATCTCACAGGTTGTGTGTTCTCAGCTATAATTCATTTTCCAAATTACAATCTTCAGACAAGTTTAACACAAATTTTCAATTTAAATTAGTGAAATACTATAAAAAGGGTCTTGAAAAAGAACTTATCACTCCAACCAAGCAGTGGTAAAATATGCACAAAATTAACCAAACATACAATCAAGCATGCAAATGCAACAATGAACTAACAGAAAAAAATTAAACATTGGTGTTGAGAAGGAAATAACTAACCCACGGAAGTCGGTATCGACCACCCCACACTTAAAGATTGCACCGTCCTCGGTGCATGCTAAGATGTGCAAGTGGACGGGTGGCTCCAACTGATGCTTTTCTCCAAAGATTGTGCAAATGGACTTGTCTATCGTCCCATTGAGAAGTTTTTCCTTTCCCTTCTCGGTGGCCATCCTGAAAGAAGAGGAAAAAGAAGAAAAGTAACCGAGAAATAAAGATAAGAAAACAAATAAAGTATGGGTGGGTTAATACCAAATAATAATGAGGTTCTCACTACATGGTAGCTACAACATGGAAGTGAGAAAATAGTAGAAGCACATGGCATATCAATAGTGCAAAAATTGCAACGATGGGGAAGAGATAGTGGATCATGAAAGACAATATAAATTCAGGTCAATGTAAAAAGAATACAAGTATCATAAAAGATTATCATTGACTTAAATAATATCACCCAATCAGAATAAAACACGTCATGAAGCACCAGAATAATGCAAGAGATATTCAACAGTCGAGCAAGAAAATTTAACACCGAAGAAAAAGTATCAAATTTATAAAAGAAAATAAAAACATGCACAAAATTAAAATGTAATGAGTGAAGGTATGCAAATGCTATAAAGAAAATAGAATGAACGAGAAGAAGGATGAGAAGTCAAAGGAATGAAGAAGAAGAAGGTAAGAAAAGAGGAGTAAAGAAGGAGAAAGGAGAGAAGAAACAAGTAGGAATTGAAAAACAGGGCGCGATGCATGCGCGCGCATCACGCGTACGCATACAAACTGAAATGGCCATGCAACGCGTACGCGTGGGTTCCCGAAGAAGAAAAGTGACGCGCGAGCGTCGGTCACGCGTACGCGTGATAACTCGCGCGATTCCAGCACAGTGGCAGCCCAACTCTCTGTTCAATCACCTTACTACGCCGGTTTTTCATTCCACGCGTACGCGTCACTGACGCTTACACGTGGATTGGCAAAAACTCATGGGACGCGTACGCGTGGGTTGGCTTATGTGCCAGGTACCCCTCCCGCATTGTTCCAGCACAACTCTCTGTCTATTTTCTCAATATTACGGACTGACACATGACGCGTGTGCGTCATCGACGCTTACGCGTCGAGTACAAATTTTTTTTATGCAGAATGCATGTGATTATGCAGAAATTATGAATGAACACTGATAAAAATAAAATAAAATAAAACTAAGAATAAAAAGGAACGATCATACCATGGTGGGTTGTCTCCCACCTAGCACTTTTAGTTAACGTCCTTAAGTTGGACATTTTGGTGAGCTCCTTGTCATGGTGGCTTGTGCTTGAACTCATCTTGAAACTGCCACCAACGCTTGGACTTCCAATAAGCTCTGTCTATTCCAAGTAAATTTCCCAAGATTTGATGGAGTTCTTCACATGCTTTGAGCTCCCAAAGTTGATCCTCTTGTATTCTCGGATCCCAAATCTCGTTTCTACACCCATCTTGAAGTGGATCACCATTGTTCCAACCGGGTGACAGACAGTCTGAATTCTCTGTGCAATGCCAAACTCTTCGCTTAGATCCAACCAAATGTTCACTAGCTCCACCCTTGCATCTAGCTCTTGAAGTATCAACCTTGATGAGCCTTGATTTACAACTCCAACTACTAAACATCCTTCTCTTACGCTTAATTCCACAAAGTCTCCTAAGTTGACCATCCATTTCAAGAATACCATATTCAAGTGGAACGGTAAGGTGAATAGAGACAAGCCTTATCCACTCAAATGAAGGAGTAGATGGCAACCTAGGTGGAGAAGTCTCCAACGTTCTTGACAAAGCGTACTCAACTCCCGTCCAACCCTTGCGAAGGACTTCCGTTTCCACATCATTCTCAGACTCAATTAGAGAAGGGTTTTCATATTCAAGGAGTTCATTTGCGGATGTAGATTCATCACTAGGAGGACTTGATTCATGATCCTCATCACCAAGGTAACTTGCTTCTTGATCTATCCTATCCAAGTCTTCATAAGGAATATTCTATGGAGGTTGTGCACTGGTCTTCTTGACATCAATTTCAATCTTCTTAGAGGAATACTCTGCAACTCTAAATTCCCATGGAGGTTCAGCATCTCCTAAGTCTTCAACCACTTCTTCCTCTTTAACTATTATGGCTTTCTCCACTTGTTCCAATACAAAGCCACGTTCCTCATTGTCCATCGGAGTTTCTAGTGTCTCCTTCATGCTAGGCTCTTTTATTGATTCTCCACATATAGCCATGGGAGTACTTTGAGTATCCAAATATTGGAAATCTAATCGATTTACTACCTTGGTCAAAGCAGCCGTGAATTCTAGTACTTCCCTTTTCATCTCTCTTTGCCCTTGAAGAAGAACACCAAGAGTGTCATGCATTGAGGATTAAGGTGGATATGAGGGCTCATTACTTGGGAGAAAAGGTTCATGATAAGAGGGTGGTTCATCATAATAAGGATGTGGTGGTTCATCACTCTCTATCTGTTCCACTTGTTGCACAACACACTTCAGTTCCTTATTCTCAAGTTGGGATTCTTTAGCCATAAGGGCTTCGTGTGCTCTTCGGCATACCACTCGCTCCAATTGATGAATGGTTGCTTGAAATCGATCCATTGTTTCCATGAGACGATCCTTTGATTCTTGTTCCGCTCGGATTGCATGATTAGGATCATATGGCTCTTGGGTTGATGGATTTGGACATGGTGTATATGGAGGTGGTGTTTGGTAGTAGGGTGCTTGTGAGTATGGTGGTTCAAAGCTATGTTGAGGAGGAGGTTCATAGGCATATGGTGGTGGTTGTTGACATGTACAATAAGGACTACCACATCCACTAGATTGATATGGTGGGGCTTGTTGGTAACTACAAGGAGGTCCATGGTGCATGAATTGTGAATCACACTTTTCACAACTCGTACCACTAACCAGCAAGTGCACTGGGTCGTCCAAGTAATACCTTACGTGAGTAAGGGTCGATCCTACGGAGATTGTCGGCTTGAAGCAAGCTATGGTTATTTTGTAATTCTTAGTCAGGAAATCAATGATAAGAGTGATTATATTTATGAAGAGTAAAAAGCATAAATTAAATAGTACTTGTTATGAGTAATGGAGAACAGATTGAGGCTTTGGAGATGCTCTGTCTTCTGAATCTCTGCTTTCCTACTCTCTTCTTCTTCACGCACGCAGGTCTCCTTCCATGGCAAGCTGTATGTTGGTGGATTACCATTGTCAATGGCTACCATCCGTCCTCTCAGTGAAAATGGTCCAAATGTGCTGTCACCGCATGGCTAATCATCTGTCGGTTCTCACTCATGTTGGAATAGGATCCATTGATCCTTTTGCGTCTCTCACTACGCCCAGCACTTGTGAGTTTGAAGCTCGTCACAGTCATCCCCTCCCAGATCCTACTCGGAATACCACAAATAAGGTTTAGACTTTCCGGATCTCAGGAATGGCCGCCAATAATCCTAGCCTATACCACGAAGACTCTGATCATGAACCAAAAGGCTAAGAGATACACACTCAATCTAAGGTAGAACGGAAGTGGTTGTCAAGCACGCATTCATAGGTTGAGAATGATCATGAGTGTCACGGATCATCATATTCATCACGGTTAAGTACAAGCGAGTATCTTAGAATAGAAACAAGCGTGATTGAGTAGAAAACAGAAGTAATTGCATTAATTCATCAAGACACAGTAGAGCTCCTCACCCCCAACCATGGAGTTTAGAGACTCATGCCGTAGAGATACAATGTAAAACGTGAAAAAGTCATAAGGTACAAAATAAATCTCTAAAAGTTGTTTAAATACTAAACTAGTAACCTAGGTTTACAGAAAATGAGTAAACTATGATAGATAGTACAGAAATCCACTTTCGAGGCCCACTTGGTGTGTGTTGGGGCTGAGACTTGAGCTTTACATGTGGCTAGGCTATTTCTGGAGTTAAACACCAGGTTGTAACCTGTTTTGGGCATTTAACTTCAACTTGTAACCTGTTTCTAGCGTTTAACGCCAGAATAGGACAGAGAACTGGCGTTGAACGCCAGTTTGCGTTGTCTAAACTCGGGAAAAGTATGGACTATTATATATTATTAGAAAGCCCTGAATGTCTACTTTCCAACTCAATTTAGAGCGCACCATTTGGACTCTTGTAGCTCCAGAAAATCCACTTTGAGTGCAGGGAGGTCAGAATCAAACAGCATCTACTGTCCTTTTTCAGCCTCTGAATCAGATTTTTGCTCAGGTCCCTCAATTTTAGTCAGAAAATACCTGAAATCACAGAAAAATACACAAAGTCATAGTAAAGTCCAGAAATGTGATTTTTATTTAAAAACTAATAAAAATATACTAAAAACTAATCAAATCATACTAAAAACTATGTAAAAACAATGCCAAAAAGCGTATAAATTATCCGCTCATCACAACACCAAACTTAAATTGTTGCTTGTCCCCAAGCAACTGAAAATCAAATAGGATAAAAATAAGAGAATATATTACAAATTCCAAAATATCAATGAAGCTTAGCTCCAATCAAATGAGCGGGACTAGTAGCTTTTTGCCTCTGAACAGTTTTGGCATCTCACTTAATCCATTGAAGTTCAGAACGATTGGCATCTATAGGAACTCAAAATTCAGATAGTGTTATTGATTCTCCTAGTTCAGTATGTTTATTCTTGAACACAGCTACTTTATGAGTCTTGGCCGTGGCCCTAAGCACTTTGTTTTCCGGTATTACCACCGGATGCATAAATGCCACAGACACATAACTGGGTGAACCTTTTCAGATTGTGACTCAGCTTTGCTAAAGTCCCCAATTAGAGGTGTCCAGAGTTCTTAAGCACACTCTTTTTTCTTTGGACCTCGACTTTAACCGCTCAGTCTCAAACTTTTCACTTGACACATTCACGCCACAAGCACATGGTTAGGGACAGCTTGGTTTAGCCGCTTAGGCTAGGATTTTATTCCTTCGGGCCCTCCTATCCATTAATGCTCAAAGTCTTGGATCCTTTTTACCCTTGCCTTTTGGTTTAAAGGGTTATTGGCTTTTTGCTCTTGCCTTTTGGTTTAAAGAGCTATTGGCTTTTTCTGCTTGCTTTTTCTTTTTCCTTCCTTTTTTTTCTTCTTTTTTTTGGCCATTTTTCTTTCCTTTTTTTTTTGCAAGCTTTTGTATTCACTGCTTTTTCTTGCTTCAAGAATTAATTTTATGATTTTTCATATTATCAATAACATTTCTCTTTTTCATCATTCTTTCAAGAGCCAACATATTTAACATTCATAAACAACAAATTCAAAAGACTTATGCACTGTTCAAGCATTCATTCAGAAAACAAAAAGTATTGTCACCACATCAAAATAATTAAACTAATTTCAAGGATGAATTCGAAACCATGTACTTCCTATCCTTTTGTAATTAAAATATTTTTCATTTAAGAAAGGTGATTGATTCATAGGATGTTCATAACTTTAAGGCATAGACTCTAATCTTTATTTATTATTTAATGGAATTAATATAAATTAGGCATAAAAGCATACACTTAGCAATAAAAGAAAAGAAACTAAAGACATAAAGACAAATGACTCTAATTTTAATACTCATATACTCTTAAAATAGATAAAAGGTTATCACAGAGTTAGGACTCAACAACCTTTGCTTTGGGAGGTAGATGCCTCTTTAGTCTGTGGGGTGCTTGGCCCTTCAAGAGATAGCTTCTGGCGCTTCAGTTCTTTCAGTTCACGCCCTTGCTCTTCTTATTCCCTAAGCAGTGTGCAGAGCATGCTGTTTTGATTTTGCTGTTCTTCCTTCAGTTGATCCATAGCTTCTTGCAACTTGGTGATAGATGCTTCTAGGCGCCCCCAGTATTCAAATTGAGGAATTTTCGGGAGGAACTCCTGTGCTCTCCTCTTGATGGGGTCGTCCTGCACTTGTCCTTCCATTGACTTTTTGGTGATTGGTTGCTCAACTGAAATATACTCATTTACTCCCATTTTTACTCTAATATCTTTACATAACAGGGAGATCAAGCTTGCATAAGCTAATTTGGCATCTTTGGAGTTCTTGTTTGCAATTTCGTAAAGCTCACAAGAAATTAGCTGATGAACTTCCACTTCTTTTTCCAGCATAATGCAATGAATCATCACTGCTCTTTTGATAGTGACTTCAGAGCGGTTGCTAGTGGGCAGTATAGAACGCCCAATGAAGTCCAGCCAGCCTCTGGCAACTGGTTTGAGATCTCCTCTTTTGAGTTGGTTTGGGACACCCTTTGTGTTGGTTGTCCATTTGGCTCCAGGGAGGCATATGTTCTCTAGGATTTTATCCAAGCTCTGATTTGGTCTCATCATTCTCCTATTAAAGGAGTTTGGGTCATCTTGCAGTTGAGGCAGCTTGAAGAGCTCCCTTATTTTGTCAGGGGTGGGTGTGAACAATCTTCCCTCTGACCAGAGTTCGATAGTCATAGAATACGGTTCCAGCTATTCTCTGCCTGTCTGCCTGCCACAGATTAGAGTAGAATTCTTGAACCATGTTTCTTCCCACCTTTGTTTCAGGATTAGCTAGGACTTCCCAGCTCCTGTTTCGAATTTGCTCTTGGATCTCCAGATATTTGTCTTCTTTCAGATCGAATTTAACTTCTAGGATCACTGACCTTAGACCCATTATTTTGTAGTAATGGTCTGAATGTTCTTTGGTTAAGAACTTCCCTTGATTCCAAAGTGGTTTTGGAATATTCTCTTTCTTGCCTCTTGAGGTGGTTTGTTTTTCCTTAGGAGCCATGATCTTGGTGGGTGTTGGCTTAGTGATCACAGATAAACACACCAAACTTAGAGGTTTGCTTGTCCTCAAGCAAAATAAAGGAAAGGAGAGGGATAGAGGGAGAGCCAAGTTTGAATTGTGGAAAAAAGGGGGAGGCCGAACGAGGATTTAAAGGGAAGGGGGTGAGTTTTCGAAAATTTTTTGAAAAAGATATGATAGAAAATGTGATTTGGAAGAGATAAGTATGATAGGAAAAGATGTAATTTAAAATTGAAAAGATATGAAAGATATTTGAGAAAGATAGATTTGTTCTAAAAATATTGTGAAGATTTGAAAAAGATATTGATGAGTTTGAAAAAATTTGAAAAAGATAGATTTGTTTTGAAAAAGATTTGAGAAGAGGTTGAAGAAGAATTGAGAAAGATTTAATTTTAGGATTAAGATATTTTAAAAAAAAAATTTTTTGGAAAAAATTTTGAAAAATGAAAGTATGGGAACATGTTTATGCAAGAAAAATGGATGGAAATATGAAATTTTGAAAAAAAATCAAGTTGGGAACAAAAACTACCTCCCCTCCACAATCCTGGCGTTAAACGCCCAACTGCTGCTTGTTTTGGGCATTTAACGCCCATCTGTAGCTTCTTTTGGGCGTTTAACGCCCAGCTGTTACTTCTGGCTGGCGTTAAACGCCAGAAATCTTTCGTCACTGGAAGTTTTTCTGAACGCCCAGGATGCTGCAGGTATGGCATTAAACGCCCAAAATAGTGCCCATTCTGGCGTTTAACGCCCAGAAAGGTGTCTTTACTAGCGTTAAACGCCCACAAAATGCTTCTTTTGGGCGTTTAACGCCCAAATATACCTCTTACTGGCATTTTCTTGCCAGTGAGCTCCTTCTCCCTGTTTTGTATTCTGAATCCTTCTGTAACCCTGTGAACTTATGCAATTGATTCTTTACCTTGAAGATTATTTATGTTAAACTTGTATAATAAAAAATAAATAAATAAATAAATAAAAAGCTTTGCTAATGGCTGGGTTGCCTCCCAACAAGTGCTTCTTTATTGTCGTTAGCTGGACCTTGCTGAGCTTTTAATCTAGCCTCAGCCTTGAGCACTCTTGCTCAACATTGCATTCAAGATAATGCTTGATTCTCTGTCCATTAACAATAAACTTCTTATTAGAATCAATGTCTTGAAGCTCCACATAGCCATATGGTGACACGCTTGTAATCACATATGGTCCCCTCCACCGGGATTTCAGTTTCCCGGGGAATAGCCTGAGCCTAGAGTTAAACAGCAGAACCTTCTGTCCTGGTTCAAATACTCTAGATGACAGCTTTCTGTCATGCCACCTTTTTGCTTTCTCTTTGTAAAGCTTGGCATTTTCGAAAGCAGTGAGTCTGAATTCCTCTAGCTCATTCAGCTGGAGCAATCTTTTTTCTCCAGCTGATTTGGCATCAAAGTTTAGGAATCTGGTTGCCCAGTAGGCCTTATGCTCCAGTTTCACGGGCAGATGGCAGGCCTTACCATACACAAGCTGGTATGGAGAGGTCCCTATAGGAGTCTTGAATGCTGTTCTGTAAGCCCACAGAGCATCATCCAAGCTTCTTGCCCAATCCTGTCTACGAGTACTTACAGTCCGTTCCAAGATTCTTTTTAGTTCTCTATTAGAGATTTCAGCTTGCCCGTTTGTCTGTGGATGATATGGAGTTGCCACCTTGTGACTAATTCCATACCGGACCATAGCAGAGTAAAGCTGTTTGTTGCAGAAGTAAGTGCTCCCATCACTAATTAGTGCTCTAGGGACACCAAACCTGCTGAAGATATGTTTCTGGAGGAACTTCAGCACTGTCTTAGTATCATTAGTGGGTATGGCAATGGCCTCTACCCATTTGGATACATAGTCGACTGCCACCAAAATATAGGTGTTTGAGTATGATGGTGGGAAAGGCCCCATGAAGTCAATACCCCATACATCAAACAACTCAATCTCCAAGATTTCTTGTTAAGGCATGGCGTAACCATGAGGCAGATTACCAGATCTCTGGCAACTGTCACAGTTACGTACAAACTCTCGGGAATCTCTATAAAGGGTAGGCCAGTAGAAGCCACATTGGAGGACCTTGGTGGCTATTTGCTCACCTCCGAAATGGCCTCCATATTGTGACCCATGGCAATGCCATAAGATCTTCTGTGCTTCTTCTCTAGGCACACACCTACGGATTATTCCGTCTGCACATCTCTTAAAAAGATAGGGTTTATCCCACAAGTAGTACTTTGCATCAGTAATTAATTTTTTCTTTTGTTGCCTGCTGTACTCCTTGGGTATGAACCTTGCAGCTTTATAGTTTGCAATGTCTACAAACCATAGTGTTTCTTGAATAACGAACAAATGCTCATCCGGAAAGGTTTCAGAGATCTCAATAGAGGGAAAGGACGCCCCTTCTACTAGTTCTATCCGGGACAGACGATCAGCCACTTGGTTTTCTGTCCCTTTTCTATCTCTCATTTCTATATCAAACTCTTGCAGAAGCAACACCCATCTTATGAGCAGGGGTTTTAAATCCTGCTTTGTAAGTAGATATTTAAGAGCAGCATGGTCAGTGTACACAATCACTTTTGATCCTACTAAGTATGATCTAAGCTTTCAATGGCATAAACCACTACAAGTAATTATTTTTCTGTGGTTGTGTAATTTTTCTGGCCATCATTTAAAACACGGCTAGCATAATAAATGACATGCAGAAGCTTGTCATGCCTCTACCCCAATCCTACACCAATGGCATGGTCACTGGCATCACACATTAGTTCGAATGGTAATGTCCAGTCTGGTGCAGAAATAACTGGTGCTGTGACCAGCTTAGCTTTTAGAGTTTCGAACGCTTGTAGACACTTTGTGTCAAATACAAATGGCATGTCAGCAGCTAGCAGGTTACTCAGAGGTTTTGCAATTTTTGAAAAATCCTTCATAAACCTCCTATAGAATCCTGCATGCCCCAGAAAGCTTCTGATTGCCTTAACATTGGCAGGTGGTGGTAATTTTTCAATTACCTCTACCTTAGCTTGATCCACCTCTATTTCCCTATTCGAAATCTTGTGCCCAAGGACAATCCCTTCAGTCACCATAAAGTGACATTTTTCCCAGTTTAAAACCAGGTTAGTCTCTTGGCATCTTTTCCGAACCAGTGTCAGGTGATCATGACAGGAGCTGAATGAGTCTCCATATACTGAGAAGTCATCCATGAATACTTCTAGAAATTTTTCCACCATATCAGAGAAAATAGAGAGCATGCATCTCTGAAAGGTTGCAGGTGCATTACACAGCCCAAATGACATCCTTCTGTAGGCAAATACTCCAGATGGACATGTGAATGCTGTTTTTTCTTAATCCTGGGGATCTACTGCAATTTGGTTGTAGCCTGAATAGCCATCCAAAAAGCAGTAATAATCATGACCTGCTAGTCTTTCTAACATCTAGTCTATGAATGGTAAAGGAAAATGATCCTTTCTGGTGGCTATATTGAGCCTTCTGTAGTCAATACACATGCGCCACCCTGTAATTGTTCTTATAGGAACCAGTTCATTTTTTCCATTATGAACCACTTTCATGCCTCCCTTTTTGGGGACAACTTGGACAGGGCTCACTCAGGGGCTATCAGAAATAGGATAAATAATCCCAACCTCCAGTAACTTGGTGACCTCTTTCTGCACCACTTCCTTCATGGCTGGATTTAGCCGCCTCTGTGGTTGAACAACTGGCTTAGCATCGTCCTCCAATAGGATCTTGTGCATGCATCTTGCTGGGCTGATGCCCTTAAGATCACTTATGGACCACCCAAGAGCTGTCTTGTGTGTCCTTAGCACTTGAAGTAGCGCTTCCTCTTCTAGGGGATTTAAAGCAGAGCTTATGATCACCGAAAAAGTGTCACCTTCTCCCAGAAATGCATATTTCAGGGATGGTGGTAATGGTTTGAGCTCGGGTTTAGGAGGTTTTTCCTCTTTCTGAGGAAGTTTCAGAGGCTCTTTCAATTCCTCTGCTTCCTCCAGATCAGGCTGAACATCTTTAAAGATGTCTTCCAGCTCTGATTCGAGACTCTCTGCCATGTTGATCTCCTCTACCAAAGAGTCAATAAGATCAACTTTCATGCAGTCTTTTGGTGTGTCTGGATGCTACATGGCTTTGACAGCATTCAACTTAAACTCATCCTCATTGACTCTCAGGGTTACTTCTCCCTTTTGGACATCAATGAGAGTTCATCTAGTTGCTAGGAAAGGTCTTCCTAGAATGAGAGTAGCACTCTTGTGCTCCTCCATTTTCAGCACTACAAAGTCAGTGGGGAAGGCGAATGGCCCATCCCTGACAATCATGTCTTCAATCACGCCTGATGGGTATTTAATGGAGCCATCAGCAAGTTGGAGACATATCCAGGTTGGTTTGACTTCTTCAGTTAAACCAAGCTTTCTGATAGTGGATGCAGGTATTAGGTTGATGCTTGCCCCAAGATTACATAAAGCTGTCTTGGTGTAATTACCCTCTAGTATGCATGGTATCATAAAGCTCCCGGGATCTTTAAGCTTTTCTGGGAAGCTTTTCAGAATGACTGCACTGCATTCTTCAGGGAGGAGAACTCTTTCAGTTTCTCTCCAATCCTTCTTATGACTCAAGATCTCTTTCATGAACTTGGCATAAGAGGGTATTTGCTCAAGTGCCTCTGCAAACAGAATCTTTATTTCAAGAGTCCTGAAATAGTCTGCAAAGTGGGCAAATTGCTTATCCTGATCCTCTTTGCGGAGTTTTTGAGGATAAGACATCTTGGCTTTATATTCCTCAACCTTGGTTGCTGCAGGTTTATTTCCTACAGAGGTGGTTGGAGAAGCCTTTTTAGAGGGGTTGTTATCAACACTTGTGTGTGTCTGATCCCTCACTGGCACTTGAATGCCAGGGTTAGATGCTTGATTGGCGTTGGACGCCAACTTCTTTCCTGTTTCTGGCGTTTGAACGCCAGAACTGAGCTTCCATTGGGCGTTTGACACCAGCTCCTTGCCTATTTCTGGCATTTGAACGCCAGAACTACGCGTGGGGTGGGCATTTAACGCCAACTTTGCATCCTTTTCTAGCGTTTGAATACCAGAGTTGTTCCTCTCTGGGCTCTTACTGTCCTCAGAGGGATTTTGGATAGTATTTTGCTCATCCTCTGTCAGTTGTTCTTTTCTTGGCTTTCTGCTGCTCTGAAGTGATGTATTTAATGTTTTTCCACTTCTTAATTGAACTTCCTGGCACTCTTCTGTTATCTGCTTTGATAACTGCTGTTTTGTCTGATTCAATTGTGCTTCCATATTTTTATTAGCATTTTTAGTGTCTTGTAGCATCTCCTTGAATTCTGCTAGCTGTTTTGTTAGAAAACACAATTGTTGATTGAGTTCAGCAACTTGTTCTGGAGGACCAAGTTCAGTAGACACTGCTTTGGCTTCTTCTTTTATGGAGGACCCACTACTTATGTACAGATGCTGATTTCTAGCAACTATATCAATAAGCCCTTGAGCCTCTTCAATAGTTTTTCTCATGTGTATAGATCCTCCAGCTGAGTGGTCTAGAGATATCTGAGCTCTTTCTGTAAGCCCATAGTAGAAGATGTCTAATTGCACCCACTCTAAAAATATTTTAGAGGGGCATTTCCTTAGCATCATTGTAAAGGGATTCGTCATCCTCTTGTTTAAAGCCTTGGATGTCCAGCCTTAGCTGTGTCATCCTTCTTGGAGGGAAATATTGATTCAGGAATTTGTCTGATAACTGTTTCCATGTTCTTATGCTTGCTGTGGGTTGGTTATTTAACCACCTTTTAGCTTGATCCTTTACAGCAAATGGAAATAGTAACAGCCTGTATATATCCTGATCTACTTCCTTATCACGTACTGTGTCAACAATTTGCAAGAATTGTGCCAGAAACTCAGTAGGTTCTTCCTGTGGAAGACCAGAATACTGGCAGTTTTGCTGCACCATACAATGAGCTGAGGATTTAGCTCAAAATTGTCTGCTTTGATGGGAGGTATACAGATACTACTCCCATATGTAGCAGTAATGGGGTTAGCATATGACCACAGAGTCCTTCTGGAATGTTCATTTCCACTTAGATCCATGACGGGGAAAGGGAGATGATGTGAATTGCAAGTAAAATATAATTTTTTTTATTTTTGTTTTATTTAATTAAAAATAACCGAAAAAATTGAAATAAAATAAAGTAAAATAATTAGAAGATAAAATATAGATTTCAAAAATTAAAAGAAAAAGAAAATAAAAAGAAATTTGAATGTTGAATTGACTAATTAATTGAAAAGATTTGAAAGTTTTTGAATATGATTTTCAAAAAAGATTTGAATTTTGAATTTTTAAAACAAAGATAAGATAAAATAGAAAGTTTTTAAAATAAAAATCTGAATTTTTAAAGGAAAATTTCGACAATTAATTGAAATAAAGAGAAAAGATATTTTTGAATTTAATGAAGGAAGAGAAAAACACTAAAATGACACAAGACTTAAAATTTTTTTAGATCTAATGCTCCTTGTTTTTCGAAAATTTTGGAGGGAAAACACCAAGGAACACCAAACTTAAAAATTTTAAGATCAAAATACAAAGAAGACTCAAGAACACCTTGAAGACTCACAAGAATATAAAAACAACACCAAACTTAAAACTTTTAGAAAACTAAAAGTAAATTTTCAAAAATTAAAGAAAAATAACAAGAGGACACCAAACTTAAAAGTTTGACACAAGATTTAATCAAAGAAAAATTATTTTTGAAAAAGTTTTAAAAGGAAGATACCCAATTACCAAGAACATAAGCACAACGCTCTAGCCAACTGAGCTATAAATTTAACGTGTTTTAAAAAAAGGTATTTAATGTATATAAAATTTTTTTTGAATACTGATAATTTGAAAACGTACAAGAAAAACAAGAAAATACACAGAACAGGAAAAGCTAAAGATCAAACAAGAAAAACAGCAAGAACAACTTGAAGATCAAGAAAGAACAATGAAT
The DNA here is from genome assembly GCF_000816755.2 of Arachis ipaensis. Lineage (NCBI taxonomy): Eukaryota > Viridiplantae > Streptophyta > Magnoliopsida > Fabales > Fabaceae > Arachis > Arachis ipaensis. The sequence goes on along the minus strand of NC_029793.2, from coordinate 34,099,477 downwards.
AAAAATTCAAAAATTTAAAAGAAAATAAAAACATGCAATTGACACCAAACTTAAAATATGAATCTAAACTCAAACAGAAAAACTCAATTATTAGTTTATAAAAATTTTCAAAAAAAAAAATTTGAAAAAGTGAAAATAAGGATTTTTGTTTAAAATAAATTTCAACCAAAAACAATAATAGAAGACTCTAAACCGGAAAAAAAAATTTCCTAATCTAAGCAACAAAATAAACCGTCAGTTGTCCAAACTCGAACAATCCCTGGCAACGGCGCCAAAAACTTGGTGCACGAATTGTGAATTACACTTTTCACAACTCGTACCACTAACCAGCAAGTGCACTGGGTCGTCCAAGTAATACCTTACGTGAGTAAGGGTCGATCCCACGGAGATTGTTCGCTTGAAGCAAGCTATGGTTATTTTTTAATTCTTAGTCAGGAAATCAATGATAAGAGTGATTATATTTATGAAGAGTAAAAAGCATAAATTAAATAGTACTTGTTATGCAGTAGTGGAGAACAGATTGAGGTTTTGGAGATGCTCTGTCTTCTGAATCTCTGCTTTTCTACTGTCTTCTTCTTCATGCACGCAGGTCTCCTTCCATGGCAAGCTGTATGTTGGTGGATCATCGTTGTCAATGGCTACCATCCGTCCTCTCAGTGAAAATGGTCCAAATGCGCTGTCACCACACGGCTAATCATCTGTCGGTTCTCACTCATGTTGGAATAGGATCCATTGATCCTTTTGCGTCTGTCACTACGCCCAGCACTTGTGAGTTTGAAGCTCGTCACAATCATCCCATCCCAGATCCTACTTGGAATACCACAGACAAGGTTTAGACTTTCCGGATCTCAGGAATGGCTGCCAACAATCCTAGCCTATACCACGAAGACTCTGATCATGAACCAAGAGGCTAAGAGATACACACTCAATCTAAGGTAGAACGGAAGTGGTTGTCAAGCACGCGTTCATAGGTTGAGAATGATCATGAGTGTCACGGATCATCATATTCATCACGGTTAAGTACAAGCGAGTATCTTAGAATAGAAACAAGCGTGATTGAGTAGAAAACAGAAGTAATTGCATTAATTCATCGAGACACAGCAGAGCTCCTCACCCCCAACCATGGAGTTTAGAGACTCATGCCGTAGAGATACAATGTAAAACGTGAAAAAGTCATGAGGTACAAAATAAATCTCTAAAAGTTGTTTAAATACTAAACTAGTAACCTAGGTTTACAGAAAATGAGTAAACTATGATAGATAGTACAGAAATCCACTTTCGAGGCCCACTTGGTGTGTGTTGGGGCTGAGACTTGAGCTTTACATGTGGCTAGGCTGTTTCTGGAGTTAAACGCCAGGTTGTAACCTGTTTTGGGCATTTAACTTCAACTTGTAACCTGTTTCTGGCGTTTAACGCCAGAATAGGGCAGAGAACTGGCGTTGAACGCCAGTTTGCGTTGTCTAAACTCGGGAAAAGTATGGACTATTATATATTATTAGAAAGCCCTGAATGTCTACTTTCCAACTCAATTGAGAGCGCACCATTTGGACTCTTGTAGCTCCAAAAAATCCACTTTGAGTGCAGGGAGGTCAGAATCCAACAGCATCTACAGTCCTTTTTCAGCCTTTGAATCAAATTTTTGTTCAGGTCCCTCAATTTCAGTCAGAAAATACCTGAAATCATAGAAAAACACACAAACTCATAGTAAAGTCCAGAAATGTGATTTTTATTTAAAAACTAATAAAAATATACTAAAAACTAATCAAATCATACTAAAAACTATGTAAAAACAATGCCAAAAAGCGTATAAATTATCCGCTCATCAGTCCACCATATCCATTGTCTTGGTACACACCTTGGAATGGCTCTTGCTCATAGTAATTTGGTGGAGGTAGATTGTCACGAAAAGGTCCACCATAACCATTGTCTTGGGGTGCATCGTAGAATGGTTGTTGCCCATAGCACCTTGGAGGAGGTTGTTGCCGAAAGGGTTGATCAAATCCTTGTGGCTCCTCCCAACTCTGATTGTTCCAACCTTGATGCACGTTTTCATTATAGCTTCTATTCCCTATAACATAATTGTGACCAAACTCGTAGCCAAAGGGGTTAGAATTCATAGTAGCAAGTAAAAACAAAAACTAATAAGAATTAATGAAAATAAACTCCTAAAACTAGAAACACTAACAAAGAAGTGAAAAAGTAAAATTATTCACAGTATTCACAATAACCAATAATAAGGCACACGTTTGTGATTCCCGGCAACGGCGCCATTTTGACGAACGGATTTTTGACGGTTTAGAATTTCACAAATGAAATCTTCGTTGCTAGTATAGTTTCTAAACCAACAAAGAATCCTTTCATACAAAAATTTGGTTGTAACTAAAACAAACCCAATAAAATTAAACTGAAGTATTTAAACCTCGGGTCGTCTCTCAAGGAATTGTAGGGAGGTGTGTTACTATTGGTTATGGAAAAGTATCTTTTTGGGTTTTTGAAATAAGGAACAAGGAAATTGATGAGTGGATAATGTATACGCTTTTTGGCATTGTTTTTAGTATGTTTTTAGTAGGGATTTTTCATTAGTTTTTATGTTAAATTCATATTTTTGGACTTTACTATGAGTTTGTGTATTTTTCTGTGATTTCAGGTATTTTCTGGCTGAAATTGAGGGACTTGAGCAAAAATCAGATTCAGAGGTTGAAAAAGGACTGCTGATGCTGTTGGATTCTAATCTCCCTGCATTCAAAGTGGATTTTCTGGAGCTACAGAACTCAAAATGGCACGCTTCCAATTGCGTTGGAAAGTAGACATCTAGGGCTTTCAAGAAATATATAATAGTCCATATTTTGGCCGAGTTTAGACGACGTAAAAGGGCATTGAACGCCAGTTCTACGCTGCTGTCTGGAGTTAAACGCCAGAAACACGTCACAAGCCAGAGTTGAACGCCAGAAATACGTTACAAACTGGTGTTCTTCCAAGAATGACCTCTGCACGTGTAACATTCAAGCTCAGCCCAAGCACACACCAAGTGGGCCCCGGAAGTGGATTTATGCATCAATTACTTACTTCTGTAAACCCTAGTAACTAGTTTATTATAAATAGGACTTTTTACTATTGTATTAGACATCTTCGGAGCATCTTTGATCAGTTTTATGCTATCTTAGACTTTCATGGGGGCTGGCCATCCGGCCATGCCTGAACCATTATCACTTATGTATTTTCATACGATAGAGTTTCTGCACTCCATAGATTAAGGTGTGGAGCTCTGCTGTTCCTCAAAGATTAATGCAAAGTACTACTATTTTTCTATTCAATTCAACTTATTCCGCTTCTAAGATATTCATTCGCACTTCAACCTGAAT
>NC_029793.2:34083601-34096090 GCF_000816755.2 Arachis ipaensis | reverse complement strand
AGTATGATCGAGAACCTCATATGATTAGCCGTGCTGTGACAGAGCATTTGGACCATTTTCACAAGAGGATGGGATGCAGCCATTGACAAGGGTGATGCCTCCAGACGATTAGCCATGCAGTGACAGCGCATCGGACCATTTTCCAGAGAGGATAAAAAGTAGCCATTGACAACGGTGATGTCCTTACATAAAGCCAGCCATGGAAAGGAGTAAGACTGATTAGATGAAGACAGCAGGAAAGCAGAGGTTCAGAAGAACGAAAGCATCTCTATACACTTATCTGAAATTCTCACCAATGATATACATAAGTGTTTCTATCCTTATTTTCTATCTATTTATTATTTATGTTCGAAAACTCCATAACTATTTGATATCCGCCTGACTGAGATCTCCAAGGTGACCATAGCTTGCTTCATACCAACAATCTCCGTGGGATCGACCCTTACTCACGTAAGGTTTATTACTTGGACGACCCAGTGCACTTGCTGGTTAGTTGTATCGAAGTTGTGAATGAAAAATAATTTATTAAGACGTGCGTACAGAGTTTTTGGCGCCGTTGCCTGAGATCACAATTTCGTGCACCAGAAATAAAATGTCAAGAAAGTAAATTAATAACTAGAAATGCTCTTGGCAAGGTATGAGAACTAAAAGTCCTATCCTAACTATCCTTATCAATTGTGATGAGAATTGTCTATTGCTCCCACTTAGTTAACCTCTAAATATGGAGGAAAGTCAAGTAGATGAATCAATTTGATTTCTCAAGTCCTAGTCAACTCCTAAGGAAAGACTAACTTTAGAGGGATCCAAATCAACTAGCAAATTTTAATTATCAGTCAACAAAGGAGTTTGATAACTCAAGAGTCTCCAATTACTCAACCAAAGCCAAAAGGAGAGAAATCTACTCTAAAATCCAACCAAGCATTTTATTAAACACTTGGAAGGCACAACATAAAAGCATAGAAAAGCAATAAGAGATAATGAAATCCAAACAACCAATTGCAAGCATTAATAATAACAAACGAAGAAAGGAACAATAATTATGAAATACCTCAAATTGCATTAAATAGAAATCAAATCTAACATGAGAATTCATAAACTAAAATAGCAACGTAGAGTAATTAACAAGGAAAATAAATAAACTGGAATGCTAAAACAAATAAGAGTATAAGAGAAACTAAATTAAACTAAGATAGAAATCTGAAATTGAAAATAGCTAAACCTAAGAATCCTAAAACCTAGAGAGAGGATAGAGCCTCTCTCTCTAGAAAACTACATCTAAAACCTCAAATTCTTTGAATCAAAGTTGTGTGAATGAAAAAATGAATGATTATTCCCCCACTCTGCAGCCTCTAATCTGTGTTTTTCGGGCTTGGAACTGGGCCAAAAGGAGCCCAGAAATCGCCCCCAGCACTTTCTGCAATTTCTGCACATGGCGCATGTCACGCGTACGCGTCAGTCATGCGTACGCGTCAATGGTCTTCTTCGCGTGTCACGCGTACGCGTTAGTTACGCGCATGCGTCGCTGTGCAATCTCGCATATCACGCGTACGCGTCAGGTATGCGCACGCGTCGTTGTGAAAATCTCCAAATCAAGCGCACGCATGAGCCATGCGTGCGCGTCGATCCTCGCTGGTTATCTCCTTTATTTCTTGTGCTCCTTCCATTTTTGCAAGCTTCCTCTCCATCCTCTAAGCCATTCCTACCCTATATAGCCTGAAAACACTTAGCAGACAGATCACGGCATCGAATGGTATAAAAGGAAATTAAAATACATAATTAAAAGGCTTAGGAAGCAAGTTTTCAACTATATCACAGAATTAGGAAGGAAAATGTAAAACACGCAATTTATATGCATAAGTGTGAGAATAATGGATAAAAATCTACTAAATTAAGCACAAGATAAACCCTAAAAATGGGGTTTATCAATTGGTCTGTTCCTTACAGCACCCAAATCTCACATAGTTATAGCCATGGTCATCATAACAGCTATGAAGATAGTTGTGGCTCACATCGATTCATCGTTCAGAGCTCAATTAAACCATGCCTATTCACAGTCATTAAGGTTGTATCTGCACCAAACAATCAACATTAAGGTGATCAGTCTTAATATCTCAAGTTAAGCACGAACATTCCCAAAATGATTGCTCATAGACATTCATGCCTAATGTATCTTGAAGATACCCTAACAGCATGAGACACACAAGTAGAGTATGCAACGAAGCATAGTTAGTCCACTCCCCAAGCTCTATTGGGAACGAACTGCTCTGATACCAAATTGTAACGACCCAATTTCTGGTATGTCATGATCATAATAGAAACTAAGCGCTACCAACTTGTCTTCCTAATTACTATCTACTATTTATTATATGAGCCTGATTCGTTGTTAAAAGCGTAGTTATTTTTCGAGGTACTTTTTTTTTTGAAAACGTTTGGATTAATAAACAGAATCATTTATAATTAATTCACAACTAATAATAGATAAAATAGTCATAAACAACCACACATAAATACATCACAAGCAGTTAACAACATTCAGTGATCCAGCCTTTCTAGAGTATAGACTTTTAGTTAGAATACCCCTAGATATAACTAGATAATAACTTTATACATATATATACATACAACATCCCAGGCCCTGACCTGTTCAAAAAGTCCCTAAGCTGGCTCCCAGGCTAGCCTAGACTCTATACTCACCTAGTCCCTCTAAACTACTAAGGCGAGGGAAAGTATGTTCTAAGTCTTCAAAACTCAAGTCAGGTGGAACGTCATCAAAAAGTGGAACATCATCTACTACTCCTCTGCACAATCAGACATTGCCATATGACGTCTCTCTGGTACCTCATCAAGTAGCCACATAACAGGAGTCTCGTACACAGGATTTAGTTAAAATTCGCATACAAATGGGGTGCAAACATTAGCTGGTCTCACAGTATATACATATAAATAGGTAACGGAGTTCACTCTAGGCTCAGAAGACTACCTAGAGTGGAATCCTCTTTACAGAACGATCATCAATGAACTACGGAAGGGTACTCTTGCTTCCATCTGAAGGGAGAAGAGAGAGAGAAGGGGTAAGAATTGGGGAGTTCTTAGTAGGGTTGGGGTTATTAGTTACGTTTATTAATTCCGTGTTATTTGGCAAATGAATATCAGAATACAGAGAAGCAGTAAACAGAAGATACAGATAAATAGAGAAAATAGAAAAAACAGAAAGCAAAACACAAAAAAAAGAATGCAAGAAAATAAAATACAGACACAGAGAATAGAATATAAACAAAGGAAGCATACATTCATACAACAATTATAACAGAGGAAATGCACAACTAAGTATGATGCATGTCTGTCCTATGCAGGCCATAAGCTCACGTGTCGGTTTACACCCTGCAGCCCGAAATTACCTAAGAACCAGTCTTAGATATGGTTTTCCTTAGTGCATACGTGTTGGTGGTAAGAATACCACTCCTTCGTGACTACCGGCAGTCGGCGCAAAGCTCGACCCCATAATATACGCACAAGGGGAAACAGTGATCCTCAGTTCGTGGGCGTCCCTGAGATCAACACACAAACAAAACAGATATCCTCAGTTCGTGGTTTTCCCCGAGATCAATACACAACACAGAATGATCCTCATTTCGTGGGTTATCCCCGAGATCAATACACAATAAACAACGATCCTCATTTCGTGGGTTATCCCTGAGATCAATACACGACAAACAACGATCCTCATTTCGTGGGTTTTTCTCGAGATCAGCACACAACAACAATCAATTTCAAGCATAACCAAACCATACCATAATCACACAAATCAAATACAACTAATCAAGATTAATTTTACCAAACCCTGCCTTGATTTGCTGCCTCAAATCCGGTTATGCTTTTAGGTGTTCTTTTTGTACTTTTTTCTCCTAAAACACATCAAGAATAACTTTGAATCCATAAAACCTCAACTGACCAAACCTTAATCAACATGTTAGGAAGGGATTCCTCACCTTAAATGTGCTGGGAATTGAAGATTCTTGGCTCACAAGTCAAGCTAAGCAAGAGATCTAAGGAAGAACATCAAGAAAACACATGTTTTAAGCATGCTTCCTTGAAAACCGAATTCAAAGGGGAAAGTGACAGCCATCTAACCTTATTTTCATCCTTGATAAGTTACATGGTTATATAGAGGAAGAAGAGAGGATCATTTTCGTGTAATCAGAGTTTTGATTTGAGTTTTAGTTCAGAAGAAATCAAGCTTTAAAGATTTAAGTATCATGAAAGTTTCTCTCTTTTCTCTCTTGTAATTTTCGGCCAAAATGAAGAAATGAGACAGCCTTGGAGTGTCTTGGGGGTGTAAGGTGAATTGTGATTGGTTGGCTTGGAGGTGGATGACGAGGCGGAAATTAGCCGATTAAGAATTTAATATAGAAATAATGTTGCGAGTACAGTTCCTAACCGACGAAAAATCCGCTTATCAATTTGGAAAAAGTTATCACAATTTTTGAATAAAAATACTGGGAGTAGAAATCCCAGGTCGTCTCCCAACGAGTTGACAAAAGAGTGCTATTTTATTAGTCAAGAGTTTTTCGAGAAATTTTAAGAGTTGGAGAACAGAAAAATAAATGATTGTAAATTAAAGCAGTGAAAATTAACAAGAGAATTTATATAATCAAAATAAAAGCCTTGACCGGGGGAAGATTAATTAGAAATTCTATCCTTGTTGGATTCTCCAAAGTGTAATGGCAAGAGGTTGTTGTTTTCACTTAGTTAACCCTTACTAAATAAAGGAAAGTCAAGTGATTGAGCTAACTCTTATTCACAAGTCCTAATCCTCTCCTATGGAAGGATTAGCGTTAGTGACTAGAGAGTTAGGGCTTGGGTTTAAAGTAGGCTCGGTTTGATCGGTTTGATCTGTTTGTTCGGTTTTAGACTAAAATTTTTAAAATTAGTGTTAATATTCGTATTTTTAATATTTTTACCTCGTTAGATTAATAAAATTTAATTCTCTAATTTATTTAATTAATAATTAATTTATTAACTAATTATTCATTAATTATGCAGAATTTACAGACATTAGTATTCTCCTTACAGACATTAGTATTCTCCTTCCATAACATTGCTAGCCCCTTAGCCAAACCAACTAGCTCCACACACAAAAAAAAAATTACCAAAACCTTCTTCCTTTAACACTCATTCCACAATCAAAGTATTCTTCTTAGTTTCATAGAAAAATAATACTTTGAAAGAATGGAGTCTATTAACTCCTTTAATTTTGGAAACTGTCAGAAATTTTTTTAAATCCGGACAATTTTCACATGAGCATCTTCATATTTTTCCAGGTGCCAATTATTCGGTGGCATCCTCTCCTTTTTCAATAACAACCAAATCCTCTTGATATTGCGTTTTAGTATTAGAACTATGACTTGAGAAAACTAAATTCCTTTCAAATCCCTTGATATGCTTGTACATAGATGCCTTCCTAACCAACTGCTTCATATTCTATTTTCTTATACTCTTGTTTTCTTCTTTCTTCTTTGTAGCAGCAAAACAAAATGATGCACAAGCATTAGTAGGTTGCTCGGAGACTACTACAACCCCCTTGCTCTTCCTTATTTCCTCCGATTCTCCTTGAGTAACAGTAACAGTCTTAACAATGCTATTTTCTTTTGCTAGTAGCTTCTTCTGCCCACTTTGAACCTTCTCTTCATCACCTTTATAGACATTGTGAGTTTCTTTTTTAAACTAATAGGCTAGCAACCTCCATATTAAACATACTAGAATAGGTTTCTTCGATCTTTGACCCCCTCCTCTCCATATCTTAAGTAGTTTAGAATCTGGTTTTCTTTTTGTAGCATTAATCTTCTCCCAAATTGATCTGTCTTAAGCCAAGCTCCCTATAACTCGTCACCCATATCCCATTCTGTAACAACCCTGATTTTCGAGTACATGAGATCTTTTCTGAAAGTATGGATTTCTCCGGAAGATCAGTAAAGGGAACACCTCTGCTATATCATCAAGTATCTCAATCCTCATTATCATTATGTCATCCTTAAGCTAGAACCTCCTTTGAGGCAAGCTCGATAATGCAATCGCGAAGAACCTAGTTTTTGAACGTTGGCAGTTTTGATTCTGATTTTTGTAAATAGTCTCTGTTTGACGAACTGGACTCGATTCATGAGAGGAGAGAGATAATAGTATAATATTATCATTATATTAGTATTAGAAAATGCTTGAATGATATTATAAGGTTATCTGGTCTGTTTTTGTTAAAAACAGAAAATCAGTTAAACCGGATTTACGGTTTACTGGTGCAACTTAGCACCAGCACTCTCTGATGAATTTAGCAATGCTAAGGCCTCATTATACATGTTCTATTCTCATAATAAATATTTTACTAGTGTCATTTATGCTAGTAGCTCAGAAAATAATTTTTAGAGATGTTTTTACGAGTGTTCCGATACACCTAGTTTTAGTTGTGATTATGATATGGTTTGGCTGTGCTTGAAATTGATTGTTTGTATGAGTAATTCTTGTTGAAATTTTGGTGAAAATTTGATGAAATTTGATGAAATTCAAGCTATGAATGTGTGTTCTTGTGGCTGCTGGAAAACAAAACCCTAGAGCTTAAATTGAGGTTCACTTTGTGTTAAAATCATGTAGAAAAGATGGGGTTTTAGTGGCTGGAAATTTATTTTGAATTATGGTAAAAATCGGTTGCTGAAAAGACTGAAAAATGGGTAAAAACAAAGAAAGAATTTGAAGAATTTACGAAGAACACGAAGAACACTTTGAGTGTGGTGAAGAACAATGAAGAACACCTTTTAGATCTTAGAAAGGGCAAGGAAGTAAATATTTTGGTGTTTGAGGGGTTATTTTGTAATTTCTGAAAGTTAGGGTGGTTAAAGTAGAATTATTAAAAGTTACTGGGATAAAAAGTTAATTTTAAAGGTTAAAAGGTAAAGGCAAGGTAATTTTCGAAAATTTAATAATAAAATATTAAATAATAATAAAATATTAAATAATAATATTTAATTAAAAATGATATTTTAATAAAAATAATAAAATAATGCAAAAAAGGCAGTTTTCTGTAAAAGCTTTAGAAAGACAACTTTAAATGTAGAATTTCATAATTACCTTCATAAAACACTTAGGGAGTGGTAAGAACATATTAGTGAGGCAAAGATAAAAGAAAGATAAAAAGATAAAGAAAAGATAAAAATCAAAGAAAAAGTCTGTAAAGTTTTAATGACAGAAAAACAAACAGAGACTAGTGAACGAACTAGGGCAACTTAGTTAGTACTTAAGTCGCGACTAGGGTTAGGTATTATATGAAAAGTTAAACTGTTTCAGTATAGACTTAATGAACCTATACTTGGGACAGGCTAACTATTCATACCAAAATTTACATAAGCTTTACATACATACGTTAAGCAGAAAAATCATAACAGAATAAAGAAACACAGAGAACAGAGTAAATTCAAGAGATAAAGAGAAAAGGAGTACTATGGATACAGAAGAAAGAGTAATTAGAGAAAAGTAAAGAGTTACAGAGAATAGAGTAACCAGAGTAAAGTAAAGAGATAAAAAGAAAAAGAGTAATATAGACACAGATGGAAAGAGTAATCAGAGAAGAGAAAAGAGATACAGATAACAGAGTAATTAAAACAGAGTAAAGAGATACAGAGAAAAGAGAAACCAGAACAGAGTAAAGAGATATAAAGAGAAGAGTAATATAATAAAGAGATATTTATATATATTAGTTGCTTGATGCAACCCAGAGCTATATTTATATATATATTAGTTGCTTGATGCAACCCAGAGCTATATTCAATATATATTAGTTGCTTATATTATTTGTGAATTGATTATAAATGATTCTGTCTATTAATCCAAACGTTTTCAAAAAAAAATACACCACGCAAATTAACTACGCGTTTAACAATGAATCAGGCTCATATGATAAATAATAGATAATAATTAGGAAGACAAATTGGTAGCGCTCAGTTTTCGGTATGATCTAGACATATTGAAAATTGGGTCGTTACAATTTGGTATCAGAGCAGTTCGTTCCCAGTAGAGCCTGGAGAGTGGACGGACTATGCTTCATTGCATACTCTGTTGTGTGTCTCATGTGTATAGGATATCCCAGTGATATATGTTGCATGATTGTTTCTGTGTTTTCATTTTGGGAATGTTCACACTTGACTTGAAGTGTTAAGACTGATCACCTTAACAATGATTTTTGGTGTGAACAGGACTACAAAGGGTTCTCGGAGACGAGGCATACGGGAAGGAATTCCTAATGTTAACTACGAGAGGGAACAGGAAACGTTTATGGCTACCATGAACAACGTGGCTGAAGTAGTGCGTGAAGCTGCTATAGCAGCGGCTAGGGCTGTTGAACGTCTCGGAGTGAGAAATGGGAACGAGAATGAATACGGAGAAGATAATGGGAATGATGAGAACAACTTATGGCATCCTGAAAGACCTATGACCCTTGCGACATTTCTGAAGGTTAATCCGCTTAAGTTCAAGAGTACACTCGTTGCGACTGACACTGATAATTGGTTTCGAGGTATTGAACGATCACTGAAAGCGCAACATGTTCCGGAAGGACAACACGTGGAGTTTGCAACTTATATGCTCGAGGGAGAAGCTGAGTACTGGTGGCAGGGGATACAGAACCACCGAGATGTCAGCCTTTTAACTCGCAATAATGGTAGTGACAATAATCGTGACATTGAACAAGGACATGAGAGTCAACCTCACCAAACTCAAAGTGGTGTAGTATGCCCAACTTGTGAAAAGCATCATGGTAGTAGGCTTTGCCGGTTCAGAACAGGTTTATGTTACTACTGTAATAAGGAAGGACATCGGGCAAGAGACTGTCGAAAAAGAATGGTAGATGAGTCTGCTGGCAATACTATAAAGTTTGGATTTATCGCTCGAGGTAAAGTAAGGCAAGGCAATGGTAAACGAGCCCGTCAGGCTTACATAAACCCTACATGTAAGCAATGCGGAAAAGAGCATAGTAACAGGTCTTGCCAGTTTGGATCACCTAACTGTTATGCTTGTGGAGAACTTGGACACGTTGCTAAGGATTGTCCGAAGGGATTTACTCGAAATCCAGTCAGAACCCAACAATAAGGACGAGTGTTTGTTATCACTATTGACGATGTTGTGCAATCGGATGCCCTCATTCAAGGTCAGGTTATGTCAAGAATCGATTTCTAACTGTACTGTATGATTCGGGTGCATCGCATTCTATATTTCTCTAACTATTGCTCATGAGTTAGGATTATATTTCTTTAAATTGAATTTTTACTTGATTGTCCATACACCTGCATCCCAAAATGCTTTGACCAGTTTAGTGTGCCTGCAAGTACCATTCGCTATTAGGAATAGGACTTTTATACACTATCTAATCTGTTTGCCTCTATATGGTTTAGAAGTTATTTTAGGATTAGATTGGTTATCTAAGTATCATGTTTTCCTTGATTATTTTAAAAGAACTGCTGTTATTCCATCTGATAGTCTATGTACTAAACCATTTCTGTCCCACACCTTATATCTGAATATTGTAAGAGTTACCTTAGGCGGGAGTGATTGTGAGGGGTACGTTCTGTTAGCGGCTAGCTTGAATGATAGTGAATTAATCTCAGAACGAATCCAAATGGTGAAGGAATTTCCTGATGTTTTCTTGGATGACATACCTGAGTTTTCTCCTCAGCGAGAGATAGAATTCAGCATTGATCTAGTACCTGGAACCGGACCGATTTCCAAAGTACCACACTGGATGTCACCATTGCTTGCAGAGCTGAAGAAGCTGTGAGACAGGATCGTAGTGGCCTATAGAGATACAAGAACATAATTTGTGAGCCTAACTATGGAGAATTGCGACAAAAGATTCTTGCTGAAGCTCACCAAAGTAGATTTTCTATGCATCCTGGAGTGACAAAGATGTATCGAGATTTGAAACAAATGTTCTGGTGGCCGGGCTTAAAGAAAGAAGTAGCTGATTATGTCTCAAAATGTTTAACCTGCCAGAAGATGAAGGTGGAACATCAGAAGCTGTCAGGAACCCTGCAACCCTTAGAAATACCACAATGGAAATGGGAGCAGATTACTATTGATTTTGTCACGGGATTGCCAAGAACCTCAACAGGACGTGATGCCATTTGGATGATTGTGGACAGGTTTACAAAAATCGGCGTGCTTCTTTCCGATTAGAGCTGACTATACTTTAGAAAGGCTGGAACAAATATATATTCAAGGAATCGTACGACTACATGGGATACCTTCATAAATTGTCTCAGATCAAGTTTCGAGGTTTATTACTAGATTTTGGGGAGCTTTTCAGAAAGCGTTGGAAACAGAATTGCACACGAGTATAGCATACCATCCTCAGATAGACGGACAATCAGAGCAGACAATCCAGACGTTAGAAGATATGTTATGATCATGTATGATAGACAACCAAAGCAGCGGGATAAGTATTTGCTTTTGGTCAAATTCGTCTACAACAACAGTTTCCAATAAAGTATCGGGATGGCACCATATGAATCTCTCTATGGAAGAAGATGTCGACACCATTGTGTTGGAATGACGATGGAGAAGCTAGTGTCTTAGGTCCAGACTTAGTGTAAGAAACTACTGAGGAGATAAAGGAGATTTGTCGGAAGATCCAGACAGCACAAAGCCGTCAAAAGAGCTATGCCGATAATAGACGTAGACCCTTAGAGTTTAGTGATGGAAACCGTGTCTTTCTAGAAGTAACCTCGATTACTAGAATAGGTAGAGCCCTTAAGACTAAGAAGCTTAACCCATAATACATAGAACCTTTCCAAATACTTAAAAGAGTCGGTCTAGTAGTTTATCAAATAGTCCTTCCTCCATATTTATCAAACCTTCATGATGTTTTTCATGTCTCACAACTTAAGAAATATATTCTCGACAAGAGTCACGTTTTACAACCAGAGACAGTACAGTTATGAAATGATTTGACATATCAAGCATCACCGGTTCAGATCGTAGAAAGAAGTGATAAGTAGCTAAAAGGCAAGACTGTTCGCTTAGTCAAAGTAGCATGGGAACCAAGAGGAGAGGAAGAGCACACTTGGGAACTGGAAGATAAGATGAAAGCTGATTACCCGCATTTATTCCTAGGTAACTGAAATTTTGAGGGCAAAATTTTCTTTTAGGTAACCGGGTTTACGGTTTACTGGTGCAGCTTAGCACCAGCACTCTCTGATGAATTTAGCAATGCTAAGGCCTCATTATACATGTTCTATTCTCATAATAAATATTTTACTAGTGTCATTTATGCTAGTAGCTCAGAAAATAATTTTTAGAGATGTTTTTACGAGTGTTCTGATACACCTAGTTTTAGTAGTTGTACACCAGAGATATTTTAATATTATTTTAATCCACCTCCAAGCCAACCAATCACAACTCACCTTACACCCCCAAGACCTCCAAGGCTGTCTCATTTCATCATTTTGGCCGAAAATAACAAGAGAGAAAAGAGAGAAACTTTTATGAACACTTAATCTTTAAAGCTTGATTTCTTCTGAACTAAAACTCAAATCAAAACTCCGATTTCACCAAAATGATCCTCTCTTATTCCTATACATAACCATGTAACTTTTCAAGGATGGAAATAAGGTGAGATGGTTGTCTCCCTCCCATTTCAATTTGGTTTTCAAGGAAAACCATGCAAAACATGTGTTTTCTTGATGTTCTTCCTTAGGAATCATGCTTAACTTGACTTGAGGGACAAGAAACATGAATTTCCAGCAAGTCTAAGGTGAGATATCTCTTACTAACATACTGAGTGAGATTTGGTCAGTTGAGAGTTTTTGGATTTAAAGTTGTTCTTGATGTGATTTAGGAGGAAAAAGTGCTTAAGGACCACCTAAAAGTTTAACCAAATTAGGAGCAACAAAACCAGGTAGGGATTGATGAATTTAATCTTGATTGATTGTGTTTGATTTGTGTGATTATGATATGGTTTGGCTGTGCTTGAAATTGATTGTTTGTATGAGTAATTCTTGTTGAAATTTTGGTGAAAATTTGATGAAATTTGATGAAATTCAAGCTATGAATGTGTGTTCTTGTGGCTGCTGGAAAACGAAACCCTAGAGCTTAAATTGAGGTTCAATTTGTGTTAAAATCATGTAGAAAAGATGGGGTTTTAGTGGCTGGAAATTTATTTTGAATTATGGTAAAAATCGGTTGCTGAAAAGACTGAAAAACGGGTAAAAACAAAGAAAGAATCTGAAGAATTTACGAAGAACACGAAGAACACTTTGAGTGTGGTGAAGAACAATGAAGAACACCTTTTAGATCTTAGAAAGGGCAAGGAAGTAAATATTTTGGTGTTTGAGGGATTATTTTGTAATTTCTGAAAGTTAGGGTGGTTAAAGTAGAATTATTAAAAGTTACCGGGGTAAAAAGTTAATTTTAAAGGTTAAAAGGTAAAGGCAAGGTAATTTTCGAAAATTTAAT
>NC_029793.2:34049796-34083494 GCF_000816755.2 Arachis ipaensis | reverse complement strand
TAATAAAATATTAAATAATAATAAAATATTAAATAATAATATTTAATTAAAAATAATATTTTAATAAAAATAATAAAATAATGCGAAAAAGACAGTTTTCTGTAAAAGCTTTAGAAAGACAACTTTAAGTGTAGAATTTCATAATTACCTTCATAAAACACTTAGGGAGTGGTAAGAACATATTAGTGAGGCAAAGATAAAAGAAAGATAAAAAGATAAAGAAAAGATAAAAATTAAAGAAAAAGTCTGTAAAGTTTTAATGACAGAAAAATAGACAGAGACTAGTGAACGAACTAGGGCAACTTAGTTAGTACTTAAGTCTCGACTAGGGTTAGGTATTATATGAAAAGTTAAACTGTTTCAGTATAGACTTAATGAACCTATACTTGGGACAGGCTAACTATTCATACCGAAATTTACATAAGCTTTACATACATACGTTAAGCAGAAAAATCATAACAGAATAAAGAAACACAGAGAACAGAGTAAATTCAAGAGATAAAGAGAAAAGGAGTACTATGGATACAGAAGAAAGAGTAATTAGAGAAAAGTAAAGAGTTACAGAGAATAGAGTAACCAGAGTAAAGTAAAGAGATAAAAAGAAAAAGAGTAATATAGACACAGATGGAAAGAGTAATAGAGAAGAGAAAAGAGATACAGAGAACAGAGTGATTAAAACAGAGTAAAGAGATACAGAGAAAAGAGAAACCAGAACAGAGTAAAGAGATATAAAGAGAAGAGTAATATAATAAAGAGATATTTATATATATATTAGTTGCTTGATGCTCGGGATTACTCGTGACCGGATAAATGTCGGGATTGCGGGCAGCCAACCAACACATGAGCTCATGGCCTGCGCTAGGGCTAGACATGCATCATTCTTGTCTGCGCATCATTCTCTGTTGCATTCCTACTTGTGTGTGATCTATTTCTTGAGATTCCTATTGTGTGGCTACTTCATGAGGTACCAGAGAGACGTCCTGTGGAAAAGTCTGATCGTGCAGAGGAGTAGCAGATGATGTTCTATCTTTTGATGACGTTCCACTTAACTTGAGTTTTGAAGACGTAGAACGTACTTTCCCTCGCTTTAGTAGTTTAGAGGGACTAGGTGAGTATAGAGTCTAGGCTAGCCTAGGTGCCAGCTTAGGGACCTCTTGAACAGGTCAGGACCTGGGATGTTGTATGTATATATATGTATATAGATATTATTTAGCTATATCTAGGGGTGTTCTAACTAACAGTCTATATGCTAAAAAAGGCTGAATCACCGAATGTTGTCAACTACTTGTGATGTATTTTTGTGTGGTTGTTTATAATTGTCTTATCTGTTATTACTTGTGAATTGATTATAAATGATTCTGTCTATTAATCCAAACGTTTTCAAAAAAAAATACACCACGCAAATTAACTATGCGTTTAACAACGAATCAGGCTCACATGATAAATAATAGATAATAATTAGAAAGACAAATTGGTAGCGCTCAGTTTCCGGTATGATCTAGACATATTGAAAATTGGGTCGTTACACATTCCGCTGTGTCTTTTAAATAGCTATTACAAGATCTGATTTCATAACCGACACGTCCACAATAGTGGCAAAAATTGTCAATTCTTTCATATTTGAGTTATAGGTCTAGGATATTTTATTATCGCTGCCTACTATCTTTAACAATTTTTTTTAGTGGTTTTGTTAAATTAAAAAAATATATAAGTAAATAATTATTTTAAAAGAAAAATGATTTTGATGGTCTTATTAATCTAATATATATGCTATTTATATTTTTAAAAAAAAATAGATGTTGGAGTATGCTATTTCCAAACTAATGTGAAAATAATAAAAAATTCATAAATACTAAAAATACTAAATAAATAAGATGTTCTTTACATTTTTAATTAAGAGATCTCCTGTTGAATTTTTATAATAGTCAAACTTGATAAATTATGTAGGACACGCATCAAAGCTCTGTTAGATGGAGTTTTGGTGAAAATTACGTAGTTTCGTTTTGCGCTTTCTCTATCAGTGAAATTTTCCTTTCATCTGTTACAGATACAAACTGCTGCTATTTGTTAACCAACCTCTTTCGTGTTCTTCCCCTTTACATTATTAATTAAACTTTCGTGTATGGTGACCGAACTATGTACATAAAATTTTCTTCACTCTGTCTTGATCATACAAGTCAAGCAAAAGAGTAATCAAACACCAACGTCATCATATTCATATTAATTAGTTCAAGCCCTTCATGCACCAGAATCTGTTGCTGCACGATTATTGTTGTCATGGCATTAGCACTGATGTTGAAGGTAAATAATGTGTTCATTTTTGTTGCTTTGCTTTTCATTGCAATGTTTTGCTGCTACTCAGATGGGGAGCTGCAGGAGCAAAGCATAGCAAAGGTCTTGTCGTGCTTCGAAAATAACCGTGTAAGTAACAAATGTTTTATTGTATTGCATTTCTTGGAAAGAAGCATGTGGGTGCTAAATGTTAAGATTGTTATGCTACTTTCTTCTTCGATGGAAAATTGGAAACCTCCCTGGTTTATTAATTGGCTTTCAAATTGATAGGAAAATATATAATTATGTACTTTATGATAGCCATAGGTATCTTGTAATCTTAAAAAGAAAATCTTAGTCTTATACCTAATCTCCCTTCTCCAACTATCGGGAAAAAAAATCTTAAGGGAAAATCTATCTAAAATACTTTCTAAGCTAATTCATATTTGATATCACCTGTCAAATAGTAAACTTTTTTTTACGGGTGTAATTCATACTATTCTTAAGGTATTTATAATAATTTTTCAAGGTGGCATCAAACGTTGCATTATAACATTAGGTGGACAGTAAGCATAGGAACATTATGGGTAATTCTGGTAATTAGTAAAACACTTATTTAATTATCATCAAATCACATTTATAGTTAAATATTCATAACAATGGATGGTAGTTAAAATATATAGTAGTGTTTATATAGATTAAAGTATGAATAAAACAAAAACACTATACGTTTGGTCATTTTATTAATCAGCAGTCTCTCTTCCTTTCTAAAATGTTCCTTTTCCGTTTCTTTTGATCATTGATTTGAAATTTTCACAGATTTATTCTCAGTGTAATGAAGCATATAGATTAAACCCATCTGGGAATATTAACATACCACTGCAGGCCACTGATTCTTTCTGCAGTGGACCATGCCTTTCCGAAACACGGTTAGTACTTAATTGCATCAATGACATGCTATCTAATTTTGTATTCTACAACAAAGCCACCGCAAAACAGATGAGAAATGCCCTGGATGCTGGCTGCAGCTTTTCTAGAGAAAGAGGTCAACACTAGTTATTTTCAGCAGCTTGAACTTATTTTCTTCTTTTTTTCATCATTTTATCTCATTATTTCTGCTTCAATNNNCAAATAATGCTTGCAAGTTTCCAACATTGATCAGATTCTATCTCTTCATCCTGTGGCCAGTAGTGGTTCATGTTATGTGAGATGTTGCACTAGCATCCAGAAATATATCAAAATAAATGCTATTTGTATAAAAATACATGTGTAGTTTAATTTATTTCAATATGTATTTGTATTCCAGTATGTATTTTATACTGGTGGCTGATTTTGGTGTGCTCATAACAGAGTCGGAAATATATAGGTGCACTTTGGACTTTATAATTTACAACCAAATAGTGATAGGTTTCTTGTAATATGCATGGCTTTGCCATAAATAATGGTGTACCTCTAAGATAAAGTATTTAGTTTTAGCACATTAATTTCTAAATGGCATGAATACATAAACATATTATATATGAACATAATGGAAGAAAACAAATAGTCAAAAAATTAAAAGGTAAACACGTTTCATATGTTGTGCTCCTTTCTTCTCACACAAATATTCAGGCCTTCAGATTCTCTTGAAACTACAAGGGCATCCTTCTACTGAAAAAGAACTGATTGTGGATCAAATTGCATGATATGATATCAAATCGTGTGCGCTCTAGTCTTGAACATGAACAAACAACTCTTCAGCTATTCCGTCTTTTGTGGTGGCGATGTTCAGACCACCGGTGCCTCTCTTATTGTTGGCAATCATTTGATGGGGTTGTCTCAATTGAACTTAATTGCAATTTTGGCATATTCTCTGGTGCAAATTGAGAATACTTGGTGTCGATTGATCTAAGTAGCCAAACACACCTAGTCAGTATCCAGCTCAGTCAAGAGGGCAATGTTTGAAGGAATGACTTTCTATTTTGTCAGACCTCCTACAATCAACTCAAACAAAACAGATTGGATATTTGATCAGGAATCACTCCTGTAACAGGATAGCACTCTAATTGTTCTTTTAGAATACTCAAACAAGATTTGTGCCATCCTTTAATGCCCATGCATTACTTGTTTCAGTAAACATAGTGCACCATATTCCTTCTGTAGGTGGCAACTCAGTGGCAAAGTCATTTCTCAACAAAACCCGGATTCCTGCAATGCAAACTACCCGGTTGCACTCTGCCCCAGAACTTTCTTGACACCACCACCCCTCATCAACATTCTCACTTTCTCAACCTCATCCCACCTCCCTTCCTCTGCATAAATATTGGACAACAACACATAATTCCCAGAGTTCCATGGTTCAAGCCTAACGAGCTCTTTTGCCGCAATTTCGGCAACTTCCCTATCACCATGAGTGCGGCAGGCACTGAGCAAAGCGCCCCATAAAGCAGCACTTGGTTTCATTGGCATGCTGCTAATCAACTCATGAGCTTCCCTCACATTCCCACAACGTCCAAGAAGATCAATAACACAACCATAATGCTCTGGCTTTGGTGAAAGCTGAAACTTTTGGCTCATAGAAGCAAACAGCTCGCGTCCTCTATCGACCAAACCAGAATGAGCACAACAAGCTAACACCCCAACAAAAGTGGAATCTGTAGGGGCCACTCCTTCTCCTCCCATTTCATCAAACAGGCCAACCCCTGCTTCACCCTCTCCATTATAAGCCAAACCGGATATCATAACGTTCCAAGAAACTACGTTCTTCTTAGTCATCCCATTGAAAATGCTCCACGCAGCACATAGATTACCACACTTGCAATAAAAATCCGCAAGCGAATTTCCCACAGCAACCACATTTTTAAGGAATCCCTTGTCATTTGCATAAGAATGTATCCATTCCCCAACATCCATTGCTCCCATTCGAGCACTAACCGGCAGCACAGCCACCAATGTAGCATCATCCGGCTCAAGTCCCTCGTCCAACATCTTCCGAAATAGCTCAAGAGCTTCCTCATCTTTCTTCCCCTGTGCCATCGAAGCGATCATGAGGTTCCACGAAACAATGCTGCGTTCCTTCATCTGCCAAAAAAGCTTCAACCCCTTATCCAAGTCACCAGCCTCGCAGAACCCGCGAACCATCAGGTTCCAAACGACAACATCCCTGTGGCGCATTTCGTCGAACAACTTCTCAGTGTCCTCCATTTTACGACAATTCGCATACAGTTCTACCATCCCAACACGAACAGATCCATGACGTGCAAACCCAAGCGCCTCAACCTATAACAGCATGAAAACACGTGAGTTTAGTTAGTTAGAGTAATTGATCAAATTAATTGCAACATTTTAAGCCATGTGCTTTACTACGTCAATTTCTTATTATTAGCAATTTGTTTAAAGACCTGCGCATGAATGCACCGACCGAGGAAATAGTCACGGAGGTTGGATGCGGCCTTGAGGAGCGGCGCGTAAGTGTACTCGTCGGGGACCATGGCGCGTGACCTCATGAGGGAGAAGAGGTGGAACGAGTGTTGAAACGGTGCGCGTAGGGAATACCCCTTTATCATGGCATTGAAGAGGAGAATGCTGGGGCAACGCGCCTGGATGAAGACGCGCTGCGCGTAGGGCATGTTGTTGAGGGAGGCGCAGACGAGGACGAAGTGGGAGAGGATCTGGTTGGAATGGTGGAGGTTGTGGCGGAGGAATTGCGCGTGGATTTCGGTGAGGTGGGTGCGCGTGGTGTGGCCGTGCAGGAGACGCAGGATTTTGCGCTCTATTTCAATGTATCCCCTGCTCATCTTGCATAAAGTGTTTACTCTTGACGGTTACTCCTATAAACTAGGTTTGCTATGGTTTCTGCACTCGCTAGTCTTCTTCAATAAGCTTCATTAAGGGATGTTGATAGTGCTATCAGTTGAGAATGCAGAGGATGTTGGCATTTGGAGCTTGCGAAGATGAAGAGAATTCATGTTCGTTTCGGCAGTTGAGGGTGTTTGGTCTAGTGGTACGATTCTCGCTTCGGGTGCGAGAGGTCCCGAGTTCGATTCTCGGAACACCCCCCTCCCTCATTTTGTGTGGTATGTATGTAATGTATGACCAAATTATACAAATAGATTGGTGTTTTTAAAGCTTTTACTTCGGCGATTTTTTTTAAATATAAAATAAAAAAAATTATAATTTTTGAAACAAGATTTTTGAACTTTATTTTCTGAAAAAAAAAAAATTATTTTTTTGATAATTAGGACAAGTTTGTGGCACATTATATAAATTATGAATACAATTTTATTTTTTTGGTAATTAGGACAAGTTTGTCGCAACACTATATAAATTATGAAGTTTGTCGCACCTTCAGCGAACTCTATGTTACGTTTTCAAAATAAGAGCATGTTTATTAGGATGCGTTTGTTTTTAGAGACAGGACAGCCGAGACAATAGGACGAAGACACTAAAAATTATTCTTTGTGTATTGTATTTGAATACGATGTATAAGACATTAATGTAATGTCCAGTATTATGTTTGGATACACATGGACAAGACTAAAATATTATATGAAATGACTAAAATAGCAATGTGATTTCAAATTTTCTACATCAAGTATAAACTAATTTAATAGAGAATGAAAGTACATACGGAACTTTAAAAAATGTTTGAAGAGGCCAAAAATTTTAATAAAAAAATATATAGTAGTATTGGTTAAGATTAACAAAAAAATAAATCTAAGTTTGATTAATAAAAAATTTTGTTTAGGTTAATAAGGCTCATCCTTAAACGCTCTTTGCCATGGTTCTGAAAACCGAACCGGACCAGTCGGATCAATCGGATTAACCGAAAATCGATCACCTAGTCGGTCCGGATAAGTTCAGAAACCGCCTGACAAAAAAATGGTGAAAAAATCGGTCGAACCGACAGTTAACCGGTGAACCGACAAAATCGTTCGGTTTTTTAGCGGATTTTTGGTTTGAAAAAAAACTGGACGGCGTCGTTTTGTCCCTATAAAAAAAAGAAAGAAAAAGGCTAAATGAACTAAGCTTAACCTTAATCCCTAAATCATCCATCGTACTCAGCAGTCAACAGCAACAACAACTCATCTCTGTTCTCTTCTCTGCCCAAATCCCTTCTCCCTTCTAGCTCACTCTCATCAGTCTCACTCACCAAAATGGCACAAAATCCCTAACCCACTACAGCGCTACTTCCCTCTCTCTCTCTCTCTCTCTCAGCCAACAGTAGTCACCGCCTCCGCCGTCGCCGAACTCTTCTCGTCAGCCAGAGGGTGCCTCGCCGCTGGCAGTGACAGATAGAGGGTGCTTCGAGCTCTTGGCCGTCCATCCTCGTCTTCTCTACATCGTTTTCATCTTCGTCATGTGGACTTGCAGATCGAAGCGCGGTTGGCTAGATTCCTCCATTGTTGGTGAGTTTACTCGATCCCATCTGTCTCGCCGTTCCTCCCTTGCCGGTAGTCTTGCCGCCTGTTTCGTTCCTCCGTCACGTCAGTTTGGTTCCTCTGTCGTCGATAGCTCTGCTTTAGTTTTTTCCTTTTGTTAATTTCTATGATTTTGAGGTTCTATTTTTTAAAGATTCAACTCTGTTTGCTTCAATTTATGGTCGTGTATTTTGTTAATTTTACTGAGTTACTGAAATCTGATATCTGATTCTTGAGTTGCTGTTTCTTTTTCTGTTTGTTGTGTTCTGAATCTGAATTGGGGTGAGTTGATATTTTTTTTCTGTTTGTTGTGTTCTGAGTTCTGAGTTCTGACTTCTGAATTAGAGTTGGTGGTGGTATGATTAATTTTGTCATGGTGTTTTACATTGATCTGCATATGATCTGCATATGAGGACATACATGTGTTACAGCTTCTTTATACAAATTTGTTAGATCCAGCAGAAAGGTTACAAAAGACATGTCCAGAAACAGAATAAAATCTTCACCTTCATGCCCTCATCTTTATTTCCTTCCATTTCAGCATTGTTAATTCTACAATAATTTCTTTCTTTAATTAATTTCTCCTTTTACCCAAAATTTAGGAAATTAAAGGTTGGTTTAGATTTTTCTTATTTTAATTTTGAAAAGAATAAGAAGAGATCAGATTTTAGTTTACTTACCAGATATTGTTATCGTAACAAAAAAGGTCATGCTACATGTTTCATTGTATGTTTTATTTTTAATAATTTTATTTAATATTTAATTAAACCAGTTGAACCATGATCGAATTTTTGAACCAGTGAACCAGTCACTCTATCGGTTTATTGATCGGTCTGGTTCTCGCAACCTTTATCCTTGTTAAGTATGGAGTGCTGCACACTTTGTTAATTCGTTAAATCTGAATTCTTTATTTATTATATTTTATTTGAATAGTCTAGATTTAAAAAGGTAACTTGTTAATCAGGTTAACTATTTTTTTTATAAATTTTAGATTTTTTATAAGTTTCAGATATTGGGCTGAAGTCCAAAACAAAAAAAAATAGTATATAAATATTAAAAGCAACATATCTGTACAATAAAAAAAGTACTGGGTTTTAGAATTAAAATAAATAATACATAAAAAAAATAAGTTGAAAATCCATGTACTAAATTTAGAAAAAAAGATATATTAGAATCTTAAAAAAATAATATTAAATATATATTATGTATATAATATTAAAATTTAAATAAATTTTGNNNTAACTATTCAATAAATATTATATAAGTTAATAAAAGAAAGAAGTACTCATTTTTTTAATCAAAAATAGGAAGATTCAAATTCACGATCTTTTAGGTGAATATGAAAAGAGTATGCCATTTGAATTATAGCTCGTTGGCAAAGAAAGAAATACTCTTAATTATATATTAAATAGAATAATTATTTATTAAGCTCATTCTTATACAAATAAAAATTTCTCTTAGTTTTATATCTGTAATATTTTATACCAATTAGTTTAAAGTTTAATTATTTTTTGAATAAATTAATAAAAAAGTAATACAAATAATTGTTTAAATATAATTGTATTTTAATTTTCCATTCTATTACGTACACATTGAGGATAATTTGAAATAAAAGATAATGGACTTGTTGAGAATTATGGTGCCTTCATGGAGACCGGGTTCTTCTACAGAATCGAATTTGTGTTTGGAGTTAGCCAACTAGCAGCGGCGACAGACAGCTTCTTCCTCTTCTATGGCAGCGATTTTTTGGGTTTTGAAGGTTATTCGTAGCAGAAGTGGAAGGGAGTGGGTTCAAGAGCGTCAAAATCTGTGGCTATCCAGAACAATAGTGGAAGCATCGCCAGCAAACAAAACAGTGAAGATGCTTGAAGACATCGCATAGACAATAACAGAGTAACGGAAGAATTCAATCAAGTTTTTCTAGGTACTTTTGTGGTGTAATGGTCGTCCTGTGTTAAAAGAGTGAATTAGTTTTTTTAGTGTCAATTTGTTTATTCAGCCCATGAAAAAAAAAGAAAAAAATAATAACAATAATAAATAAATTTAATTTACCTGATAACTTTTGATAGTAGGTTAACTTTTAAAGAGTGCTGTACTCCCTACTTTGCCTGGAGTGCACTAGCTTTCGCCATTAAGTTAGCATTAGTACATTTGTGTATTATATTAGAACTAGTATTTTTATCCATAATAATATTAGGAGAAAGAGCAGGAAGAAGAAAGTACCTCTCTGAGAACAACGTAATAGGAAAAATAAGAAGAGGTAATAGTAGAATAATAAAAAAAATCTATGGACAAAAAGGAAAACAAAATTTATAAAAAAAGTCCGTGTCCACTCTTCCAAATTTCGTGTTCATCATTGTCCTTCGTAAAAGAGTGGACACAAAAGTATAAAAAACTGTCTCGGAGACAATGTGTTCAGTGTCCATGTCTCTGTGTCCTGCCTCCAAAAACAAACGCTGCCTTAGAGAGCGGATCAGAGAACTACAATTTTATTGTCCACTTTCGTTCTCATTGTTGATATTTTTTCTCTACAATGTCAAGGAATCCATTGTTATACATTCATTACGATGGTGAAATAGTGTATGATGAAGAAGGTTTTATCATTTTTAGATCGGAACAACCGATAATTACCTATATGACACCGGAAGTCAGCAGTCTAACAGCGTTGAAGAATCTGATATTACATTCCGTCGGACAACAAGAGGCAAAAAGGGTGAAGAAAATTTACTATAGATATTCGACCGAAGTAGATGCTAGTTTGTTTTATAAAAGGTATATTATAGCTGTCGTGTCTATGTTGCTAGTATATTTATTAGACCACGGTTGTGAGAAATATTTCTATTGTTTTGAATTAGGTGTCATTTACGTGACGACGAGGACATATGGCTTATAAGGTCGTGGCACAACCAATGGATAAATGTTTATCTGTTGGAATTATTCGTGTTTCTCGTTGAGTTGGGTGGCCGAGGATCATCTGCAGATACTGTCAATGATAGTCCATTGTGTGGAGCTGTTAGACAAACTATCAGAAGGACGATGGTGGATTTAAATATGCCACCTGAAGGTAGTCAAGAAAGGTCCAATATTGAAATTCATAATGTTGACTTAATGGATGACGGTGTTGAAAGTCATGAGGGTTCTGCTATCAGGGATCCGATGATTCATTAGTATGAAGTTAACCCTGATGACGGAAACGATGCTGATGAAGAACCACCCGAAATTCCTGATGATAGTGACGAGGAAGAAGAGATGAACTACTATGGTGACACACAAATCGCTCTGACACAGCCTGTCATTTCTCGACCATATGACTGGCGGAATCATTTCACGAGGTTGAATCTCGATGCAATGACTTCCAATTGGTCGTTTACCCAAGGAGGCCCTGAAGAAGATCCAAGCAACGAGTTTGAGGTTGGACAACAATTTAAGAACAAGGAAAAAGTCATGTTGGTAGATAAGCAGTACAGCATCAAGAGGGTTGCGGATTATAAAATAGTAGAGAGTGACCAGTTGAGGTATAATGCACAATGTATCCAGTTCGGGCCCAGTTGTAATTGGAGCATACTCATATCATATTTCCGAAAGCAAGAGAAGTGGGAGGTTAGAAGATACACTGGTCCTCATACTTGCGTGCAAACATCGATGGGGCAAAACCATCGTAGGTTGGATTCGAAGGTGATTGCTCAACACATTTTCACGATGGTCAAAGCCAATCCAACAATCAGCATTAGGGTTCTGCAAGGAAGTGTGGAGAATCCACTTTGGTTACAAGGCATCCTACAAAAAAGCTTGCAAAACAGAGAGTCATTGCTAGAATATATGGCAATTGGGAGGAGCCATACAACGAGCTTCCTCGTTGGTTATTCACTATGCAGATGTACTTGCCTGGTAAGATTCATTTCATTATGGTTATTCGCTATTAAACAATTCAGCCATGTACAATAAGCTAACTGAAAATGTGTCTTTAGGTACTTGGGTGCAACTAGTGACACAGCCTTGGCCTGGTTCTGTCGACACAGTCATGTTTTATCGGATTTTTTGGACGTTTCCACCGTGTGTTGAGGCTTTCAAGCACAGCAAGCCACTTATTTTCATTGATGGCACCCACTTATATGGTAAATACGGTGGACCTTGTTGATGGTCATAGCTCAAGACGACAACGCAAGACTTGTCGTCACGTCCTTACAGCTTGCTCTCATGCAAGACATGATTGGAGGCGATTTGTACATCCTGTGTACCGCATGGAGTCGGTCTTCAACATTTATAGATCAGAGTTTCGATCGATAGGGTATGAGGATGATTGGTCATCGTATGACGGGCCCCGTATTTAGCCCAACCCTAGGATAATGAGAGTGAAGAGAGGTCGCCCCGTCAGCTCCAGGATTCGTAACAACATGGATGACATTGAGTATAACGGGGAGAAGTGGTGCGTATTGTGCTGCCAAAGCGGTCACACGCGGAGGACATGTACCGCTCTTGACGGTGGAGGGGCATCGTCTAGTCGACGTTAGTTATAGGTGTTGTTTTCGTCTAAATATATGATTGTAATCTTTCTTTAAAGTATTATATTTTGTTAGAAAAGTTGTTTACGACAGACTTGTTTGAATTTGAAAGTTAACACAATGATATTAAATATTATAAAAGTCAAATACCGTCATCATTTACTAGCTGTATATAATTTTTTACAAGAAACTTACTTTTCATACATTACGAAAGCATACAATAATCATAAAGACACATAACCTACTAGCCCCGACCTCGCCTACCACCACGTGGGCCAGCATGTCATCCATGAGGTCTCGGATCGAGACACTTACCTGTGCCACACGCAGGTGGTCTGACATCGCACAGACCTCGACCGAGCGGAGGATCCGGACCAGGAACTGGAGTGCTCATCTGGTCCTTTAGCGTCGCATAATCTGCAGTGGACAATGACCCACTAGATTGATCATCCATGTGGCGTGGCAAGCATGTAGATTGAGGAGGAGTAGTGTGCATCTGCGAAAATGGATAGGTCTGCTGTGGCATCGTCGTCACATCCGCCAACCCGCCATCACCTCCCTGCATCAAACCCGTCATCCAGTCAGGCACCATCATTGTCACATCAATCATGTTCTGCGTATCCAATATGGGCTGGTAGTCGTTCTGGGGTCCGAGATCCGATGGGTTGAATGGCAGCTGAAACTGAGTCCCGATGTTGAAATAAAGACTAGCCTCCTGTCTCTACCCCTGCTGACTGGTCCTGGCCTCCGAGTGATGTGACTCAGAGGGTCTCAGGGACAAGTAGTCTCCGGATACGGGTCCTGAAAGAGACCCAACCATTTGGCCAGCATCCTCGGCCCGGTGAGCTGGTGGGCTGACGGAGTCTCTGTCGCAGTGAACCTCGTCAGCACCCTGCCTCCCTTGGCCTGCACCGCGTCTATCTCTCCCTCTGCTGACATAACTCCTCAATAGTTCATCCCTGATGGTGCTGCTCCCACCCACCTATGCATCCACTCACAGATCACCGTCGATCCTGAGTCCAGCTGATAGGCCACGTCCTGCAGGATGATAGTCATCTTCCCGCATGGTAGATGAAACGTGTGAGTCTCAGGCCTCCACCTCTCTATCAACACTGAGGCAAGTGGCCAGTCGTGCTCGAACTCAATCATATAGGCCACATACTCAAACCCGGCTCGTCTGAGATATGGCCTAATCTATTCCGGCGGTCTAACGGAGAAAAATTATCGGTAAAGATTTTCACAAAAATTATCACGTTGCAAGTATAGTTCTAAACCAACAAATTATCCTCGGTCAATGTTTAGATTGTTTGTCAGTTAAGCAAACCCAATAAAATTAACCGAAGTATTTAAATCTCGGGTTGTCTCTCAAGGAATTGCAAGGAAGTATATTTATTATTGGTTATGGGAAAGTATTTTTGGGGTTTTTAAATGTTGAACAAGGAACGTAAATGACAAGGAAATAAACTAACAACGAAGGAAAGTCCTAGCAAGGATTGAGAATTGGAATTCATATCCTCATTATCATCATCAATTGTGATGGTAATTGCCTTTTGCTTTCACTTAGTCAACCTCTAATAATGAAGGAAAGTCAAGTGAGCAAAATCAACTTAAGTTCACAAGTCCTAATCAAAGACTAGATTTAGTGAAGCCTAAGCCAACCAACAAGTCTCAATCACCAATCAACAAAAAAATTTTGATAACTCAAGAGTCTCTAATTGATCAATCCAAGTTAAGAACATAGAATTCTAATTTAAAATCCAACCAAGCATTTTATCAAACACTTGGTAGGCACAAAATAAAAGCATAGAAAACTAATAAGAGAATGTAGAACAAGAGGCGCAAGCGAAAGCAATCTAAAGAAATCTAAGACCAACAATTGCAAGGAATTAATAACACAAATTAAAGAAAGCATTAATAACATAAAAACATGAATTGCATTAATAAAGATCAAGAGTAGTAAGAGTGCATAACATGAAGGCAACAAAGTGAAAGAAATCAACAAGAGAAGATAACTAAGGTACTAGATCAAATAAAAGTAGAAGAAAACTAAATTAAAGCAAGGTAGAAAGATGAATTTAAGAAGAATAAAACTAAAATCCCTAAAACCTAGAGAGAGGAGAGAGCCTCTCTCTTTAGAAAACTACATTTAAAACCTAAAATTATGTGAATGAATGTTGTGTGTATGATTCCTCCCTTCCAGCCTCACTCTGAAGTCTCTAATCAGTATTTTCGGGCCTGAAACTGGGTCCAAAGCAGCCCAGAAATTGTCCCCAGCATTTTCTGTTTAATGCAGCACGTGACGCTCTGTAACGCGTACGCGTCAACCACGTGTACGCGTCGCTGAACAAATTCTTGGTCACGCGTACGTGTCATCCACGCGTACGCGTCGCTTGCCAACTGCACTAGTCACGCGCACGCGTCGCTTGTGCGTGCGCATCGCTACCAACTTCTGAAATTCCCATTTTCTTGTGTTCCTTCCACTTTTGCATGCTTCCTTTCCATCTTCTAAGCCGTTACTGCCCTATAAACCCTGAAAACACTTAACAAACATATCACGGCATTGAATGGTAATAAGAGAGGATTACAAATTAGCAAATTTAAGGCCAAAGAAGCATGTTTTCAGTCATAGCATAAAATTAGGAAAGAAAATGTAAAACATGCGAATTATATGAATAAGTATGAGAATAAGTGACAAAAACCACTCAATTCAATACAAAATAAACCATAAAATAGTCGTTTATCAACCTCCCCACACTTAAACATTAGCATGTCCTCATGCTAAGCTCAAGAGAAGCTATAAAGGAGGTGAAGAGGAATGGTAGAATTTATGAAATGCAACCTATCTATATGAATACACCTAAATGCAAA
Organism: Arachis ipaensis; assembly: GCF_000816755.2. NCBI lineage: Eukaryota > Viridiplantae > Streptophyta > Magnoliopsida > Fabales > Fabaceae > Arachis > Arachis ipaensis. Next base: position 34,068,454 of record NC_029793.2, on the reverse strand, counting down.
ATACATTTACCTACTTGGTTAAAAGTAAATCAAATTCTCCAAAAACAAATATGAACTGGATTCTACTAATTCAAATCATAAAATGAAGTACACATAGACTTGCAAGAAGAAAGCTCGTGAAAGCCGGGAACAAAGAATCGAGCATCGAACCCTCACTAGAAGTGTATACACTATAATCGCTCAGGTGTTTAAGGTTCAATTCTCTCAATTCTCTACTAATCTTTCTTTCTAAGGCTTGCTCTTCTTCTACCAATCAACAAAAATTTAATGTACAAATACACATATCAAGAGGTCTTTTAAGGGTTGTAATGGGGTTAGGGTCAAGGTAGGATTATATTTGGTCAAGTGGACTAAAAATATGAATCCTTGATTAACCTAAACTTTTCACCTAACTTAAGACAATCCATGTAATCAGAATATAAAATCTAACTGCCCATTAACTATGTTTTCCACATATTCATGCATCCGAATTTTGAGTACAGTACATATGCATTGCTATCACCACTTACTTTGGGACATTTTGTCCCCTTTTTATTGCTTACTGTTTTTTTTTCTTTTCTTTTTCTCTTTTTTTCTTTTCATTTTTTTCTTTTCTTTTCTTTTTCTCAATGCATATGATTAAGGCATTGAATGCAGGAATATGTGCTCAACTATTTTTTTCACCTTTTCACAAGAATATGCAACACCCAATTCCCAAACCAAATATTTCCAAATCCAATTTTCCCACACTTAATTCATGAACACTTTCACTAGTCTAAGCTAACTAAGAATTCAAATTAAGAACATTATTATTTTCCGCTTAGAGTTAATGATGTGCTAAGGTAAAGAACAAATAGGGTAAAATAGGCTCAACATTGGTTTGCAAAAGATAATGAAAGGAATAAGGCCATATAGGTATGTGAGCTATAGTGAAACAAGGCCTCAATCATATAGGTGCATGCATACATCAAACAATGGAAATATAGAATCAAGCAAGACAAAGATCACAATTTTAGAGAGAACAACATACACCAAAATAAAACATTGGTTGATAAGATACAACCAATCAAATGGGTTCAAAATCTCACTGGTTTTGTGAGTTCGAGCTCTAAACCATGTTCCAAAATAAATTTCTTCAAGCAAGTTTAACAAAAGTTTTAATTCAAATTAGTGAAATGCTATAGAATAGTTTCTTGGAAAAGAATTCATCACTTCAACCAAGTAAGACATAAATGCAAGCAACTAATTATACATGCAATCTATCATGCAATGCAATAATTAACTACAAAGAAGAGTAAGAATCGGTGTTGAAAAGAAAGTAACTAACCCACGAGGTGGCTATCATGCAATCTATCATGCAATGCAATAATTATACATGCAATCTATCATGCAATGCAATAATTAACTACAAAGAAGAGTAAGAATCGGTGTTGAAAAGAAAGTAACTAACCCACGAAAGTCGGTATCAATCTCCCCATACTTAAAGATTGCACCGTCCTCGGTGCATGCAAAGATATGCAAGTAGAAGGGTGGCTACAACTGATGCGCTTCCTCCAAAGATTGTGTGGCGGGACTTGTTTGTCACCCCATTTAGAAGTTTTCCATTTTCCTTCTTGGTGGCCATCATGAAAGAAGAGAAAAAGGAAGAAGAATAGCCCACAAACAAAGATATGCAAACAAATAAAATATGGGTGGGCTAATGCCAAATAATAATGAGGTTCTCAATTACATGGTAGCTACAACATATGAGTGAGAAAATAATAAAAGCGAAGGGCATTTCAAGTAAATAGCAGAAGAGTCAAGAAGCACCCAAAACAATGCAGGAAATATGCAACAGTTGAGTAAGAAAATTTTAACACCAATGTGGAACAACAAATATAGAAAATAAAAGGAGAAGAAATAACAAAGTTAAAATTCCATGAATGTGAGTATGCAAATGTAATAAATAAAAGAAAAGAAAGAGAATAAGGATGAGAAGGAAGGAGAAGAAAGTGAGAAAGGAGGAGGAAAGAATAAGAAATGAGAGAAAAAAGATGAAAAATGGAAAACAGGAATCGACACATAAGCGTCGCCCACGCACACGCGTGGGTAGCAAATTGAGGAGGTGACGTGTATGCGTCAGTAACACATACGCGTGAAGAGTAGAAAAGAGAAGGTGACGCGTATGCGTCAGTGACGCGCACGCGTCGGTGGCAATTGTGCTCCTCGCACAACGCTCGCATAGTAGCAGCCCAACTCTCTGTTCGTAGTACTGGACAATTAAAATTGAGTCCACGCATACGTGTCGTCCACGCCTACGTGTGGAGGATAAAAAAACGCAAATGACGCGTACACGTCAGTGATGCGCACGCGTGGGTTGAGTTGTGCGCCTAGCACCCCCACCAGCGTGGTCCTGGCATAACTCTCTGTCCAGGCCATGCGCTCACATCATCCCAGCACGGTTCGGGCACGAACCAAGTTTGGGTGTCGACACATACGCGTGACAGTGATGCATGGCGGAAGTCAGCCAATTAAGAATTCAATATAGAAATACGTTGCGAGTATAGTTCTTTACCAGTAAAAATCCACTCATCAATTTAGAAAGGTTGTCACAAAATTAGAATAAAAATACTGGAGTATGAGTCCCAGGTCGTCTCCCAACGAGTTGACAAAAAGGGTGCTATCTTATTAATCAGGAGTTTTCCGAGAATTTTGAGAGTTGAATGATAGAAAATAAATAATTGTAAATTAAAAGAGAATTATATTTTCTAATTGAAAAGCCTTGACTGGGGGAATGATTAATTAGAAATTCCATCCTTGTTGGAATTCTCTCAAGTGTAGTATAAAAAGGTTATTTTCACTTAGTTAACCCTTACTAAATAAAGGAATGTCAAATGATTGAGCTAACTCTTATTCGCAAATCCTAGTCCTCTCCCTTGGGAAGGTCTAGCATTAGTAAATAGAGAATTAGCCAACAACTTCCAATTTAACTATTCACTTGAGCATTCCAACTCAAGTGTCTCCTTTTAATCAACCCCCATGCCAAGTTGGGAGTCTACTCCATTAACATGGATACCATCTTCGTTGTTGGGAGTAAGGAATAGAAAAGAGACATGATAGACAATAACTACAAATTAATTAAAAATAAAAGTAATCATTTGCATTAATAAATTCTAAAAACAATCCAATTGTAACTCTAAACAAGAATTAAGAATATGGAATAATATGGAATAATAAGGGAATAAGAAAACAAACTATAATAGTAACTTCAACGGAGGTGATGACTCTTCAATATCCAAAGCGAAAGCATAAAACTATAAAACTATGAATGTCAAGAAAACCTAGAGGAAGAGTAGTTTTTCTCTCTAGATTCAGATCTAAAACTAAAACTAAGCTAACGAGAATCTGTGTTGAGTCTCTGCACGTTCCCTGGCTCTAGTCTGTGTTTCTGGGCTGGAAACTAGGTCAAAACTCGGCTCGAAATTACCCCCAGCGTTTTCTGTTATTTCTGCAGATTGCGCATGTCACGTGTACGTGCCAGTCACGCGTACGCATCGATGGTCGTCTTGGCGTGTCACGCGTACGCGTCATCCACGCGCACGCGTCTTTGTGCAAACTCTAATCCACCCGTACGCGTCAGGCATGCGCACGCATCGCTACAAATTTCTCTATATCGCGCGCTCGCGTGAGCCATGCGTGCACGTCGATGCTCGCTGGTTACCTCCTTGGTTTCTTGTGTTTCTTCCATTTTTGCAAGCTTCCTCTCCATTCTCTAAGCCATTCCTGCCCTATAAAGCCTGAAACACTTAACACACAGATCACGGCATCGAATGGTATAAAGGAGAATTAAAATATACAAATTAAAGATCTCTTAGGAAGCAAGTATTCAACCATAGAATAACACTAGGAAGGAATTGTAAAATCATGCAAATCATATGAATAAGTGGGTAATGACTTGATAAAAACCACTCAATTGAATACAATATAAACCATAAAATAGTGGTTTATCAGAAAGCCTCTTTTCTTTTTTTAAATTAACAGGCTACTGATGAGCGGATAATTTATACGCTTTTTGACATTGTTTTTAGTATGCTTTTAGTAGAATCTGGTTACTTTTAGGGATGTTTTTAATAGATTTTGTGTTAAATTCACATTTCTGGACTTTACTATGAGTTTGTGTGTTTTTCTATGATTTCAGGTATTTTCTGGCTGAAATTGAGGGACTTGAGCAGAAATCAGATTCAGAGGTTGAAAAAGGACTGCTGATGCTGTTGGATTCTGACACCAAGAATCATCTGAGATCCCAATCCCAGCAACAACACCAAGTTTTTGGCGCCGTTGCCAGGGATTGTTCGTGTTTGGACAACTGACGGTTCATCTTGTTGCTCAGATTAGGTAATTTTCTTTTTATTTTATTTTCAAAAATTTTTCAAAAATATTTCTAAAATTTTCTCATCTGTTTTCGAAAAAAATAATAACAATATTTTCAAAAAAAAAAATATGTTTTCAAAAATAAATTATTCTATGGTTTCAGAATTTTTAAGAATGAATTCTAGCGTTTCATGAAGCATGTTGAAGCCTGGCTGGCTGTAAAGCCATGTCTCAATCCTTATACCGAAGAGAAGAGCTTCTTTATCTTTCTTAGCCAATTGGCTGTTGAATGTAAGGAATGTCAGGCATGTCATGTCTGAGTTACATACTAAAGCTTGGCTGGCTATTAAGCCATGCCTGACCCTTTGATTGGAGCTTTAGAGCATAAGATTCCATAAATTAAGATCAGAGCACCAAGCTTTGGAGCCATTACCAGGATTTGTTCGAGCCTGGAGATCACAATTTCGTGCACCAGCTACCAAAGTAATGTCAAACGTTAATAAACAAGTGAAACCATAACATAGACTAAATAAACCAAACTAAAATTGAAAATTCACTTATTACCTATTTAAATAAAAGAGAAAATAAGAAGAATTTACCATGGTGGGGTGTCTCCCACCTAGAACTTTTGGTTAAATTCCTTAAGTTGGACATTTGGTGAGCTCCTTGTCATGGTGGCTTGTGCTTGAACTCATCTTGAAACTTCCACCAACGTTTGGACTTCCAATAAGCTCCAACATTTCCAAATGAATTCACCAAGCCTTGATGAAGTTCTTCACAATTTTTGAGCTCCCAAAGTTGATCCTCTTGTATGCCGAAATCCCAAATCTTGTTTCTACACCCGTCTTTAAGTTGATCATCATTGTTCCAACCGGGTGGCAAGAAATCCAAATTCTCTATGAAGTACTAAACTCTTCTCTTAGACCCAACCAATTGATCACCGGTCCAGCCCTTGTATCTAGCTCTTGAAATCTCAACCTTGATAAGCCTTGATTTTTAACTCCAACCATTAAACATCCTTCTCTTACGCTTCACTCCACAAAGCCTCCTAAGTTGGCCATCTGTTTCAAGAATACCATACTCAAGTGGGACAGTAAAACGAATAGAGATAAGTTTTACCCACTCAAATGAAGGAGTAGAGGACAACCTAGGTAGAAAAGTCTCCAACGATCTTGACAAAGCATATTCAACTCCCGTCCAACCTTGCCGAAGGACTTCCACCTTTTAAAAAGATTCTTCACTTTCAAGCTCTTCCTCACCGAATTCATCCAACTCTTTTTTGTCACTAAAATCATAAATATGAGGTTAAGAGAAATCTACCTCAATGTTGCTTTCAATGTCAATTGGAGAAGGCTCTTCTAACTCAAGGATTTCACTTGTGGATGCAAATTTATTACTAGGAGGACTTGATTCATTATCATCATCACCAAGGGAACTTACCTCTTGATCTATTCTGTCTAATTCTTCATAGGGAATATGCCTTGGAGGTTGTGCACTACCCTCCTCAACATCAATTTCAAGCTTCTTGGAGGAATACTCTACAACTCTAGATTCCCATGGAGGTTCAGCATCTCCTAAGTCTTCAACCACTTCGTCCTCTTCAACAATTACGGCTTCCTCCAATTGTTCCAATACAAAGTCACATTCCTCACTTTCCACCAGAGTTCCTAATCTCTCCTTCATGCTACGCTCTTCATTAGATTTTCCGCATAGGACCATGGGAGTTTCTTGAGTGTCCAAACATTGGGAAGCGAATCGACTTACTAACTCGGTCAAGGCAGTCGCAAATTCCAGTGTCGCCCTTTTCATCTCGCTTTGCCCTTGAAGTAGTGAAGTGAGAGAATCATCTATTAGGGCATGGGATGGATAGAAGAGTTCATTATATGGGAGAAATGGTTCATGATAGGAAGGTGGTTCATCTTGATAAGGATGTGACGGTTCAACACTCTCTATCTTTTCCACTTGTTGCACAACACACTCCAATTCCTTATTCTCTAGTTGAGATTCCAAGATCTCCTTCATGCTCCGCTCTTCGGTTGACTTTCCACATTCATCCGTGGAAATTCTTTGTTTGTTGCATGAGTCCCCTGGGTCGAACTTTTGATGGATGGTTGCTTGAAGTCGATCCATTGCTTCCTTGGGACGATCCATTGGCTCTTGTTCCACTTGGCTATCATAAGTAGGATCATAGTGCTTTTGGATTGATGGATATGGATATTCTCCTATGGAGGGTTGTGGTGGAAAAGAAAATTCATCTTGTGGTTGAAAGTTCGCATACATTAAAGGTGGTGTATATTGAGGTGGTGATTCTTGGGAGTAATTAGGTTGAAATTGGGGTGGCTCTATGTATGGTTCATTTGGCTCATAAGGTGGTTGGTATGGGGATATGGATTAGAGTCATATGAAGGTGTTTGGTAAAACGGGGCTTGTGAGTATGGTTGAAGGCTATGTTATGGGGGATAAGGGTCATAGGTGTATGGTGGAGGTTGTTGATTTTCATGAAGAGGTCCACCATAACCATTGTCTTGGTATGCATCATGGAATGGTTGTTCCTCATCGTATGTTGGTGGAAGTTGTTGCCAAGAGGGTTGTCCATAAGCTTGAGGCTCCTCCCACCTTTGATTGTCTCATCCTTGATGCATGTTCTCATTATAGCTTCCATTCCCTACAAAATAATTTGAAACAAACTCAAGGCAAATAATGAAAATAAACTAATAAAACTAGAAACAATTAACAAAGAAACAAAAGGCAAACATATTCACAATAACCAATAATAAGGCACACATTTGCAATTTTCCGGCAACGGCGCCAAAAACTTAATGGAGGAAAATTGTCGGTAAAGATTTTCACAAAAATTATCGCGTTGCAAGTATAGTTCTAAACCAAAAAATTATCCTCGGTCAATGTTTAGATTGTTTGTCACTTAAGCAAACCCAATAAAATTAACCGAAGTATTTAAACCTCGGGTCGTTTCTCAAGGAATTACAGGGAAGTATGTTTATTATTAGTTATGGAAAAGTATTTTTGGGATTTTTAAATGTTGAACAAGCAATGTAAATGACAAGAAAATAAACTAACAACCAAGGAAAGTCCTAGCAAAGATTGAGAATTGGAATTCCTATCCTCGTTATCATCATCAATTGTGATGGTAATTGACTTTTACTTTCACTGAGTCAACCTCTAACAATGAAGGAAAGTCAAGTGAGAAAAATCAACTTAAGTTCACAAGTCCTAATCAAAGACTAGATTTAGTGAAGCCTAAGCCAACCAGCAAGTCTCAATCATCAATCAACAAAAGAATTTTGATAACTCAAGAGTCTCTAATTGATCAATCCAAGTTAAGAACATAGAATTCTAATTTAAAATCCAACCAAGCATTTTATCAAACACTTGGTAGACACAAAATAAAAGCATAGAAAAGTAATAAGAGAATGTAAAATCTAAGACCAACAATTTTAAGAAATTAATAACACAAATTAAAGAAAGCATTAATAACATAAAAACATGAATTGCATTAATAAAGATCAAGAGTATCAAGAGTGCATAACATGAAGGCAACAAAGTGAAAGAAATCAACAAGAGAAGATAACTAAGGTACTAGATCAAATAAAAGTAGAAGAAAACTAAATTAAAGCAAGGTAGAAAGCTGAATTTCAGAAGAATAAAACTAAAAACCCTAAAACCTAGAGAAAGGAGAGAGCCTCTCTCTTTAGAAAACTACATCTAAAATCTAAAATTATGTGAATGAATGTTGTGTGTATTGATGCTAGCTTCTCAAGCATTTTTCACTTGTTTCATTAGGTTTTATGCACTTTCTTGCATTAGAAGTAAGTAATTTGGAGTAGTTTTGCATGGGTTTGTTGAATCAATCAACCATCCTTTATTTGACACTAAATCATGAGGTTTAAGCTAGAATTAGTTGGTTTTTGAATGATTTATGAACCTTGTGAATTTGGTGATGCTTTGATTGGTTGTTTTGATTACTTGTAGGTAAAGAAATAATGAAAAAAAGAATTTTAGACACGTTTTGAAGATTAAGCACGCTTTGGAACCTTAAGCCATGTATGTGCATTTTTACACATACATGAACTAATAACTAAAGCATGCATGCATTTAATTATTAAAAGCCTTATGCATGCATGAATTAATGACTAAAGCATGCATTTAATGGATGAAATGCATGAGCTTCACGTTGCCAATTAATGCATGCATGAAGCATTAAATCATTAATGCCAAAAGAGTGAAATGGATTATTAAAGCATGCATTTCACTATGCATTTCATCATGCTTCAACGTTAATACAATTGGCATTGTTAATTGAAAATGAATGCATTGGCATTATTTAATAAAGCCATGGAAGCATGCATGCATTATTATTATTATTGCCAAGGTATTAATGAAAGCATCAAGCGGAGTTCACTAAGCAATGAACGCTACGTTTAAACATGGAAACGTTCAAGCAAGGAAGTAGCGTTCATGCTTGTGAACGTAGCGCTCAATAAAGCAAGAGTTCATTAGGCAAGGAATGGCGTTCAGTGAACTCACTTAACTGAGCGCCCAAGGAACCAATTTTCACAAAGAAAAATCAATAGCGCTCAGTTAACTTTCCTACCTTTATCGGGTTCCTCATGAAAAGAAATCTAAGTTTATTGTACTAAATTGGCGGAGCCAAGGATCGGACCTTGCACCTTATGCACAAGAAAAGTGCTACTCTTCGCAAAGAAAATTGCCAAAATGCAACCATCAGGGCTCGAACCAAGCACCCAGGGAACCAAAGGAAGCGCTACATCACCCAAGGAAGCAAAGGCAAGGGCGCTCAGTTATCTTACTTCACTGAGAGCCACTTTGCCAAGGAAATTAGGCACCAATTTAGCTCACCCAAGGTTCGAACTTGGAGCTCTCTCTACAAGGCAGGGGCGCTCAGTTAACTTAGTTAACTTAGCGCTATGAGGGCTGCCCAAGGAAGGTTGTCACGCATCAAAGATTGAGGGGCCTGGGCCAAGGACACAAGCATGTGTAGCGCTCAGTTACCTTAAGTAACTGAACGCTACCTTGGAGCAAGGCACGAACCAAAATAGCAAGGAAAGGCAATGGGTAGCGCTTAGTTAGTTTAGTTAACTGAACGCTTCCCTGGGAGTTGCACCATGGTCTAATTTTAATTCAATTGCCACATTGGATCCAATTCTTCACCAAATGAGAAGCCCACTCCAAATTCTGAAGATCAAAAATAGAAAGTGTATAAATAGGACTTAGTTTGAGTTAGAGAGTACTTTTTTGTTTTACCTTTACTTTCACTTTTGAATTTTCAATTATTTTGAGTTTTTAGCTTGAATTGGGGAATTGGGATTGAGAGCTGAGTTCCCTCCTCCTTGTTCTTACTTTTGCTTTCTGTTTTTGAATTGTGGATAGAGATTGAAGGAATTCTGTTTCAATCCTTGATCTACAATTCATCTTTGTTCTCTTCTGCATAATTCTAATGATTGGGAATTGGATTTAGCTTTCTGTTTTCATTTTCACTTCTTCTACTAATTTTGCTATCTACTCTTGGGATTTGAATTGAGATTGAAGAGCTTCATTGATTCTAAGTTTGAGAATCATCTTTTAGCTCTCTTCTCAAGTGTTCCAAGAAGTGGATCTGAGTTTCCTTTACTGTTTTCATCTTCTTTTCTTCTACAAATTGTTCTCTGTTGGATCAAGGAAGGAATTGAGATCTAGACTTGTTTTCTAGTCTCATTGAGCCTCTGAGCTCTTGAATTTCTTTCCTAGCTCTTGCAATTGAGTTGAATTTAATTTCTGTTTTGTGCCTCACTGCAATTTTTCAATTCTGTTTAGATCTACTGCACGTACTTCATCTTCTTTACATTTTATTGTTAAATTCTGAATCCCAGCATCTCATACCCCTTTACTATTCAAGTAATTTACATTTCTTACACTCTAAGCTTCAGCTATTTACATTTCTTGCCATTTAAGTTTCAGTCATTTACATTACTTGCACTTTAAGATTCAGCTATTTTACTTCTTTTGCTCTTTAATTTACTATCAATTCTCCCTCTCCCTTTTAGTTTCATGCAATTTAACTTCTGTTGGTTACAATTCACTCAAATCATCAACTGTAAACTAACCACCTAACTAAAATTACTCAATCCTTCAATCCCTGTGGGATCGACCTCACTCATGTGAGTAATTACTACTTGATGTGACCCAGTACACTTGCCGGTGAGTTTAGGTGTTGGAATTCTATTTTCAACCCATCATGTATGATTCCCCCCTTCCAGCTTCACTCTGCAGCCTCTAATCAGTATTTTCGGGTCTGAAACTGGGTCCAAATCAGTCCAGAAATCGCCCCCAGCATTTTTTGTTTAATGCAGCACGTGACGCTCTGTCACGCGTACGCGTCAGCCACGCGTACGCATTGCCGAACAAATTTCTGGTCACGCGTACGCGTCATCCACGCGTACGCATTGCTTGCCAGCTGCACTGGTCACGCGCACGCGTCGTTCATGCGTGCGCGTCGCTACCAGCTTCTGAAATTTCCATTTTCTTGTGTTCCTTCTACTTTTGCATGCTTCCTTTCCATCCTCTAAGCCATTCTTGCCCTATAAACCCTGAAAACACTTAACAAACATATCACGACATCGAATAGTAATAAGAGAGGATTAAAAATTAGCAAATTTAAGGCCAAAGAAGCATGTTTTCAATCATAGCACAAAATTAGGAAGGAAAATATAAAATATGCGAATTATATGAATAAGTGTGAGAATAAGTGACAAAATCCACTCAATTCAGTACAAAATAAACTATAAAATAGTGGTTTATCACGGCCATGCCATCAAATTCCGCCTGGTGTGCAAGATCCGAGGCGCCTACCAAATGGAAACACAAAATAAAAAAAAAGGGACGGTGAACACATAAAATAACAAGTTCACTGTTTATTAATTACAATAAAATAAATAATAGTGAAAAATTGTACCACTCGATCAAGCCTGCCAGCAATGTGCTCAGCCTGATCCAATCTGTATATCGTATCCTTGTAGTCCAATAACTGCTACTTTATCCAATGTGCTCAGTTTCTTTTACGTTAACTAAATTATTAAAAAATATATTTAAATCTATAATTGTCTACCTTAGTTCTTAATCAGTTTATAAATTTACTAATTTAAATTTAACCTAACTACATGACGCTGTCGACTAACACCCTAAACAACCCTAATTAATAACTAACTGAACCCTAAATTTTACTAATCATGTTTCTTTCTAATCTAACTTAACCTAATTAATTATTCACTAATTACCTTACAATTCACAACTTAAACTAATTATTCTGACTAAACTAACTAACAATTGACTTTGTTATACTAATTAACACGTTATAAACAATGAACAGCAACTGTATTTGAAAACAATAACATAAAAAATCTAACTAACATGTAAACAGTTAACAGTAAGTCTAACTAACATGTAAACAGTAAATCTGTAACTCTAACTAACATGCAACCTCTAACTAGTAACTTTATCTAACATATAAACAGTAATTCTAACTAAGCTAAAAAAGTAATTCTAACTAACATATTATTTACTAACATGAAATTGAGAATGTCGTCGATACGAACTTCACGGACATTGAATAGATAGAAAAGGAGGAACAAAGTAAATTTGGAGGAGAGATTGAAAAAAAAGGACAAATAAAAATGGCCCCACCAGTTTTATATAATGTGCCAAATTTATCATAGAGTTCGCTGGGGTGCGACGAACTCTATATAAATTATATAATTCACTAGGAGTGCGGCGAACTTACCTTAATTACAAAAAAAATCGTATTTCAAAAAATAAAAATTAAAAATCTTGTTTTAGAAATTAATTAATTTTTTATTTATATTAGAAAAAATCCTTTACTTCGGCTAACATTATTTTTTTAATCATCTTTTTCACTTATTTTTTAAAAAAATAATACATAAATATCGGTTATATACTGGTTAAAGTTGGCTAAAAATAAAATTAGTAAAGTAAAAATTATCATGGTGATGACAAAATTTGTAGAACAAAGAGACAAAAATATAGTTGGGATATCCAAAAAATGAGCTGAAAATTTTAGTGAATTCTACTAAAAAAGATTATGAATACATATGTATTTAAAATATTTAATATATATTTTATATTAATAATTATTTTTAGTGTATACTTAAAATTGAATTGATTTTTTATTAAAAAAATTAGCGACTCAACAGGCACTCTGTTCAACCACTTTTTTATTACTTTTGAAAAATTAATTTTATTTTTTTTTGTTAATATAGTTTTCATCTTTTAAATTTGTTAGATAAGTATTTTTTTATCATTTTAATATTAGCGTGACTTTATTTATAGCATATTTTATCGAAATTAAAATTACTATAAAAGACCTTTAAAATGCTAAATTATAAAAGCGCATATATATATATATTATCGAAAAAAATATAGTTCAAAAATTAATGGTAATGATATTATCCTAATTCAAAGAGAGTATCTATAAACCAAGAGGTAAATACTAAATCAGTACCTGAAAGCTTCTAACGCTAACAAAATGGCACCTAATTTTTGTTATTGACAAAATGATTTTCGAAAAATTTTAAAATTCAAGAAAAATAACCAACTGTCAATTGAGTTATCTGGAGTTAAGGTTTAGAGGTGATATGTCAGTTAACAATTATCATAATTACAAAATTTACCTACTTTTAATTTTTATAATTTTAAAAACACCCAAATTTTAATTTTTTAAAAACTCTAATCCCCTTTTTTTCTAAAACTCTCATTTCTTCCTCTAAATCATCATCATTTTCTAAAAATCCTGATCTCCTTTTTCATCTTCTTTTTCCTTTCAATGATGCCATTTTAGGAATTAGGTGGTGGTCAACGAGGCTCTTAGATTATAGTTGTGGTTGTGGTGGTGATGGTGGTAGTGGTAGTGGTAGTGGTAGCAACAGAGGGTGTAACGACTCAACTCCTAGTATGTCACGATCATACTAGAAACTAGACTCTACTGACTTATCTTATTACATATTAACTAATATTTATTATATAAGCCTGATTCGTTGTTAACGTGTCGCCATTTTATGAGTAAACTTTTGTGAAAACGTTGAACGATTTATCATCGCGAGTGTATAGAAGTAAATAACATCATTAACATAAATATGAACAGAAATACTCACATATCTTCATACATCAATATAGCATTCAAAGACCTTGTCAGTAAACACATCATAAGATTAATATATACATATATGAACATATGATATCCCCAGGCTCTGACCCACACAAAAAGCTACCTAACTGATATCCAGGTTAGCCTAGCACTTCTAGACCTTCCAACTTTCTCTGTATACCAACAAAAAGAGAGACTAAAACTGAAAATTATTAAGTAGAGATGCCACAAAAAGAATACTAACTAACGTTCCCCAAACTGAACTGAAATATCTTTATTCGGTAGGCCTCCGTACGATCCGCCCACAGATGCATCACTTTCAAATGGTGGTAACTCCTCCTCTAGATTTTCTTCCTCTTACCCCTCTAAAATAGACACTGCACCAGATGAACTACTATTCCCGTCACCCAGTACAAGTCCATTGGCGTATGCAAGAGCTAAGGCTTCGCCTAGTGGGCCGAACTGTGCCTGTAGTTGCTCGGTTGGTGATGATGGTGCCAGAGGTATGACAACATCCGGAAGTGGATTTGGAAGGTATTCTTCTCCTGCGTCAAGCTCAAGTGCCGCCTGATGTAGAGGCTAAGCATGAATCGACATACCAGAAAACTGATAACCGTGGCCGTCAGGAAGTAACCAATCAATAGAAAAATCGTATGGCTGATCCGGGTCAAAATCAGGGCTATTTATTGAGTGTGTGAAGGGTCTGTCGCATAGTACGTACAAACAAATACGAGGCTCCGCACCCAAAACATAGTAGCTTCCAAATGTCAGGTCCTCGTAAATAAACAAAGGGTCAAGCTCATAAAACATTACTTTCATTTCCTTTTGAAGGGAGTGAGAAGGGGTAAGAATTTGGGAGTTCTTAAAGGTCAGAGTTGTTATTTAAATTCATTATTTTCGTATTATTACCAGTCGATAGTGCTTGATCATAAGATATAAGAGTAACAGATAACAAGAAATACAGAATAATAGTAAATAAATAGGGAATGCAGAAGTGGAAACAACAAGTAAACACACACAAATACATAAAGTATAATAGGAAAATATGTGGCAAACAAGTATGATGCATGTCTGATCCTAGTGCAGGTCATGAGCTCGAGTGTTGGTTTCTACCCGCCCTCGACATAACCCAATAGCCGGTTCGGGTAAGGCTTTTCCAGAGCAAAATCAAATTAAGCATGTTGGCAATCTCTGTAAGCAACTCTCTTACAGGAATAGCTCTGTGGCTGAGTATTCACGTCATACATCTGTAAGTGACCACGCCTTACAGGAACAGTTGTTATTTGAGTTGCATATTTGTTTGGTTTGCCTAACTGTATATTTCTATGTAACTGCTAATTGTAATACTTGCTATAATTGTTCTCTATTTGTGTTTGATTATTGTTTGTGTTTGCTATCACTGAGAGACATAAGACTTGAGATTAATGATGATTTATGACTATAAGAATGAATGAAATCGATGGTAGTTTAGAATATGCTAAACTTAACGAATTAACCTCGTATTGATTATTAATTTTGACTGATATTACCAAACTAAATACTGAATTACTGAATTAAATAATCATGATATTGAGAGTAATGACGATTGATCAACTGTGAGATTGGATATAAAAATACTAAGATGTATTGAGAAGAACTGAGATTAGAAATAACTGGTATAGTTGAGAATTTAACATATTGACCCTGTTTGGACTAGAAAGAATCCTAGGCTTGAACTTTATGAATTTGGAGACTAGGATTGTCTAGTGGGTTCATGTAAGTTTATATAGTCTCTACTTTGAACTATTATCCTACTGGGAACCTTCGGCTTCTCACCGTTGTGGAAATTGTTGATTTTTCAGATAATAAGATGTAACATATCTCGCTGAGAGTGTGAGACTCGTTGGTGAAGCAAAAGAGACTTTATATTTGAATATTAATCTGTACTTAGCATATTTTTTCACTGTTGAACATGTATTTATATACTTTCCTCCTAGAGGTTTTGTTTTGAAGAAACAGAATTGTATTTTTGTACTTCTGATTTTGTAATATATTCTAGTCGGCCTTGTCTTCGATGGTCGAGAATAGTGATTATTGTCTATCTTATTCTGAAATCTATGTATATATACATATTCTACTTTGATATACGACGTTTGCTCGTGTTAACGTTTTTCGTATGTAAGTATCGGTCATTCGATATTTTAATTTCTTCACGGTCTCCTAGTTATGATGTTATTCTTTTATATCTATATGTATATGTTATTTTTAGGCGTCGTAATGTCTCATCACCTCTTATTTACGACTATAGCGTAAGGCTTTATGTGGTAGGGTGTTACAAAATATATCCTTGACGGCTTAATTTTTAAAAAGTTTAGGATCAATTCAGCAATAATACATGACACCTATATTTGATTTGCTTGTGTTAAAAGTTGTTCTTGTGAAATTGTTACTAAATTCATCCTAAATTTTTTTAAAAATTAGCCGCCAAGAGTATATTTGATGCAAATCGAAAATTTCTAAGACAAAATTGAAACAAAATAAAACTTAGGCATATTTTTAAAACTTATAACAAATTTCAAGAATAAAAAATTGAGGAGTGTTAGGAGGCTAGCAAAATTTGTGATGTGTAGTCATCAATTAACCATCATCAGTGTTTTTAATGGTAGGAGATGACATCTAATGGTGTACGATTACTCTTTTTTTTTTATGGTTAAATACTGGCTAAATTTTAATAAAAGTGCTGGCCCTAAACTTTTTCTAAAAAATATACTTTACCCCATTAATATTGTTTTGCCATTATAAACCTTTATTTAAATATTTTTTAATTCATTTTTTTTCATATATAAATTGAATATACTTTACATGTATTAATCAGTTATGTGATTATGTCCAAATAAATTGAATTGATTTTTCTTTAAAAAAATAATTCAAATTGCATTGTGAATACTAGGGGTGTACATGACCCGACCCAAAGATTTGGTTTGGCTCTGAATATCTTAAGAGCTAATTTGGTGTGATTTTACGGGTTTAGGATCGGGTAAGGGTCTCAAAAATAGACACAATCATTATTTCGGGTTGGATCCGAGTTAAGGCGAATCCGGCTTTACCTGACTCATGTGTACTCTAAGAAAACTAAAAATGATATATATGTCTTAAATTCATTTCAAATGTTATATTAATTATAAGTTTATTGTTTTATTTTTAATCACACTTGTTGAGTTAGAAAATAGATCAAAAAAGTATTAAATTAGAATTTATGGACAAATTCAATTTCAAATATGGATATCAACTTTTTGATAACAAATTTTTTTTTTATAAATAAGTGCATCATAAATAAATTTCTTTATAAATAAGTTTTGTTATAAATTATTGTTAAAGTTTTAAAGACTCGATTTTCACCTAGTTTAGACCCGGTATAATTGTGACAAAAAAATATTTAAATTTCATCGGGTCTAAAATCGAGTTAGAATCTAAAAAATAGATTCAGTATATATTTAGAGACAAATCTAAGTCAAGACAAACTCAGTTTCATCCGACCTATAAGCACCCCTACCGAATACACCTATTCATAGGGATGAAGTGTGCTTGGAGTGAAATTTATTTTTTCATTTGGAATCACTAATAGGTAAAGGACTGAACCAACCAATACACAGGATGGAGCAAAATTATAACAAGAAAGTGAAAAAATGAAAAGTGAGGGCAAAGAAATGGAAGTACAATTACACCCTCCCTATTCACCAATAAAAGCAGAATCCAAGTTGAAAAAGAAACAAACAAACGATAACAAACGACGTAAGTGGAGGAATAACATGAACAGAAAAGATAGATCTTTCTCTTTAGGATGACCAAAGAAGCATGTCTTTCTTTTACGGGAACAAAGAATATTTTTTTTTATTTAATTAGCCAAAAATCCAAGCTAAGTTATTAGTGTCCGTATAGCATCAAGCACATGAAAAGGACTTGGCCACTTGGGTCCTCCCCATATTCATTAACTCAGTTTTCACTCGCTACATTTTTTGAAAGTTTTCCTCCAAGAATGCCATCTAATTTTGATGTACGGTCAAATGTAAAATAATTTTATATTTAAATTCAATTATATAACGTCATATCAACAAAAATAATTATTTTTTTAATTAATTACGCAAATAATCATCTAAAAAACGAATATAATTATATGATGGTGTAAAATATTTTACACTATCAGTGTATCAAAATTAAACTCTTGTTTTAAATAATTAACGGAACATAATGCAAAAAACAAAAAAGAAAACTATAGAGATATATTTAATGTGTACTTTTATATATAACGTAATTGTAGTTATTTTTAGAACACGTTAAATATTATATAACTATAAGATCATTAAGTATTTCTCATGAGCAATGATCGGGAGACAAATAATTACATGTTGCTAAAATATATTTAAAACAATAAAACATACTCTAAAAGTACCTTTAGTTATTTATTCATGAGATTTTACATAACTTTTAAATATTCTTAATGATCGTGAATATCTCATAAATAAGTATTAAATATACTCCAAATATATGAAATATTTCTCACAATTGGATGATAGAGAAGAATTTTCAATTGAAGGGAGAGTACAGGATATAAATAACTCTTAAGAAAATGGACCATGCTTTTGAGATTTAATGGGTTCCATTGCAACTTTTCAACTTATGCTGCTACCAGCTAACTTATAAGCAAGTCAATATCATGTAATCTCAATCTAACTTTATGTCCACATCACATCGCTCATAGATTTTGCGAGCTCATAGATTTTGAGAAAATCATTTTCCTATAATGCTCGATCATGGTATAATTATAACGCTTGCATCTAACACCATTGGGGTCCCAAAAGAAATAAAGGTGGAAGTGGAACTCAGGTATAGCCGTATAGTAATCTCATCTACCGCCAAGATCCCGACACAACCATCTTCAATCTCATGCAATTAACCCATATACAACCAACAATTTTGGGGGACATGCCAAAATGCTAAAAAACACCACAAGAAAGAAGCATCTTTCAGATTGTGTGTTATATTTGTGTGGTGTAATACGGTGTGGGTTCGTTCGTTCTTGCAAGTGCAAACGTAGCTGTAGCGCGCACTTCAACAATTTCCATGGGATGGGGCCTAATCAGTAATCACAACTAATAGGGATCCCCCACACCACGT
>NC_029793.2:34045485-34049679 GCF_000816755.2 Arachis ipaensis | reverse complement strand
TTCGATGATATTATTGTAACATTATAATATGATAACAACAATATTAATCCAATACAAAATTAGCATAGGCATCACTAGGATAACGACTTTGACAAGGCCTAATTGAGTTTAACTTAATTTAATCTCGCATATTATGAACTTGGAGATTTTACTATTTTCCCCCCAAAAGATCAGGACAGAAAGGTGAGTGTGTGAATAATATATAAACTTGAGTCACTGCATAGAAACTGTGTATATAGTAAATACAATACACAGTATATTATACATAATTTAATCAGCGTCACCCTCATCTACAAGTAAAGATGGCGAATCAAGAAACCTCCATGCTTCAGTTTCTTCTTTTTCACCAACTCCCTGGATAGGTTCCTACCCTATGATACAGACAGCATAGCCCAACAAATCTGAGCTATTCCATTCCAAAATGATCTTCATAATAATAATAATAATAATAATAATAATAATAATAATAAAGATAGTAATAATAATAGTAGTAATAATAATCTGTACAATTTATGGGGAAAAAACCCAAGGCAACAAACATGGAGGTTTGTTTAGGTTTCTAAATTTTACCGGGAGGAAACAGGGTTTAAGGCTCTAGCGAAGCCATTCATGGCTCCATACCCCTTAGAACTAAAACCCAAGCAGCCAAGAAGGCCCTGGCGGTAGGGCAAAAAGGTCTTTTTCCTCAACTCTTCAGCCTGGGCTCTGTTGGCTTTATAGTGCAACTCGTGCGGCGAAGGCGGCACCCGCCTCTTCCCAACGACGCCGTTCGTGGGCTTCCCAGTCACTCTCTTGGCCCAAGACCTCTGCGTCTCGCTACTACTACTATTATTACCGTTGTTGGAGAGGTTCGGTTTCTTTTCCTTTGTAGGAGAGAATGTTATGGTAGACCAGAACTTGTTGTTACTCCTTCCCTCACTCTTGCTCCTCAGAAAGTCCTTCAGGAAAACCCACCGCTTCGAGCTCCTTCCCGCAGACGACGATCTTGAAGACGATCCTGAACCTAAACCTGACCCTGAAACCGAAGGTGTCGCCTCCAAACCAGAACCCGAACCGGAACCCTCCATGTTGTTGCTCTCTGTTTCTAACGAACCGTTACTATCTTGGTTAATATTTTCATTGTTCTTCTGGTTTCTCCTTGGGCTCTTCTCGGGCTCTGATGGGCCGTTATCCTCCTCGATCTCGGCCCACTCCATGTGCGCGTTGCTTCTAAGAGGTGACATGGATCTGGTCCTTCTCCGAAGGGACTTATCGCGAAGCCTCAGATCCCTTCCTCGAACAACAACAAGTTTAGCTTCTGCAACTTCATCGCTATTTTCTTCGTTTTCTTCTTCTTCGTCCAGATCCAGCAAGGGAGCGAGGACCTGAGGGCGTTCCAGGTGGCAGGAGAGTTTCATAGGCCGGATCTGGCCGTTCAGGAAGAGCTCGTCTGCCGAGCTCATCGAACCGGGCCCGGTCGGACCGGAGGACCCGAAATGAGCGGAGAACTCGAACTCGTAGCCCATTGGAACCGAAGACGAGGAGGAGGAGTGGTTTGCTTGGTAGGAGGAGGAAGCGGCGGTTATCGCGAAGTGTAACGGGCTGGCGGGGGCGCTGTAGAAGAAGCCGGAGACTGGTGGTCCTCGGCCCGGGCTTGAGGGTGCGCTGACGTATGGGGTTGAGCAGTTGCTGTCGTAGGCGTCGTCGAAGACGGAAGTGAAGGATTCTTCAGCGTTATTGTTGCTGCTGCTTGTTGGGTTGGTGGGGGTTGGTTTGGGGAGTTCCATTGTTAATGGTGACAGCGTTGGAGTGTGAAAGAAGGAGGGAGAGGGAGAGAGAAGAAGGAGAAGAAAGAAGAAAGGGAGGGAAGGGGAGAGTGGTGGATGACCTTTGTAAGGTCTGTGAAAACTGACCTGACGGCAATGCACACAAAATAATGTGTAATAATAATGTTAAATTAGTATTATTATGATGGGGGTGCCATGTGGGTTATGGTTTTGCCCTTGTTTGTGTCCTTTTATTATCGTGAGTTGCCATTGTTTTCATTATTGTCTCCCTGACTCCCCATGGTCCCTACTCCCTAATCCCATGCTTCACTTCCATTTATGGAGAAACCAGAAAATTTAAGAAGCGATTAAAATTGTGAAAGGCCGGTATCGTGCATCCTTGTGGAAAACCGAACTAGAGGTTGGATTGATGGGTGAAAGAATAAATGATGAGAGCTCACCTTAAAAAGGTTACTTTTCATATGACAAAAATAAGAGTTAAGCTGTAACATATTAACTTCAGTAAACATTGCGGGCTCAACATATTAGCTACTAAAATGCATGTAAAAACACTTAATTACTAATAGTAATAGGTGCTTCGCTAAAATTATCATAAGGAGGCCACTCAGATAAACACGCTTAAAACGTCTTTTTTTAAAGATGTTTTCATATTGTGTTTTAATTGGTTTCTGTATAATTTATTCGGTGTTCCTCATCACATATTATTAAATTCCTCAAAAGATTTTCTTTCCAAAAATACTAAAAAATATTTAATTTGGACTAAAACAAAAAAAGTAATAGATTAACTATTAGATTTTTTTAAAAGATTATTTACATAAAAAATATATCACATTCATAAATATATATATATATAAAACAAGCTCAAGCGTTTAAAAATTTTTATAAATAAAAAAAATAATTAATTTATATTCGTACAATATATAAAATAATTACTATATTATTATTATATTATAGATTAAGATTCACTAATTTAATTTTTTTTATTTTTAATATAAGTATTAGAAATAAATAAAATTTTTATAATTAAATGTAGTGTAACAAAATATATATAATATTAATTAGTTCTTAAAAATTTTAAAAAAATAGTTTCTCATTTTAGTAAAATAACTATTTATTAAAGTAGACAAATTAATTATTTTCTTCTCATATACGGTTTTTTTAAGACATAAAAGCAATTAATTAGGACATTGGTTAAGATAATTAAAGTCACTATTTCATTAAATTTTTAATTTAAAGAAAAATCCTAGTTAATTTTGGTATAGAAATTTCGAATTTAAAAACATTGATAAAAATTATGTTGAATTTTGATTTATTTGATTTTCATTTAAATTAATCACTACATAAGTTAAAGTTCTGTTTTTAAGTTATATTCGAGCTTTAATCTGATTTTTAAAGTTTCAATTTACTTAGTTTGATTTTTTAACTTAGATATCCGTGACTCATATTAGGGTTTTAAGTGTTTAGTTGAAAATAAAAAATAAGGTAAAAAAATTTCAATTGTCACGTCAAATAGTCGCTAGAATGTATAATGTAGCAGTCGTTAGTCCATTTCAGCATGTCGTTAACGATTTTGTGAGACAGTGACAAAAATAAGATTAGGAACCAATGTGAGTCATAACTATTAAGTTGGGAGACATAATTGTTAGAACTGATTAGGAACCAATTGGGAGACATAATTTGTTGTTGCTTGATTAGGAACCAATTGTGAGTCATAACTATTAAATTGAGTAAATCAAAATTTTTGAAATTAGATTGAAATATAATTGTCCGAATAAATTATACCAAAACCAATTAAAACACAACATAAAGACATCTTTAAAAAAAAACGTTTTAGGCGTGTTTATCTGAGTGGCCTCCTTATCATAAAGGCAACATTACAAGAAGATAGTTGTTTTGTTAATCACATACGATTCCTTCTTAATGAAAAAAGTACGTGACTATTAATTGTCTTGTTCTATCTCACTTGGAAGTTATTGAAAACAAGAGGCAATCACTTCTTGGGGGAAGGAGTGGCGTTATGACCCAGCATACCCACCTAAACCTAGGCATTCATTTATACGACCCAAATGCACTCTTTTGGAGCATAATTAGAGTATAGGATATTCATTTTAGATCGTATTAGATTAAATTCGCCAAAAATTTAGCATAAATCATTTTTTATTTTTACACCGTGTAAATATAAAGTGGAATATCTACTAAAAGAAGTTATTTTTTTAATTCTTATATTTTTTTAGATGATCATTGATTTAATCATCAAAATCTCTTTTAAGTAGTACTCCTCGTCTAGTTCGTAGCTTATGCCTGATTGAGAATCTACGATTTCCCAAAAATTCACCCATGCAGATAGATATTGTTGAATAGAGTTATGTGTATGGGTGACAAAACGGGTCGAGCCCCTCGGGCCGATCCGTTAAATCCGTTAAAAAAG
>NC_029793.2:34041654-34045468 GCF_000816755.2 Arachis ipaensis | reverse complement strand
GGGCCGATCCGCCCCGTTTATGTGGCGGGCCTAGGCGGGACGGGGCGGGTTGGGGCGGGCCGGCCCGCTTTGCCACCCCTAGTCATGTGCGTAGACTTTCATTATGTAAAAGTTATAAAGTTATCGATCACCTTTTCTTTTCTACCAATTACAAATGACAAACTCTTAAAACCAAGTCTAAGATCTTTTGGAAGGCATGGAAAAAGCTCGCACCCTACGAAAAACATCCTGATGAAAGAAGTAGAAGAAAGGTCCCTGCTTGGAAGAAGCTCTTTTCACCTTTCTCTAAAAACAACATGAGTAGTAAATCCAGTCAAAACCCGCCAAGGAGTGGATTAAAACACCTGGAAGCAAGTGCAAATTCTGGCCAATGCAGAGGGAAAAAAAAAAGAAAGGAAATAATGAGAACACTTGCAGCAACGTATCATAGCCAAAAGCTAACCTAAACTAAAGTTCTAGGGCACTTTCATCGCAGATCAGATGCAACATGGTTACTAATGAGATTATACGAGAAAACTCACATAAAAGAGGAAGAGACTCACGCCCATTATCTGCAAAAATTCTTGACAAAGCCATCCCAAAGAAGTTCTAACAGCCCACAAATATGGACACCTACAATGGTACTTTAAATCTATAACATCATGAGGATGCTTTGGAAAATTGTGTGGTCGTAGAAGCCTCCTCTGATGCCCTACAGTGCAAACCTTTTCCCGTGACATTGAAAAAATTTGTCTTGACCTGGTTCAGTTCTCTCCCACCCAAATGCATATTCACAATCCAGGATTTGTCCAAGAATTTAGAAAAGCCTGTCAAAAACTTGCCTCAACCTATATTCCATTGTCTAGAAGCTGAAGAATCATTGAAAGTTTACATAGATTGCTTCAATACTAAATGCATTCAAATTGGACACCTAAGATATTTCCTTAGTTGACATACCTCTAATGTCAACACACACTCATGGTTCTAGTCAAAAGTTTAAGGTAGGATACTCTCTTTTTAACGTGCATCACCAAAAGGGCCCTTTCATGAATGAGATACAAGAGCGAATCCATTAATATTTACAACAAGAGAAAAGGTAAAAGTCGGTAAAAACATATCATAATCGCCGTGATTATATCTGAAAGTACCTCTTCGATCTATGAATGATCAGCAAAGACACGACCAACCTTCCAAAGATAGTCGAATCACTTCTTACATACTTTTAAATGTGTCACTAGCCCAATTTTATAGTGAAATATCCCAGTCAAAGAAAAATCTAACTCTCCACGTGCTGTATTCCAAGGACTTTTAAGATAAAGAATTTTATTACAAGTATCATAGGGACAATAGAAATAATATCGAAAACTGTAAGAATTTATGGAACTGGGTCAAACAAGGGCTGAAGAATAAAAAATTCAATAAATATGTGGTGATGTGCAAAAGGAGAACTAATACAAGTAGCAACAAGTCGAAGGACTCCTCGTACTCTAGAGGCAAAGAAGAGCCAAAGGTATATACTAGCAAGAAAGATATCATAATGATTTTCGGAGGCTTCATGGATGATGGAAACCAAGCATCCGCTGCCAGGAGAAAGCAATACCAATGGCTCTACATCGAGATAAATTCCAAAGCTCTACACAGTCATTTGTCTCCAGTAATTACTTTTTTAGTGTCTGAGATCTAAGAGATTTTCAAAGTCGCCAACCAGTCCCTTGTGATTGCGGCTTCAATATTGAAGAATAAAGTACATTGAATGTTCTTGGATTAAGGATGCTCGAGTTGAGAAAATGAGTGAATGGACAAATTCGAGCCGTCACTTCATGCACGAGCAGCGAGCCAAATTAGAAAAACAGGATGACTCGTATCTTAAATGAGTCAAGAAAATGCCAACCCGACTCCACTTGTTTGAGTGAATGAGGTAGACAAGTTGACTTGTTTGACTCATTTTTTTTTTAAATTACTTCATAATTTTAGCAATTTTTTTTATTTGTTATCCATATAAATAAAAGACAATTTATCATACATTCATATATGTTTACTGTAAATTATCTAAAGTCTAAGAAACTAGGTAACGAACAAAAAATTTTGTATATCAAAATAGATTTTATATACCCAAAACGAGTCACATGAGTCACATAGTGCTTGCTCAATCCAACTCATTTAACTCGCGAGTTATACTAATAAGATAAATTAACTCGCTAGTTATACTAATCAAGATAAATTAACTCGCTTCTAAACGAATTGTAATTTAAGTTGCTCAACTAGCCCGTTAAAAAAAAAAATTTATTTTTTAACAATTTTTATTAAAATATTTATTATAATAGTTTTAAAATATATCTTTAAAAGACATATTTGCTAGTAGTAGTATTAGTTAAATAATGGCATCATTCTGAAAAGAAAATCATATTCAATTAATGGTATTGAAAGAAGATACTAATCTGTAAACATCGAAAGCTGAGTCTCTTCCCAGTTCTTTCTTTTTCCCCGTCCGAACCCAAGAAAAAAGAAAGAATATGAGTGGGTAGTAAAGCGGCATTTATGTGCTATTGAAGTTTTTGCATAGGATAGGAAAGAAGGGTAACCATTTTAGTCCAATCAAGACTTGAGCAACTGGCTCATAAAAAATAAAAAACACATTTTTCCATGTGCATTCTTCCTCTATTACAAATTTTAACCAAGAAAAAACAACTAATATAAGTAACTAATCGCTACGTAAGTGAAGCTAACTATATAGAAAAAATAGTTTCTGACTAAATTATAATTTTATTATATATAAATTTTACTACTTTAATTTTAAAATAATTAAAAGATTATTCTATTACTTTAAAAGGTTTGATTCCTCACTTTAAAAAAGCTTGTCCCTTACTTTTTCTCCTTCTCATTCTTACAATTAAAACCTTCTCATTCTTACAATTAAAACTCAAGATCATTGAGAAAGGAATGTGTTTGCTACCATTCTATAGTCAACTTGATTTGGCCAACCTTGTTTTTCACACATGATCTGAAGTCTAAACTCAATTTCATGCATTTTATGCTAAATGGTCAAAATAAATTATTTATAGTAATTAACTAAGTTAAACCTACCGGAATGTCAAATAATAATTACAATAAAGAAATATTAATAAAAATTAAATAATATCTCTTTACGAAAAATAAATATTATTAAACTTTGAGAATTAAAATTTTACATACATAAGTAATTTTTTTATTAATAATTGAATAAAATGCTCAAAATGAATTACGTACATAGTAACTATTCTATTATTGATAGGAAAAATAAAAAAAATGCTACTAAACAAATTGAGAAAATTTGGTGCAATGACTAATTTGGTTGACGACGATCAATATCACGAATTAAAATGAATCACTTAGTACGAAGTCAATTGTTATAATAGAAAAAAAAAATCATGAATTAAAGTGAATGACGTTGGTCAATCTCATGAATGTTCTTTATATAATTGAAATGTCAGGGACGATTTTAATACACGAAGTCAATCTTAAGGACTATTTTACAACTTTTGTCAATTTGAATCCATAATTTTGAATTGTAGAAACTTTTGTTGGATACCAAAATAAACAAATATGAATCCATAAGTTTAAATCACCAAAACTAACATTTTATTAGGATTTTTTTTAAATAAAATAAAAAAACAAATTACTTGAATCACCTGAAATCAAATTAATTACGCAAATGTTTTATTTCTCTTTGTTCGTACCTTTTGTGGAGAGCTAATGAGATTTGAATATCGGAAATTTAAACTTGAGTGATGTTAGAATCAGGTCAGAAAAGCAATCTGTAAAACACTCCGATATTTAAATTACTAGTATTTTAGAT
>NC_029793.2:34041088-34041491 GCF_000816755.2 Arachis ipaensis | reverse complement strand
TCCCTTTTTTCAGGGTAACCATTTTTCAAGCATTTACTGCCTTTAATGTATGCTTTTAATACCATGATTTGGTAATTTCATGAGTTAATGACTTTGATTAGCATTAACGTTATATGTTCATGAACTAGTAACGTGGTATATTCATTTATTTGCAGTTATAAATACTATCCTTGTTCATTGCTGCTATGAAGAAAAGACGGCAATCTCAATCCAACTTCCTAGTCAACCCTAGTGGCGATAGAATGTCTTCGTCGGCCACATTGAGTAATCTGTCACCATCACCTCCTAGGTTCGACGAAAGCGGAGAGGGACAAGTTCACGAAGTCCACAACTTAGATGAAGACTCTCCTTCTAACTCTCCAAAAAGAAAGAAATCAAAGAACAAGGAAAAAGAGCCTTCCGA
>NC_029793.2:34034259-34041073 GCF_000816755.2 Arachis ipaensis | reverse complement strand
TTTGATTGTGTGTTGGCGAAAGAATTTTGAGCTTCTGATAGAAGATACCAGGTTGGGACTCACTAAGATGCCTTTGGAGGACAACTTAATCCATCTTTAGAGAATGCTCCTTCAGTCACTTACTTACATTCGTGATGTCGATATGGAGATCTCAAATCTTCACTCCGAGTTCATGGCGAAGGATAAAGAAACTGACAAAGTCAACTCCCAAGTTAAGAACTTGAATGCCTCTCTTGCCGCCCTTCAAGAGGAGCAAACCACCTTTCAAGTTGAAGTGACAAACTTAAAGGAGGCAAAGTCTTCTTCAGATATGAAGGTGGAGAATCTGAAGAAACATGTTTTCAAGCTCATAACTCAGATTGAAACCCTTGACACATCATTTAAGCGAGCTAAACGCGCTGCTATGGATAGGGTGTTTGACGTCGAACAGAACATCCTTGACCAAATCAGACTCTTATCTCCCGACTTGGACGTCTTCGAAGTTAGTTCTTTCAAGAAAGTGGTAGATGTGAAAATTGTAGAAAATTTATAATTTCTTTTTTGAAATTTCTAGGTGTTTTAAACTAGGCAATTCGTACTACCTTTCATGGACAATTATTTTCCCGTTTTCTCGGGATGTAGCTAGGTCATTGTGAACTTTTCAAGCAAAATTTAAATTTTAGCTAAGTCATTACAATTTTTACTGCCTTTTAAATTTCATAATTGTATTTTTTTGGGTTAAGTACTGAAATCGTCCCTAAGGTAATGGGTGAAAATCAAAATCGTCCCCGACCTTTTTTTGTTATTAAAATCATCCCCAACGTTACAAAACGTTATAAAATCGTCCTTTTGTCCATAAATAAAATTTTTTGGACAATTTTGCCCTTAAACAAAAATTAAAAAGTCTCTCCACCTTCACCACTACCCTCTGCATTATCATCACCATCACCATCGCTACACCATAACCACCAACAATCCAGCAACACCAACAGCAACAATAAAAAACAAATCAACAAAAATTTTAAATTAAACAATTCATCAATCATCAACTATAATTTCATATCCAAAATTAGCAACAACATAAATTAAAAAATTTAAAAAAGAAGAACTCATATGTTCTTCAA
Organism: Arachis ipaensis; assembly: GCF_000816755.2. Lineage (NCBI taxonomy): Eukaryota > Viridiplantae > Streptophyta > Magnoliopsida > Fabales > Fabaceae > Arachis > Arachis ipaensis. The sequence continues at coordinate 34,039,970 of NC_029793.2, read as the reverse complement.
AAAAAAAAAGAAGAAGAAGAGAGAAAGAGAACAACGCGAAGAAACTGGAAACAAGAACTCAAAATTGCAATATCTCACATCACAAAATAGAAGCAACGGATTAATTTTGAGTTAACCAACATGATCTCACTAACGAAGCTATTATCCACTGCCACCAAAAATAGCCTTGAGCTTCTTCACTTCAGAAAGATTGACGTCGGGATTTCTACCAGTAAAGAAATTCACAGAAACGGTTGCGTTGTAGATATAGTTTCTAAACTGGCAAAAATCCCTTCGTACAAACGTGTTGGGTGTCACAAGTAACAATCCCCTTTAAAAATTGTTAACCGAGTATTCGAACCTCGGGTCGTCTTCTCAAGGAACTGCGAGGAAGTATGTTCTTATTATTGGTTATAAGGGTTGTAATCGGGGTTTAGAAGGTGAGAAGCAAGCAATTTAAATGACGAGTGAATTAAATGGCAATTAAAGATAAATAATAACTGTAAAGCAACTTTTAGCAAGGTAGAGAAATTAGAGGTCCAACATATTTATCTCTCTCAACAATAATGAAAGTTGAATCTAAACTCCACTTGGTCAACCTTTACCAGAGCAAAGAAAAGTCAAGGGGGCTAATTAAGTTGACCTTTGAATCCTAATTATTTCCTAAGAGAAGGTTGGGATTATTTAAGTTCAGTTCAATTAGCAAGATAACGATTATCAATTATGTTGAGTTTAATAACTGTTGAGTTACTTCTTAACCAGAACTAAAAGGAAAGAAAAAGTAAAATTGCTGGAATAATAATAAAAATATCCTTAGATGGAAAGCAATGATAACTTAAGTCAAAGAGAATAATCATGAACTGAAAATACCTCAAATATCATTAATTCAAATAACTGTCTGTAACACAGAAGAATTCTTAGATCAAATTATAATAATCAATTCAAATGTTGGAATAAATAAATAGAAGTAAAAACTAAAAGAACATTAAACCTGGATCCAGAGTTACTCTCAAAACAAGAAGAAATCCTAAATCCTAAAAGAGAGAGAGAGAAGATCTCCCTCTCAACTAAATCTAAATCATTGAAAGATGAAAATATGCGAGCTCTCCCTGAATGGATGCATTCCCTCACTTCATAACCTCTGGTCTATGCCTTCTGGACTTGGATTTGGGCCAAAAAGGGCCTCAGAACTCGTTATGAGTGTTTTCTGCAATTTCTGGTGCGTGGCCTCTGTCACGCGTCCGCGTGGGTCACGCGGTCGCGTCAATTAGAGCTTTTCCTTACCACGCGGTCGCGTCAGTCATGCGGCCGCGTCGCTGCTGATTCGTGCTTGGCACGCGATCGCGTTATCCATGCGATCGCGTGGATACCAGTTTCTTTAAAGCTCCGTTTTGCTTTCTCCTTCCATTTTAGTATGTTTCCTTTTTCATCCTTTAAGCCATTCTGCCTTAGAAAATCTGAAACTACTCAACACACTAATCACGGCATCGAATGAAAATAAAGGTAATTAAAATAATTAATTTTTAAAGCTTAGAAAACATGTTTTTCATTATATGACATAATAAGGAAGGGAAAGTAAAACCATGCAATTAATGTGAATAAGTAGGTGAAGAGTTGAATAAATTACTTTAATTAAGCACAAAAGAACTCATGAAATATGGGTTTATCAAAGATCAAGTAACGTAGTCTTGGTGATCAAATCAGAATTCAAGTTGCTACCAAACAACGCAACATCAAGAACAGACATCATCACCATTTATATATAACAGAAGCCTCTTCATTCTCCTCTTCACCTTTCTCACCCCACCACCACCCCACTATCATCATCAACACCAGAACCCACCACCACCCCCACCTCAGAAAATCATAACTCAGAATAATCAACAAATTTACTTTGAACAATAATCAACAAATTTAGCAACAACAATATTCCAAATTTAAGCCAAATCACAAAAAATTAAATTATAGATATTTCATAACAAATTTCACTAAAAATTCAGAAATTCTACAACAAAAATCCAGTTCAAAGAAGAAGAAGAAGAAGAAGAAGAAGAAGAAAGAGGAGGAGGAGGAGGAGGCGGTGCGGCTTCCCTTCCCTCCCTCCCCCCACCCCCCTCAACGGCGGCCCTGGCGGTGGTGACGCTCCCCTCGGTGGCTCACTCCCTCTCTCGCGCTGTCTCTCTTCTCAGCTCAACTCCGATTCGCGACGGCACTCTCTCTCCCTCTTCCCTTTGATGGCGACGATGACAAGCAAGGCAGCTGGGCATGGCGGCGGTGGCGCTGGACATGGCCTCCCTCTCTTCCCTTCTCAACTCTCTGTCACTCTCTTTCTCAAGCCCTCACCGTTTTTTTCTTTCTTTCTTTTTGTTTCCTGAAGCCGTTTCTCTCTATATCTTTCCTTTCTTTTTTATTTATTTTATTTTATAATTATATTATTTTATTTTATAATTTTTTTAATGAGGGTAGTTTGGTAATAAAAAAAATAAAATTGGTAAAAATGATGATTTTAAAACGTTTTTGAACATTGAGGATGATTTTAATAAGGAAAAAAGCTTGAGGACGATTTTGATTTTTGCCCCTTACTTTAGAGACGATTTCAGTACTTAACCCTATTTTTTATATCTTACCATTTTTTGGATATCAATATTTAATATGCTTGATTATCGCTTAACTATTTTAACATTAAATGCGTTTTATTGCTTACTTTGCCATTATTTTAGCTTCAGCACTCAATCACAGCAAGACTTAGCATTTATTGCTTATTTAGTCGGTATTTTCGGCTTCAGCACTTAATCACACCAAGACTTAGCATTTATGCCCAAGAAATAAGCAATAAATAATGTATGTAATTAAATAACAATTAGCCAAATATTAAAACATGTTGTATTATTGATGAAATTTAAATATAAGATTTTAGAAATAAAGAGGCCTCATTAAAAAGCTAAGTTCATAGGAAAAAGAGTGCCTTTATTCTAACATGGGAACTCCTAAGAATAATACATTTTTAGATGAAATACATTTCATGTTCTCAGTATCTCAAAATTATATCTAAGTTTTTTTAGCTTGTATGTCCTTTTGCCCAGATTCTCTCGAACCCTGAAGGGCCCTTTCTAAGTTGGGGCCAAATTTCCTTGAGGCTACAAGGTTCCAGCATTAGCCTGCTTCAATACTAAGTCTCCTATTTGGAAGCTCCTCGGTCTAACTTTAGTGTTATACCTTTTGTTGACTTTTTGCTTTAACGCATATTCTGCTAGATTAGATGCTGCCCTCACCTCATCATTTAGGTCAAGACCTTTATGATGCTCCGAATTCCCGAGAAGCATTCTTGGAATGGGCTCTCCAACTTCTACTGGGATCACTGCTTCTTCTCTATAGGTAAGTTTGAATGGTGTTTCTCCAGTAAATGATTGAGTCATAATGCGATAGAACCCTAGTACAGACTATAACTTGTCAGCCCATGACCTCAGAGCATCGTCTAATCGCTTATTCAACCCCTTCAAAATTACCTTGTTCGTAGCTTCAGCCTATCCATTTGCTTGTGGATGCTCTACTGATGCAAATATTTGTTGAACATCCAATCCACTTAGTAGCTCCCAGAACTTGGAATCTGTGAACTGCGTCCCATTATCTGTGATAATTACTTCGGAAATTCCGAATCTCGTGAGAACCTCTCTCCATGCGAACTTCTGACATTGGGCCAAGGTAATACTTGCTAGTGGTATAGCTTTAATTTATTTTGTGAAATAATTTATGACCACTATTAAGTACTTTACTTGACTAGGCCCTTGAGGGAATGTACCCAACAAATCCAACTCCCACTCTGAAAATGGTCTTGTCGGCATGACGGAGACGAGTTCATGAGGCGGGACCTGATGAAGATTACCATGGAGTTGACTGATAAACCACTATTTTATGGTTTATATTGTGTTTAATTGTGTGGTTTTGTCATGATCCTTGCCCACTTATTCATCAATTTAGCATGCATTTAGATTTCCTTCCTAAATTCAGTACATGTTTGAAAAATTGCTTCCTAGAGACTTTAATTATTTACTTTTAATTCCCCTTTATTCCATTCGATGCCGTGATCTGTGTGTCAAGTGTTTCAGGCCTTAAAGGTCATGAATGAGATGGAGATTGGAGTGGAAGCTAGCAAAAATGGAAGGAACACAAGAATTTGAGGAGATAACCAGCGAGAAGTAACGCGGTCGCATGGCTCACGCGACCGCGCGAAGGAACACAAATCGCAGTGACGCGGCCGCATAGCTTGCGCGGCCGCACGGATTGGAAAGCACAAACGACGCGGTAGCGTGGACGACGCGAACGCGTGGAAAGGAAAAAGCGCAAGCGACGCGTTCGCATGGACGACGCGATCGCGTGACATGTGCGATCTGCACAATCTGCAGAATTCGATGGGGGTGATTTTGGACCTTATTTCGGCCCATTTTTTGGCCCGGAACAGCAGACTAGAGTAAGAGAATATGCAGAAACAACACACACATTCATTCAGTAGTTTAGATCTAGTTTTTCACTCTCTTAGGTTTTTCTCTCTAGTTTTTAGGATTTTAATTTTAAATTGATCTTAGCATTGGAACATTGAGAAGAGTTATTTCCTCATCAAGACTTCATCATTTTAGTTTGTTCTCTTAACTTGGTTTTATTCTTCCATGTTCTTTGTTATGTTCAATTTTGTCATTCAGATACTTTTATGATTAATTAATGCAAGGATTATTTCTCTTTAATTCAATTTCAATTCCAATAATCAATCAAGGCTTTTATTTATATTATTTAAAATTCCTCAATTTAAATTCCAATTTACTTAGCTCAACTTCTTGGAACATCTGATTAATAAAACATCACACTTTTCTGCAACTCGTTGGGAGACGACATGGGACTTAAAACTCCCAGTAATTTTAATTTAACTCCTCTGTGATATATTTCTAAATTGATAGGTAGATTTTCGGTGAGTTAAGAACTATACTTGCAATGTAACCATTTTAATAAGTTTTTAATTCACCAGCTTTTGCCTCCCATCAATTTTTGGCGCCGTTGCCGGGGAGTTGCAATAGAGTGCTAATTTTATTAATTAGAATTTATTTATTTGCATTTTATTTAATTTTGCTACTATGAGCTGCATGTTTCTTCCGTCAAATGACGCGTTCACTTCCTGATCCGCGCTTGCTAATATTCGATCCTGAAATTGAAAGGACAATTTCACGAATAAGGCGAGAACAACGTAGGTTAGCCCGCTCTGAAGGCGGATCTAAAAGTGAATTTGAGGAAGAAACCAGCCCCCGTTCTACTGATTCGGTTGTTTTACGTGCAGAAAACATGGCAACTAGAAGAGTTACCATTCAGGAGGAAGGAGCTCCTGACTTTACAATGCAACCGTTTCAAGCGCATCATCCAGCGGTAGCTACCGATTTTGAAATAAAGACCGCACTGCTGAATTTGATGCCCAAGTTTCATGGCCTACCTGCTCAAGAGCCTATGAAGCACTTGAGAGATTTCCAGGCAGCCTGTTCTACTGTCAGGCGTGATGGCACTGATGAAACTTCAATTCTGCTGAAAGCTTTTTCGTTCTCTCTTAAGGGAAAAGCAAGAGAGTGGTACTACACTCAACCTCTAGCAAATGTATCCAACTGGGATACACTCAGAAAGGAGTTTCTGGAGAAATTCTTTCCATCTGAAGTTACTGATAAACTGAGGAAGGATATCTCTACAATTGTTCAGGA
>NC_029793.2:34029954-34032200 GCF_000816755.2 Arachis ipaensis | reverse complement strand
CATTTTATTTAATTTTGCTACTATGAGCTGCATGTTTCTTCCGTCAAATGACGCGTTCACTTCCTGATCTGCGCTTGCTAATATTCGATCCTGAAATTGAAAGGACTATTTCACGAATAAGGCGAGAACAGCGTAGGTTAGCCCGCTCTGAGGGCGGATCTGAAAGTGAATCTGAGGAAGAAACCAGCCCCCGTTCTACTGATTCGGTTGTTTTACGCGTACAAAACATGGCAGCTAGAAGAGTTACCATTCAGGAGGAAGGAGCTCCTGATTTTACAATGCAACCGTTTCAAGCGCATCATCCAGCGGTAGCTACCGATTTTGAAATAAAGACCGCACTGCTGAATTTGATGCCCAAGTTTCATGGCCTACCTGCTCAAGAGCCTATCAAGCACTTGAGAGATTTCCAGGCAGCCTGTTCTACTGTCAGGCGTGATGGCACTGATGAAACTTCAATTCTGCTGAAAGCTTTTCCGTTCTCTCTTAAGGGAAAAGCAAGAGAGTGGTACTACACTCAACCTCTAGCAAATGTATCCAACTGGGATACACTCAGAAAGGAGTTTCTGGAGAAATTCTTTCCATCTGAAGTTACTGATAAACTGAGGAAGGATATCTCTACAATTGTTCAAGATGACAATGAGACTCTCTTTGAATACTGGGAGCGCTTCAATAATCTTCTGGAAGCATGCCCCTACCACATGATTGACAAGATTGTGCTACTCAGCTATATCACACAAGGTATGAGACCCCAAGATAAGACCACATTGGAAAGTGCCAGCAATGGGTCTATGAAGAAGTACAAGACCACTGATGAAGCTTGGCAATTGATCAGTGATTTAGCTGAATCTACTCGGAACCACAGACAGAAGCAAGGTCGTTCAAAAGTCGTTGCAGAAGTATCTTCTGGCATAGAGACTGCTGCTCTAAATCGAAGCATCTGTGAGATGACCAACCTGCTGAAGCAAATGCAGTTGAATCAACAAGCTCAGCAAACTCAACCGCAGCAAAACCAACAACTAGTTCCACAAAGAATTTGCGAAATTTGTGCTGATTATAGCCACTACACTGATGAATGCCCGCAGCTCCAACAAGAAGACAACATGGTGGCATCCACTCACAACTTCTATGACCGCCCCAACCAAGGGTACAATCAAAGTGGAAATAATAACCATGGATGGCAGGACAATTTAAACTAGAATTGGAGGGACAACAATAATAGGGGAGGCAGAGATAATCAGGGAAATCAGAGGTGGAATAATAACAACAACAGGCAGCAAAATCAACCTTACCGAGCACCTCACCTGAGGCAAAACCAAGGACCACCAAACAATCAGCAGCAAACCTCTCAGTTTACTCATTCTTCTGTATCTTCTAATGAAGATTTATTACAAGCTTTTGAGAAAAGACAACTGGCCATGGAAAATACCATCGTGAACAATATTAACGCCAGTCTGAATGGTTTCACCTCTACTCTACAAGCTTTATTGACACAACTTGGTTCAGCACAAAATTCCAGTAACCAACCTTCAAGCACCACTGGAATCCCCTCTCAACCATTATCCAATCCGAAGGGAGGCATTAATGCCATCACCCTGAGGTCCGGAACCACACTGCAAGAGAGGAATTAGGAGGAACCTAGCTCACCAGAATACGCCTCAGCTGAAGAGGTGGTAGAAATCGAAGATGTTGAAGAGGAAGAGGACATACATGACATAGCTGAAGAAGAGATAACTCAACCACAGGAAGAAGCACAAAAAGGCGCAGGCACCACAGAAAACACTACTCCCATTCCATTTCCATAACTCGCAAGGAAGCCCAGGAAGCAGCTGGAACCTGATCCTAAAATGGTAGAAATATTCAAAAAGGTTGTGGTAACTGTTCCCCTTTTTGATGTTATTCAGCAGGTACCTAAATATGCAAAGTTTCTAAAAGACTTATGTATCCATAAAGACAAAATTAATGAATTAGAAACTATTCCTTTAGGTAGTTCTATATCTGCTTTAATAGGAGGATTACCTGAAAAATGTAGTGATCCAGGTCCTTGCATAGTTAGTTGTACTATTGGTGGTGTAGTAATTTATGATTGCATGTGTGATTTAGGAGCATGTGTCAGTATAATGCCTTTGTCTATATATGATGTTTTAAGGCTCCCTCCCTGAAAAAGGTCGGCAGCTCGTTTTGTGTTAGCAGATAAAAGCATTATTACAGTAGCTGGAGTTGCTGAAGATGTTTTGGTGAACATTAAA
>NC_029793.2:34027511-34029271 GCF_000816755.2 Arachis ipaensis | reverse complement strand
TTTAAGCAATTCACGTGCAGAGGCCATTTGTGGAGTTGAACGCCAGTTTTTGTGCCAGTTTGGGCGTTCAACTCCAGTTTTTGATCCTTTTCTGGCGCTGGACGCCAGATTTGGGCAGAAGGCTGGCGTTGAACGCCAGTTTACGTCGTCTATTCTTGTGCAAAGTATGGACTATTATATATTGCTGGAAAGCCCTGGATGTCTACTTTCCAACGCAATTGGAAGCATGCCATTTCGAATTTTGTAGCTCTAGAAAATCCACTTTGAGTGCAGGGAGGTCAGAATCTAACAACATCAGCAGCCCTTTCTCAGCCTGAATCAGATTTTTGCTCAGCTCCTTCAATTTCAGCCAGAAAAATACCTGAAATTACAGAAAAACACATAACTCATAGTAAAATCCAGAAACATGAATTTTTCCTAGAAACTAATAGAAATAGACTAAAAACTAACTAAAACATACTCAAAACTATATGAAATTATCCTCAAAAAGCGTATAAAATATCCGCTCATCACAACACCAAACTTAAACTGTTGCTTGTCCTCATCATAGAGAAAACGAAAAACAGAGAAAGTAAGAACAAGGAATGAGTCCACCTTAGTGATGATGGCATTTCCTTCTTGAGGCACCAATGATGTTCTTGAGTTCTTTTATGTCTCTTCCTTGCCTTTGTGGCTTGATTCCTAGTGATTTTTGGTATTTCTATCCTCAGTTGCTTCCAATAATTATGTGGAGGGAAGTGCATCCCCTGAGGTATCTCTTGATTTGCAGCCACATGTTCTACCACTGAGCTATAGATCCTTTACATAATTGTTTTACCACACCAAACTTAGAATGTTGCTCGCCCTCGAGCAAAAGAAAAGGGAATTGCACACAACTCTGGGCGTTCAGCGCCAGGTTGGTGCCCATTTTGGGCGTTCAACGCCCATTTACTAGCCATTTCTGGCGTTGGACGCCAGAACCATGCTCTGTTCTGGCGTTGAACGCCAGACAGGTGCTTCCTCCAGGGTGTGATTTTTCTTCTGCTGTTTTTGATTCCGTTTTCAATTTTTAATATTTATTTTATGACTCCACATGATCATGAACCTAATAAAACATGAAAAATCATGAGAATAAATAAAAATTGGGTTGCCTCCCAACAAGCGCGAATAAGTGCTTCCTCTTCCTGTGAATTTAGAGCAGAGCTTATGATCACTGGAAAGGTGTCACCTTCTCCTAGAAATTCATATTTCAAGGATGGTGGCAGTGGCTTGAGCTCTGGTTTAGGAGGTTTTTCCTCTTTCAGAAGAAAGTTCAGAGGCTCTTTCATGCCCCCTGAATCCTCCAAATCAGGCTGAACATCTTTAAAGATGTTTTCCAACTCTGATTCGAGACTCTCAGCCATGTTGATCTCTTCTACTAAAGAGTCAATAAGATCAACTTTCATGCAGTCTTTTGATGTATTTGGATGCTGCATGGCTTTGACAGCATTTAACTTGAACTCATCCTCATTGACCCTCAGGGTCACTTCCCCCTTTTGGACATCAATGAGAGTTCGTCCAGTTGCAAGGAAAGGTCTTCCTAGAATGAGAGTAACACTCTTGTGCTCCTCCATCTCCAGCACTACGAAGTCAGTGGGAAAGGTGAATGGCCCAACTCTGACAATCATGTCCTCAATCACACCTGATGGGTATTTAGTGGAACCATCAGCAAGTTGGAGACATATCCGGGTTGGTTTAACTTCCTCAGTTAAGCCAAGCTTCCTGATAGTGGATGCAGGTAT
>NC_029793.2:33998585-34019410 GCF_000816755.2 Arachis ipaensis | reverse complement strand
TTAGTTAGGTAGTTTTGAAAAAGTTAAGAAACAAACAAAAAGTTAGTTAGTTAGTTGAAACAAATTTTGAAAGATAAGAAGTTAGGAAGTTAGAAGAGATATTTTGAAAAGATATTTTTGAATTTAGTGAGGAGAGAGAAAAACAATAAGATAGTACAAGATTTAAAATTTTTAGATCTAATACTCTTTGTTTTTGAAAATTTTGGAGGGAAAACACCAAGGAGCACCAAACTTAAAAATTTTAAGATCAAGACACAAGGAAAACTCAAGAACACTTTGAAGATTCACAAGAACACAAGAACATGAAGAAAGAACACCAAACTTAAAAATTTTTAGAAAACCACCAAAATTTTCGAAAACCAAGGGGGATTCACAAGAAAACACCAAACTTAAAGTTTGGCACACAATTTAATAGAAAATATTATTTATGAAAAAGAAGGTTTTGAAAAGAGTATAAAAGATTCTAACCCAATTACCAAGAATACAGATTAACGCTCTAGCAAAATGAGTTATGGAACTTTCGAAAATTTTAAGAAAGATTATTTTTGAAAACACCAAACTTAAAGTTTGGCACAGGATTTAATAGAAAAAATTATTTTTGAAAAAGATTTTAAAAAATATGATAGCCAATTACCATGAACATAAACACCACGTTCTAACTAATTGAGCTATAAATTTAAAGTGTTTTAACAAGGGATAAATAATAAAAGACTCTAAACCAAAAAAAGAAAGATTTTTCGTAATCTAAGCAACAAAATAAACCGTTAGTTGTCCAAACACGAACAATCCCCGGCAACGGCGCCAAAAACTTGGTGCACGAATTGTGAATCACACTTTTCACAACGCGTACCACTAACCAGCAAGTGCACTGGGTCGTCCAAGTAATACCTTACGTGAGTAAGGGTCGAATCGCACGGAGATTGTTGGTTTGAAGCAATCTATGGTTATCTTGTAAATCTTAGTCAGGAAGTCAATTATGTTTATTAGTTGAATTGTGAATAACCAAGAGAGCATAAATCAAAGGTTACTATGATGGATGATGCAGAGATCCACTTCTGGGGCCCACTTGGTGTGTGCTGGGGCCCACTTGGTGTGTGCTGGGGCTGAGACTTAAGCAATTCACGTACAGAGGCTATTTGTGGAGTTGAACGCCAGTTTTTATGCCAGTTTGGGCGTTCAACTCCAGCTTTTGATCCTTTTCTGGCGCTGGACGCCAGAATTGGGCAGAGGACTGGCGTTGAACGCCAGTTTACGTCATCTATTCTTGTGTAAAGTATGGACTATTATATATTTCTGGAAAGCCCTGGATGTCTACTTTCCAACGCAATTGGAAGAATGCCATTTCGACTTCTGTAGCTCCAGAAAATCCACTTTGAGTGCAGGGAGGTCAGAATCCAACAGCATCAGCAGTCCTTTTTCAGCCTGAATCAGATTTTTGCTCAGCTCCTTCAATTTCAGCCAGAAAAATACCTGAAATTACAGAAAAATACATAACTCATAGTAAAATCTAGAAACATGAATTTTTCCTAGAAACTAATAGAAATAGACTAAAAACTAACTAAAACATACTCAAAACCATATGAAATTATCCCCAAAAAGCGTATAAAATATCCGCTCATCAGCCGCATAGTAATCTTCAATCTGAATGGAGTCATTGACAACCCCCCAGAAGATCGTTCTATCTTCCAGTGTGATGTCATAGACGAGAGTGTGGCTGAAGTTCAAAAAGAAGAGTTCGAAGAGAGGCACACTGGACAAGATCCAAGTGTGGGGACCCTCTTAACTGACAATGAGGACACTTCGCCATTTTCGCAAGCCCCAGATAATCCAGAGCCTACCCATGATCAAAAGTTAGAATTGAAACCTCTCCCCCACATCTCAAATATGCTTACCTTGAGGATGAGCAGAAGTTTCCGGTTATTATTGCAAGAGAACTGACTTCTCAACAAGAAGAGCAGTTACTTGATGTGCTGAGGAAGCATAAGAAAGCAATTGGGTGGAGTTTGGCAGACATAGTGGGAATCGACCCTCAAGTATGCGAGCACAGAATATTTTTAGAAGAGGGAGCAAGACCTGTCCGTCAACCCCAGAGAAGATTGAATCCCACCATCTTGGAAGTTGTCAAAAAGGAAGTGACTAGACTATTGGAAGCAGGTATCATATATCCCATTTCAGACAGTGAATGGGTAAGCCCAGTACAAGTTGTGCCCAAGAAGTCCGGAGTCACTACCGTAAAGAATGAGCATGGAGAGCTCATAGCAACTAGAGTTCAGAATGCTTGGAGAGTCTGCATTGATTACAGGCGTCTCAACCAAGCTACCCGTAAGGATCACTACCCACTTCCATTCATTGATCAAATGCTGGATCGCCTGTCAGGTAAATCACATTATTGCTTTTTAGATGGTTACACAGGTTATTTCCAGATTCATACAACTCCTGAGGATCAGGAAAAGACTACTTTTACATGTCCTTTTGGGACTTATGCTTATAAGAGAATGCCCTTTGGCTTGTGCAATGCACCAGCCACCTTCCAAAGGTGCATGATGAGCCTTTTTTCTGATCTTATTGAGGACTGTATGGAAGTTTTTATGGACGATTTTAGTGTTTATGGTGATTCTTTTAACCTTTGCTTAGATGGATTATCTAGAGTATTAGATAGGTGTGTTGATACAAACCTTGTATTGAATTTCAAAAAATGCCACTTTATGGTAAAGCAAAGGATTGTATTAAGACATGTGGTATCTAATAATGGCATTTCTGTAGACCCAGCAAAGGTGAATGTTATTTCTAGTTTACCTTACCCCTCTTCTGTGATGGAAGTCCGTTCGTTCCTTGGCCATGCAGGTTTCTACAGGAGATTTATTAAAGACTTTAGTAAGGTGGCACTTCCCTTATCCAGATTACTGCAGAAGGACATTGAGTTCGAGTTCAGTGAAGATTGCAAACAAGCATTTGATAAGATGAAGACTGCTCTAACTCAAGCCCCAATTGTGAGAGGACCCGACTGGAGCCAGCCGTTTGAAATCATGTGCGATGCTTCCAACCATGCAGTAGGAGCAGCGCTGGCTCAGCATGAAGGTAAGAATCCTTTTGTTATTGCCTATGCGTCTAAGACTTTAGACACTGCCCAGTCCAATTATACTACTACTGAGAAAGAGCTACTTGCTATTGTTTTCGCTCTGGATAAATTCTGAGCTTATTTACTTGGTACTAGAGTGGTAGTGTATTCGGACCATGCAGCTCTAAAGTATTTATTAGCTAAAAAGGAATCTAAACCAAGACTTATACGTTGGATACTGCTGTTACAAGAATTTGATTTAGAAATAAAGGATATGAGTGGTAATCAAAATTTAGTAGCGGATCACTTGAGCCGCCTTGAACATATTAAGGATGATTCTACTCCTATAGATGATAATTTTCTTTTTGACAACCTGCAAGCAGTATCTGAGGTAGTCCCTTGGTATGCACCTGTTGCTAATTATTTAGTTAGCCGCACATTTCCTCCACATTTAAATTAAGCGTATCTTACAGAAGATAGTAAAGCCTCATAGAAGAGACTGGGGCACCAGACTACAAGATGCACTGTGGGCATACAGAACAGCATACAAGACACCCATTGGGATGAGTCCCTTTCGCCTAGTTTATGGAAAAGCTTGCCATCTTCCAGTTGAAATTGAACACAGAGCCTTCTGGGCAGTTAAGGAGTGCAACATGGAAATTGAGAAAGCTGGAACTGAAAGAAAGTTGCAACTACAGGAACTGGAGAACCTTCGCCTAGAAGCTTATGAGAACTCCAGAATATACAAGGAAAAGATGAAAGCTGTTCATGATCAAAACATCAAGAAGAGAGAGTTCCAACCTGGAGATTTTGTTCTCCTTTACAAATCTCGACTGAGGCTCATGCCCGGTAAGTTGAGATCAAAATGGGAAGGTCCATACAGAATAGAGAAGACTGAACCGTATGGAGTTTATCACCATGGTGAGAAGGTGCAGAAAAATAAGGAGCTTGAGATCTTCCACTTGGAAGATCCCCACATAGCAGCAGATTGAGCTAGTGGAGCGTCCAACTTACGAACGTAAAAGCAAAGTGCTTGGTGGGAGACAACCCACCGCGGTATGATCGTTCTTTTCTTCACTTTCAGTTTTTCTTCTTTAATAACTCTTCTCTTTATTAGTGCTTCCGTGCTCTTTCAATTACATGTCTTTATATTTCCTAAAAAAAAAAAAAATTTTCGCCGCGCGACGCGATCGCACCAGCGACGCGTCCGCGTGGCAGGAGGAGTAACAAAAAATAAAAATGAAAAGAAAGTTACGCAGGAGGAGCGCTGGAGTCGTGCCAATGGCACAAATTACTCCACGCGATCGCGTTGCTGACGCGACCGCGTCGCATGGAAATCATGGCCTCCCACGCGACCGCGTGCCTCACGCGGCTGCGTGCCCTGCATTTTCGACGTAAAAGGGTGCACAATGCTATATTGTGCGAGAGTGGTGCTGGATTGGTGCTGGAAGCACAATCCTTATCACGCGACCACGTCGCCGACGCGGCCGCGTCAATTACTTTCTGACGCACACTCACGCGATCGCATGACCCACGCGATCGCGTCACCGAATTTTGGCAATTGAAATGAATCGAATAGAGAGTTGTGCTGGGGCAAGGCTGCACTCGCGCCAGCAGCGCAACATAGGTCACGCGACCGCGGGACCGACGTGATCGCGTCCCCTTCCCTTACGTGCCCCCATGCGAACGCATGCCCCAGGCGGCTGCGTCGCATGCGCCGCACAGCTAAACCCCAATTGCCAAATTATCTTATCTTTCTTTCCTCCAAATCCTAATTTTTCTTTTCCCTCCTTCTTTCTTCTTTCCCCCTTCTCCTTTCTATCTCACTCTCTCTCTCTCTCTCCTCCATTAACAAGGTTTCACCTTCTTCTTCCTTCTTCTCTTTTCTATCATTCTTATTATATTATGTATATATTATTATTTTCTTTTTCTTTTCTTTTTCTTTTCAAACTTTTATTTTCTTTATTCTTCTTTTCCCTTTTTACATGGTGTCAGAAATTTTTTGAGTCATTATCCCTCACTATATGCTTGTGACTTGTTATAATTTATTTGACAATTATTATTATTATTTTCTTGGGGATTGCTTGCATGTTCAATTTCATACTTTTTACATCTTGTTTAACATGCATGATATGTGTTTATGAAAAAGCCCATGTGGCATTATGCACTTCTCTATGTTCCTATACTATTCAATGCTTGCTTTTCACAACTTTCCCCTATTATTTTATTAATTAAATTCAATTGTCAATACAAACGTGATGGTTTGTTACAAAGTAATGCTTGGTCTATGCTACTCATGCCCTTTGCCAGCATGCCAATAAACACCTTGCATTCACTTGTCTTTTGCCAGAGATACCAATTTGACTGGGACTCCGTTCTCAGAGTCATCGCTTCACCTGGTAACCGTTGGATCTACGGATACCACCGCTCCCGCCCTAAGGAAATCTTGGCTTCCGCACTTACCTTGGAGGCTCACGTATGGGCACAGATCATGTCTCATTACGTCTTTCCGAACACTCATGAGTCCTCCTTCACTGCAGACATGGCTGTTCTACTATGGTGCTTCCTTACAGACCAACCTCTGAATCTTTCAAGACACATCCGGGATGCTATGGAGCATGTACAAATCGCGGGCAACCTACCTTTTCCCGCCTTGGTCTCAGATCTTGTCTCAGCAGCCGGAGTCTCCTACAGAGCTGGGGACACCAAAGCCATGATTCCACGGGATGATCAATATGTCCCTCACGGGAAATACCTCAGACTTTCAGCAGCCACTACAAGCCAGCCTACTGAGCCAGTTGAAGATATTCCTTCTTCAACACCACAAGCATCTACAACCGAGAAATTGCTCCAGCAGATACTTGAAAAATTGGACCGACATGAACTGAAAGCTAAGATGAGAGAGCGCCGTAACGAGCGCCGATTCAAACACCTCAAGGAGCTACTCAAGGGACGCTTCAGAGACTCAGACACCCCGGACTCCACTTCTTTTACCAGCACCGGGAGCCATGATGATCCCGACTGTGGAGATACTGCCATTAGTCCACCCCTGTTCCTGACAGATGGCACCGAGGATGGTGCAAAGCCTTAAGTGTGGAGAGGTCGGTCAGTACCTGACTTCCGGAGGTAAATTCTCTTCTCTGGCACCAATAATTAGGATATTTTAGTTAAATTTTCTTTCTTGTGTGTGCTAGTTAAGTATGGGAAATTGTGGGAACAAAAGTTGTTGAGGGAATGTGTCATGAAAATTTAAAGGGAATTTGGATACCTACTCATGTGAAGATATGAGAATGAAAAATCTATGTGCATTGATAAGCTTTATTTATATATAAAAAAAATCAATAAATAAGGGGACAAAATTACCCCAATGTTAAATTCAGAATTTAAAGATCAATGCACATATGATAGAATTAAAATACAAAGTTGAAACATGAGTATGGGTTGAAAAAGGGAATTATGGGTAGATAAGCATGAATTTAAAAGTATATAGAATATATGTATATTAGGTGAGAGCTTAGGTTAATTAAAGATTCAATTTATAAAGCTCACTTAGCCATATGTATATCCTTACCTGCACCTTGGCCCCATTACAACCCTGAAAAGACCTCATGATGTTTGCATTGGTATATTAACTGTTGTTGATTGGTTAAGAGAAAAACAAAAGTTAGAAAATATGACTAGAAAAGAATTGAGTGATTACCCTATACACTAGAGATTAGAGCGTACATACATTATCAGTGAGGGTTCAATGCTTGAATTTTCATGTTTCCTGTCTTCATAAGCTATCTTCTTGCACTTTTATCAGTTTTATTGTATAATGATAGAATTAGTGGAATTTGATTTGTAACTGTTTTGAAAGGCTTATTTACTTTTGATCAAGTGGACAATAATCATATAGTTGAATTTATTTATATACGTAGGATTGCATTGCATTTCATGAGTTTCTGCATGTTCATACTTATTTCCTTGTCTCCTTCAATTTAGCATGAGGACATGCTAATGTTTAAGTGTGGGGAGGTTGATAAACCACTATTTTATGGTTTATATTGTGTTTAATTGTGTGGTTTTGTCATGATCCTTGCCCACTTATTCATCAATTTAGCATGCATTTAGATTTCCTTCCTAAATTCAGTACATGTTTGAAAAATTGCTTCCTAGAGAATTTAATTATTTACTTTTAATTCTCCTTTATTCTATTCGATGCCGTGATCTGTGTGTCAAGTGTTTCAGGCCTTAAAGGGCATGAATGAGATGGAGATTGGAGAGGAAGCTAGCAAAAATGGAAGAAACACAAGAATTTGAGGAAATAACCAGCGAGAAGTGACGCGGTCGCATGGCTCACGCGACCGCGTGAATGAGCACAAATCGCAGTAACGCGGCCGCATAGCTTGCGCGGCCGCACGGATTGGAAAGTGCAAACGACGCGGTAGCGTGGACGACGCGAACGCGTGGAAAGGAAAAAAGCGCAAGCGACGCGTCCGCATGGACGACGCGATCGCGTGACATGTGCGATCTACATAATTTGTAGAATTCGATGGGGGCGATTTTGGACCTTATTTCGGCCCAGTTTTCGGCCCGGAACAGCAGACTAGAGTCAGAAAATATGCAGAAACAACACACACATTCATTCAGTAGTTTAGATCTAGTTTTTCACTCTCTTAGGTTTTTCTCTCTAGTTTTTAGGATTTTAATTTTAAATTGATCTTAGCATTGGAACATTGAGAAGAGTTATTTCCTCATCAAGACTTCATCATTCTAGTTTGTTCTCTTAACTTGGTTTTATTCTTTCATGTTCTTTGTTATGTTCAATTTTGTCATTCAGATACTTTTATGATTAATTAATGCAAAGATTATTTCTCTTTAATTCAATTTCAATTCCAATAATCATGTCTTCTTTTAATTCCCTTTTATGTGCCATGGATTCTTTATTTACAATGCGTGAGTAGTTTCATTACTTGATAGGGAGTTGATTAAAAAGGAACTCTTGAGTTGGAAGGATCGAAGGAGAAATTTATAGTTGGATTAAATGTTGGATTGCTATCCTGTCACCAATGCCAATCCCTTTGAACTAAGTGGGTTGTAACTCGTGAATAGATTTGGAAGTCCAACTTGTTTGACTTTCCCTTACCTAGTAAAGGATAACCAAACAGAGTAACCGTTAATTATAAATCAATCTTAAAAATCATTCCATCAATGATAGAGATTCTAACTAATCAATTCCCAGTCAAGGCTTTTATTTATATTATTTAAAATTTCTCAATTTAAATTCCAATTTACTTAGCTCAACTTCTTGGAACATCTGATTAATAAAACAGTACACTTTTCTGCAACTCGTTGGGAGACGACATGGGACTTAAAACTCCCAGTAATTTTAATTTAACTTCTCTGTGACACATTTCTAAATTGATAGGCAGATTTTCGGTGAGTTAAGAACTATACTTGCAACGTAACCATTTTAATAAATTTTTAATTCACCAGCTTCTGCCTCCCATCATTGACACTTTTGACGCTTTACATATTTCATGGCATCTTTAATAGTGGTGGACCAATAGCACCCATCTCTGATGACCTTTTGAGCTAGGGACTTCTCACCCAAGTGATGTCCACAACACCTTTCATGAATTTTCTGCAAAACATACTTTGTTTGTTGAGGATTTAAACACTTTAGTAATGGCTGTGACACTCCTCTTTTATATATTAAACATTTATTATGATATATTTAGTTATTTTAATCACAATTTTCTAGATTCTTTAGCATCATTAGGCAAAATTACATGTTCCAAATACGTGCATATGGAATCCTTCCAAGTAGTAACGTCTCTAGAATGTGAAATTGTAACATCGAACCTGCTTACAGAAGGTTCTCAAAGCATTTCTTGTATTAAGCTACGATTCCCATTTTCAGGTTTAATATTAAATGAATCAAAGAACTGTACCTTCTATTGTACCTTTTTTCAAGTACTTTTGTAACAACGGCTTTCTTGCTTGATATTTGCCATTAATTTAGGATATTACAATCTGCGAATCACTAAGTATAGTGATTACCGTAATTCCGACACCCCGGGATAACACTAATCCTGCAAGCAAAGTTTCATATTTAGCTTGATTATTGGAAATGAAAAATTGAATTTACTGGAGGCTTCAATCACCATGTCATCTTCTTTAATTAAGATAAGACTGAATCTTCCATTTTTTACGTTAGAAGCTCCATTTACATGAATTTTTCATCTCAAAATTTCAGAAACTGTATGGGTTATTTCAGCTAGAAAATCAATCATTACTTGAGCCTTAATGGTTGATTCATATTGTATATCGAATTGAGATAGTTATATGGACCAAATCACCATTCAACCTATCAGGTCAAGCTTTTGCAAAACGTTTTTAATCAGCTAGTCGGTTCATATGATAATTAAATAGCTTAAAAATACTAATGTACCGACGTGAGCAAAGCAAAATCCAACTTCTCCAATTTTAAATATCTTAGTTTAGGGCCTTGAAGTAGGGCCATAAAAATTGACTAAGCCCATCGGATTAGCCCGTTTACCCGTTTAAATGGACGGACTTTTGCCTCTAATTTAGACCCATTTAAATTTCGAGCTAAATGGGGCCGCACAAATTTTGGTTTGTTTTTAACTGAAATTTCAGATTTCGACCAAACATCTGAAAAAAACCCAACTCAACCCGTACAAAAGTAATATATTTAAAGAATTGTTAAGCCAATAAGCCATGGATTATAAGGCCAATTGACCAATATTATGAAAGCTGAAAAAAATCGACCCAGAAAATAACCCGACCCAGATACAATACAAAAGTACAAAACTGAAAACTCTCTCTATCTTAGCCACTCACTAAAAATTTGAACTTAAAAAGGAAAAAGAAAAATCTCTCCGAAGACTGGAGTAGCCTTAAATCCCTGATTCTTCTGCACAACGCCACAACCGCACAAATTTATGTGTGTGTCTATCCCTCTTTCGGCAACGGTAACTTCTTCATCGGTATCATCGATGAGCATCCCCACCATTAGAGCCTTCTGAGGCTCTCATCACTATTAGCCCCTTAGTCTTTGTCACTTCATTCATTCTTCGTTTAGCTTCTACTCTTCTTCAGTTTTCGTAGTCTTCGGTCATCACTCATTATTCTTCAGCCAATTATTGTAAGATTACTTTCTTGTCTTAACAATAAAATATGCATGTTATTTCTTTTCTTATAAATCTTAGGCTCTTAATGTTTAGATAAATAATATGACACTAACATCAATTATTTATCTATTCTGTTTTGTTCTGGGTTATTTTGTAATAATATCTTTTGTAAATGGTAAAGAGTAATCTGATTTTGTGCTTTTATTTTTGGTTAGTAATTTATTTTGGAATTATGAATGATTATGCAAGAGACCTTGTTGATCCAAATGCTGAGGTAGAACACATTTTCTTGGACTCAGACTCTGATGATGACTTTGATGATCTTGTTGACGATAAAATCTCGTTGGAAGTAACTTAAGTGACGCCTCTTGTAAGTATTCCACCTACTGCTATTGATGGGTCAAATTCTAAAAAGAGAAAAAGGTTAACTACATTTAATGTCTGGGATAGTTTTATAAAAATAATTATGGAAGATGGCAAAGCAAGGTGCAAATGTAAAGGGTGTGGAAAAGAATACAAAGGTAAGGATAGTACTCATGGTACCTCTACAGTGAGATGACATATCCCTGTGTCTCGTAAACTTCCCAAATTTCATGATTTGGGAAAAATGATGCTTGATGAAGCTAAGAGGTTAAGGGCTAGGCAAGTTAATCCTGTAGTTTTTCCTGAATTAATTATAATAGAAATAATAGAACATGATTTGCCTTTCTCATTTGTTGAGTATAGAAGAATTAGAGATGTTTTTAAGTACTTGAATCCTGATGCTAAGATGTTCTCTCAAAACACTTATGTAACTGATATTTGTAAATTTTATACTGCTGAAAAATAAAAGTTAAAATGCCAGTTAGAAAAATTTCAAAGTAGGATATGTTTAGACTACTGATCTTTAGACTTCATGCACAACAAAGGGTTATATGACTTTGGTTGCACATTATGTTGATTCTAGGTGGAAATTAAATTCTAAGATACTCTCATTTTCTCACTTGTCCATTCCACATACAAGACATCAATTAGCAAATAAAGTTCTTGAGTGGTTATCTGAATCAAGAATAGAGAAGAAAATATTTTCAATAGCCTTAGACAATGGTTCATCTAATGATAGCATGCAAACTTTACTCAAGCGAAACCTCCTTTTAAGTGATGGGTTATTGTGTAATGGAAACTATTTTCATGTGAGGTATTGTGCTCATATTTTAAACTTGATAGTTCAAGATGGGTTGAAGGTTGCTAGTTCTATTTTTCATAATATCAAAGAGAGTATCAAGTATATGAGAGAATCGGAGGCATGAGCTATCCAATTTAGAGATGTTCTTAAGTCACTTGAAATTTCTGACATTAGAGTGGACTTAGATGTGCCTACTAGATAAAATTCTACTTTCTTGATGTTGGAGAGTGCTTTGAGATGTGAGCGTGGTTTTGTTAGACTCTCTTCGAAGGATAACAATTTCAAAGATCGTCCATCTGAAGAAGAGTGAAAAAGAGGAAGAGAAATCTGTAAATTTCTGAATCCATTTTATAAAATCAGTACCTTGATGTCTGGTCAATCTTATCCTACTTCAAAGTTGTATTTTATGTAAATTTAGAGGATTGAGTGCTTGCTAAAAGAATATTTCATTAGTGAAGATAAGGTCATAAGAAAAATGGTGCAACCAATGAAAGCCAAATTTGATAAGTATTGGAGTGATTATTCCATGATTCTCTCTAGGACCTATTCTCGATCCTCGAATGAAATTTTATATTTTGAAATATTATTTGAATAAAGTGGATCCATGTACTGCTAATGAGAAATTGACCACCATTAAGAAGAAGCTGTATTTGTTGTTTGAAGCATATTCAGAAACTTTGTCACATAATGCCTCTTTTAATGCCTCTAGCAGTCAAATAAGATTTACAACTTCTAGAAAGGATGATCCACTTTTATTTGATGTGCCTGATGTAAATTTTATTTCTGTTGTGTATTATGTTAATATAATTTTTTATATGTTTTTGTCAATATGTTATTTTTTTAAATTTTTTTTAATATTGTAGGAGTTGAGAAATATAAATTTTCAAACTAATGCTTCACAAAGAAAGTCTTCTTTAGATATCTATGTGGATGAGTCAATTCTTGATATGAACTCTAAAATAGATGTCTTGCAATATTCAAAGTCTCAAGCACATCTCTTTTCTGATTTAGCTTCCATGGCTTGTGTTGTGCTTAGTATTCCAATAATTACGGTAGCTTCAAAATCAGTCTTTTCTATTGGTGTACATGTCCTAAATAAGTATAGAAATTCTATTTTGGATAAGAATATGCAAGATCTTATTTGTGCTTGTAATTGGATACGTAGATTTAAAGACGATGATAATTCACTTTTTAAATTTATTTTGTTAACTTTATTGGCAATAAATAATGAGTGACTTGCATATTACATTTGTTTAGTTTTCTACTAACTAATTTTAAATTGTAGATGGTGAATTTGAGTGTAAAAATGAGAGTGACAAAGAATATTATAAAGATAAAGTGGATTCAATTAATATAATGCCTGATATTTTATTGGTATTGTCTAATTGTTTTAAACTATGCATTTTTTAATTCAATTCTATTGAAATTCTTTTTTTGCCACTAAGTCACTAACTTTTATTTGATAATTTATTCTTCTTTTCATTGTAGGTGTTGACTAATTTGGTGGATTGGATAAAAGATTTTGGGATTACATTACTTGTTATTTTTGTAATATATTTGCATGCCATGTAATCTGTTAAACACTTTTTTTTTTCACTTTTGTGTGACTTTTTGATAGAATTGTGATGTTGCTATATTAGTTTATAATACTTTGTTAACTGTGTGAGGGGAATTAGGAATACTCCTTTAATTAGAAATATTAGAATTAGAAATATGGAATCACTAATTGGATGCGAATATAATTCCGTTTTGAGTTAAAAGGACAAATTTAGAGCATAACCGTTAGTAAAATAAAATGTACAATGTATAAAAAAAAGCTACTGCAAATGTGTTTAGTTGTTTGTTAGAACTTTAATTTTTTTGTGCCAAACAAAATTTTTTTTGTCCAAAAATATACAATAAATTTTCTCCTCAAAATTGGATTTTTTTAGCTTTTTTTTTTTCAAAAAATTAAAAAAAGCCAACAAATAAACGGGCTAGCCCATTTAACCAGTTGGGCTGGCCATAATCGATCTGGGATATAAAATCTTGGCCCGCGAGCAAAGTGAATTTAAATGGACTAGCCCGTATAACCCGTGGACTAAATGGTCTGGGCTTAAATGAGCCGGACTAGCCCATTTGACAACCCTACCTTGAAGGACCTTACTAACAAAATAGACAGGTAGTTGACGTTTACTTTCGTCCTCCAGAACTGAAGCTAAAGCTACAGTTCCTTCACTTACAAACAAGTATAAGTACAAGGGTTTTTCAAGTTCTGGTTTTACTAGTACAGGAGGTGATGACAACAAATTTTTAAAATGTTTAAAAGTCATCTTACACTCCTCTGTCCATATAAAATCCACACTTTTTTTCATAAAATTAAAAACAGCCTCGCTTTTTCAGCTGAAACTCCCAAAAATCTTGACAACGTAACTAACTAACCTATGAGCCTTTGCACCTTTTTAAAGTTCTAAGGACTTGACATGTCTAGTATAACTTGACATTTCTCAATATTAGCTTTTATATCCCTTTGGGTTATCATAAAGCCTAAAAATTTACCTCTCCAGACTCCAAAAGCATATTTTGCTGGATTTAACCTCATCTTGTGAAGTCGGAGGTAGTTCAAGATCTCCTTTAGATTAGCCTTCAAGTCGGAGTCTCTTTTAGTGTTTATCAACATATCATCAATGTAAACTTTTACATTCTTTCTAATTCGCTGCTTAAATACTTTGGCCATCAATCTTTGGTAAGTGGCCCTTGCATTTTTCAAACCAAAAGGTATTACAGTATAATAATAAATTCCTTCAAGGGTAATAAAAGCAGCTTTATCCTCATCGGGCTTATGCATGGGTATTTGGCTATATCCACTGTAAGCATCTAAAGAACATAGAATCCAATATTCCGAGATTGAATCAATCATGTTATCAATGTTGGGTAAGAAAAATCAATCTTTTAGGCAGACTTTATTTAAATTTGTGTAATCCACACACATACGCCACTTTCCATTAGATTTTTTTGCCATCACGACATTAGATAGCCATGTCAAATACGTTTGTTCCCTAATGAACCCAGCATCCAACAACCCTTGTACTTTCTTCTTGACCTCGGCAATTCACTCGGACAACATCTTCCAACATTGCTGTGTGGTGTGCGAAATCGTGATCATTCTATTCCTTGGTAACGGTGCTAAAAACTCAATACGCACGTTCATGATCTTATATCTGTTTCACAACTTCGTACAACTAACCAGCAAGTGCACTGGGTCGTCCAAGTAATAAACCTTACGTGAGTAAGGGTCGATCCCACGGAGATTGTCGGCTTGAAGCAAGCTATGGTCACCTTGTAAATCTCAGTCAGGCAGATTAAATTGTATTAAGAAATTATAGGGGATGAAAATAAATAAAATATAAAATAGGATAGTGGTACTTATGTAATTCATTGGTGAGAATTTCAGATAAGCGTATAGAGATGCTTTCGTCCCTCTGAACCTCTGCTTTCCTGCTGTCTTCATCCAATCAGTATTACTCCTTTCCATGGCAAGCTTTATGTAGGGCATCACCGTTGTCAATGGCTACATCTCATCCTCTCAGTGAAAATGGTCCAAATGCTCTGTCACGGCACGGCTAATCTTCTGTCGGTTCTTGATCATACTGGAATAGGATCCATTGATCCTTTTGCATCTGTCACTACGCCCAGCACTCGTGAATTTGAAGCTCGTCACAGCCATCCCTTCCCAGATCCTACTCGGAATACCACAGACAAGGTTTAGACTTTTCGGATCTCAGGAATGGCCATCCATGGGTTCTAACTTATACCACGAAGACACTAATAACTCGGACTCGGTCCCCTGTATTGGATATCCAAGAGATATCCATTCAATCTAAGGTAGAACGGAAGTGGTTGTCAGGCACGCGTTCATAAGTTGAGAATGATGATGACTGTCACGATCATCACATCCATCATGTTGAAGTGCGAATGAATATCTTAGAAGCGGAATAAGTTGAATTGAATAGAAAAACAGTAGTACTTTGCATTAATCCTTGAGGAACAGCAGAGCTCCACACCTTAATCTATGGAGTGTAGAAACTCTACCGTTGAAAATACATAAGTGATAATGGTCCAGGCATGGCCGAATGGCCAGCCCCCATGAAAGTCTAAGATAGCATAAAACTAATCAAAGATGATCCGAAGATGTAAATACAATAGTAAAAAGTCCTATTTATACTAGACTAGCTACTAGGGTTTACAGAAGTAAGTAATTGATGCAGAAATCCACTTCCGGGGCCCACTTGGTGTGTGCTTGGGCTGAGCTTGAAGTTTACACGTGGAGAGGTCATTCTTGGAGTTGAACTCCAGTTTGTAATGTGTTTCTGGCGTTGAACTCCACTTTGCAACTTGTTTCTGGCACTGAACGCCAGACTACAACATGAAACTGGCGTTCAACGCCAGTTTGCATCATCTGAACTCAGGAAAAGTATAAACTATTATATATTGCTGGAAAGCCCTGGATGTCTACTTTCCAACGCAATTGGAAGCGCACCATTTGGAATTCTGTAACTCCAGAAAATTTACTTTGAGTGCAGGGAGGTTAGAATCCAACAACATCTGCAGTCCTTCTTCAACCTCTGAATCTGATTTTTGCTCAAGTCCCTCAATTTCAGCCAGAAAATACCTGAAATCACGGAAAAACACACAAACTCATAGTAAAGTCCAGAAGTGTAAATTTTAATTAAAAACTAATAAAAATATACTAAAAACTAACTAAATCATACTGAAAACTATGTAAAAACAATGCCAAAAAGCGTATAAATTATCCGCTCATCACAACCCCAAACTTAAATTGTTGCTTGTCCCCAAGGAACTGAAAATCAAATAGGATAAAAAGAAGAAAATATACTATAAATTCCAAAATATCAATGAAACTTAGCTCCAATCAGATGAGCGGGACTTGTAGCTTTTTGCCTCTTGAATAGTTTTGGCATCTCGCTTTATCCATTGAAGTTCAGAATGACTGGCATCTATAGGAACTTAGAATTCAGATAGTGTTATTGATTCTCCTAGTTCAGTATGTTGATTCTTGAACACAACTACTTTATGAGTCTTGGCCGTGGCTCTAAGCACTTTATTTTCCAGTATTACCACCGGATACATAAATGCCACAGACACATAACTGGGTGAACCTTTTCAGATTGTGACTCAGCTTTGCTAAAGTCCCCAATTAGAGGTGTCCAGGGTTCTTAAGCACACTCTTCTTTTGCATTGAACCTTGACTTTAACCGCTCAGTCTCAAGTTTTCACTTGACACCTTCACGCCACAAGCACATGGTTAGGGACAGCTTGGTTTAGTCGCTTAGGCAAGGATTTTATTCCTTTAGGCCCTCCTATCCACTGATGCTCAAAGTCCTGGATCTTTTTTTATTACCCTTTCCTTTTGGTTTTAAGGGCTATTGGATTTTTGCTCTTACCTTTTAGTTTTAAGAGCTTTTGGCTTTTTCTGCTTGCTTTTTCTTTTTCCCATTTTTTTTGCTATTTTTTTTTACATTTTTTCTGCAAGCTTTTGTATTCACTGCTTTTTCTTGCTTCAAGAATCATTTTTATGATTTTTTAGATTATCAAATAACATTTCTCCTGTTCATCATTCTTTCAAGAGCTAACATATTTAACATTCTAAAACAACAACTTCAAAAGACATATGCACTGTTCAAGCATTCATTCAGAAAATAAAAAGTATTGTCACCACATCAAAATAATTAAACTAGTTTCAAGGATGAATTCGAAACCATGTACTTCTTGTTTTTTTGTAATTAAAACATTTTTCATTCAAGAGAGGTGATGGATTCATAAGACATTCATAACTTTATGGCATAGACACTTAAATACTAGTGATCATGAAGACAAAAACCTAAACAAACATAAAGCATAAAAATCGAAAAACAGGAAAATAAATAAACAAGGAGATTAAGGAATGAGTCCACCTTAGTGAGGGTGGCGTCTTCCTTTTCTTGAAGAACCAATGGTGCTTTTGAGCTCCTCTATGTCTCTTCCTTGTCTTTCTTGCTCTTCCCTCATAGCTCTTTGATCTTCTCTAATTTCATGGAGGATGATGGAGTGCTCTTGATGTTCCACCCTTAATTGTCCCATGTTGGAACTTAATTCACCTAGGGAAGTGTTGATTTGTTCCCAATAGTTTTGTGGAGGAAAGTGCATCCCTTGAGGCATCTCAGGGATTTCATGGTGAGGAATTTCCTCATGCTCATGTTGAGGTCCATGCTCTCTTGTTTGCTCCATCTTTTTCTTAGTGATGGGCTTATCCTCTTCAATGAGGATGTCTCCCTCTATGTCAATTCCAGCCGAATTACAGAGGTGGCAAATGAGGTGAGGAGAGGCTAACCTTGCCATAGTGGAGGACTTGTCAGCTACCTTGTAGAGTTCTTGAGGTATAATCTCATGAACTTCTACTTCCTCCCCAATCATGATACTACGGATCATGATGGCCCGGTCTACAGTAACTTCAGACCAGTTACTAGTGGGAATGATTGAGCGTTGAATGAACTCCAACCATTCTCTAGCTACAGGCTTGAGGTCAAGCCTTCTTAGTTGAACCGGCTTGCCCCTTGAGTCAATTTTCCAATGAGCTCCTTCCACACATATGTCCACGAGGACTTGGTCTAACCTTTGATCAAAGTTGACTCTTCTAGTGTAGGGGCATGCGTTCTCTTCCATCATTGGTAGGTTAAACGCCAACCTTACACTTTCCGGACTGAAATCTAAGTATTTCCCCCGAACCATGGTGAGCCAATTCTTTGGGTTTGGGTTCACACTTTGATCATGGTTCCTAGTAACCCATGCATTTGCATAGAACTCTTGAACCATTAAGATCCCAACTTGTTGAATGAGGTTGGTTAGAACTTCCCAACCTCTTCTTTGGATTTCAAGTCGGATCTCCGGATACTCATTCTTTTTGAGTTTGAAAGGAACCTCAGGGATCACTTTCTTCTTGGCCACAACTTCATAGAAGTGGTCTTGATGAACCTTAGAGATGAATCTCTCCATCTCCCATGACTCAGAGGTGGAAGCGATTGCCTTTTCTTTCCTCTTTCTAGAGGTTTCTCTGGCCTTAGGTGCCATAAATGGTTATGGAAAAACAAAAAGCAATTCTTTTACCACACCAAACTTAAAATGGTTGCTTGTCCTCGAGCAAAAAAAAAGAGAAAGAAGTAGAAGGAGAAGAAAAATGGAGGAGATGGAGGGAGAAGGTGGATTCGGCCAAGGGGAAGAAGAGAGGGTTGAGTTGTGTGAAAATGAAGAAGGAATGAGGGGTTTATATAGGAGTGGGGAGGGGTTAGGGTTCGGCCATTTAGGGTTGGGTTTGGGAGGGAAATTATTTTGAATTTAAAGGTAGGTGGGGTTTTTGGGGAAGAGAGGATGGATGTGAGTGGTGAAGAGGTGATGGGGAAGAGTGATTGAGTTGATTGGTGAGGGGTATTTGGGGAAGAGAGTTATGAAAAGGTGTGAAGAGGAGAGAAGAAGTAGGTGGGGGTCCTGTGGGGTTCACAGATCCTGAGGAGATCCTGTGGGGTCCACAGATCTAGTGGGGCCAAGGACTTTAATCATCCCTGCTCCAATTAGGCGTGTAAACGCCCTCTGTAGGCAATCCTGGCGTTTAACGCCAGATTGCAGCATGTTTCTGGCGTTAAACGCCACTTCCATGCTTGTTTTGGGCGTTCAACGCCAGTCTGTAGCATGTTTCTGGCATTGAACGCCAGTTTTCCTTTGGGGTGCATTCGTGGCGTTTAAACGCCAAAATGTTGCTTGTTTCTGGCGTTTAACGCCAGTTTCATGCTCTGTTCTGGCATTAAACGCCAGCCAGATGCTCCTTACTGGCGTTTAAACGCCAGTAAGCCCTTCCTCCAGGGTGTTCTATTTTTCAATGCTGTTTTTCATTCTGTTTTTTAATTTTTTGTAGTTTTTGTGACTCCACATGATCATCAACCTAGTAAATCATGAAATAACAAAGAGAAAAGAAAATAAAATATATTAAATAACATTGGGTTGCCTCCCAACAAGAGCTTCTTTAATGTCAATAGCTTGACAGTGGGCTCTCACTAAGCCACACAGGTGATCAGGTCAATTTTATAGATTCCCAACACCAAACTTAGAGTTTGGCTGAGGGGGCTTTGTTTGACTCTGTACTGAGAGAAGCTTTTCATGCTTCTTCTCCATGGTTACAGAAGGAGGACCTTGAGTTTTAAACACAAGGTAGTCCTCATTCAGTTGAAGGATTAACTCTCCTCTGTCCACATCAATCACAGCTCTTGCTGTGGCTAGGAAGGGTCTTCCAAGGATGATGGATTCATCCTCTTCCTTCTCAGTGGCTAGGATTATGAAATCAGTAGGGATGTAAAGGTCTTCAACCTTTACTAACATGTCATCTACTAGTCCATAAGCCTATTTTCTTGAGTTGTCTGCTATCTCTAGTGAGATTCTGGCAGCTTGCACATCAAAGATTTCCAATTTCTCCATTACAGAGAGGGGCATGAGGTTTATCCCTGACCCAAGGTTACATAGAGCCTTCTCAAAGGTCATGGTGCCTATGGTACAAGGTATTAAGAACTTTCCAGGATCTTGTTTCTTCTGAGGTAATCTCAGTTGATCCAGATCGCTCAGTTCATTGGTGAGCAAGGGAGGTTCATCTTCCCAAGTATCATTACCAAATAATTTGGCATTCAACTTCATGATAGCACCAAGGTACTTGGCAACTTGCTCTTCAGTAACATCTTCATTCTCTTCAGAAGAAGAATACTCATCAGAGCTCATGAATGGCATAAGGAGGTTTAATGGAATCTCTATGGTCTCCAGATGAGCCTCAGAGTCCTTTGGTTCCTTAGAGGGAAACTCCTTATTGATCTCTAGACGTCCCAGGAGGTCTTCCTCACTGGGGTTCACGTCCTCTCCCTCCCTTGTAGGTTCGGCCATGATGATCAATTCAATGGCCTTGCACTCTCCTTTTGGGTTTTCTTCTGTATTGCTTGGGAGAGTATTAGGAGAGGTTTCAGTGATCCTTTTACTCAGTTGGCCCACTTGTGCTTCCAAATTTCTAATGGAGGACCTTGTTTCATTCATGAAACTTAGAGTGGCCTTAGATAGATCAGAGACTATATTTGCCAAGCTAGATGGATTCTGCTCAGAACTCTCTGTCTTTTGCTGAGTGGATGATGGGAAAGGCTTGCTATTGCTAAACCTGTTTTTTCCACCATTATTAAAGCCTTGTTGAGGCTTTTGTTGATCCTTCCATGAGAGATTTGGGTGATTTATCCATGAGGGATTATAGGTGTTTCCATAGGGTTCACCCATGTAATTCACCTCTGCTATTGCAGGGTTCTCAGGATCATAAGCTTCTTCCTCAGAAGATGCCTCTTGAGTACTGTTGGATGCAACTTGCATTCCATTCAGACTCTGAGAAATCATATTGACTTGTTGAGTC
>NC_029793.2:33991294-33998479 GCF_000816755.2 Arachis ipaensis | reverse complement strand
TCTAAGCTTACTCAGCTTTTGAGGAGGAAAAAACTTGGCTAAGAAAGCTGTGACCAACTTATCCCAAGAGTTCAGGCTATCTTTGGGTTGAGAGTCCAACCATACTCTAGCTCTGTCTCTTACAGCAAACAGGAAAAGCATAAGGCTGTAGACCTCGGGATCAACCCCATTGGTCTTAACAGTATCACAGATCTGCAAGAATTCAGTTAAGAACTGAAAAGGATCTTCAGATGGAAGTCCATGAAACTTGCAGTTCTGCTGCATCAGAGAAACTAATTGAGGTTTCAACTCAAAGTTGTTTGCTCCAATGGCAGGGATGGAGATGCTTCTTCCATGTAAATTGGAATTAGGTGCAGTAAAGTCACCAAGCATCCTCCTTGCATTATTATTATTTTTGGCTGCCATCTCCTCTTCCTGTTCAAAAATTCCTGTAAGGTTGTCTCTGGATTGTTGTATTTTAGCTTCTTTTAGTTTCCTTTTTAGAGTCCTTTCAGGTTCAGGATCTGCTTCAACAAGAATGTTCTTGTCCTTGCTCCTGCTCATATGACAAAGAATGGAATAACAAAGAAAATATGGAATCCTCTATGTTACAGTATAGAGATTCCTTTGTGTGAGTAGAAGAAGCAAAGAATGTAATGTAAAGAAGAGAAGAGGAAAAACTCGAACACAGAGAGGGAGGTGGTGTTCGAATTTTTTTTGGATGGAAGAGAAGTGTTAGTAGATGAATAAATAAATAGAAGGAGATGAGAGAGAGAATTTCGAAATTTAATTAAAATAAAAATTTGAAATTTGAAAGTTAGATTTTGAAAATTAAAGTTAAAATTAAATTAAAATTGAAACAATTAGTTAATCAAAATGAAATTTTGAAAAAGAGGGAGGTATTTTCAAAAATTTTAAGAGAGATTGAATTAGTTAGGTAGTTTTGAAAAAGATATGATTGAAACAAAAAGATAAGATTGATTGAAAAATATTTGAAAATCAATTAAGAGGTTAGGAAAGAAGTTAGAAAAGATTTTGAAATTGAATTTGAAAAAGATATGATTGAAATAAAAAAAGGATATGATTGAAACAAAAAGATATGATTGATTGAAACTTATTTTGAAAAAGATTTGAAAAAGAAATTTAAAAAGATTTGATTTTGAAAATTAAAGTTGATTACTTGACTAACAAGAAACAAAAAGATAAGATTTTAAAATTTAAAGAATGAACCTTTCTTAATAAGCAAGTAACAACTTGAAATTTTTCAATCAATCATATTAAATGTTAGTAAAGATTTTGAAAATTAAGAAATAAAATAAGAAAAAAATTTTTTTAAAATCAAATTTAAAAAGTTTTCGAAAATATGAAGGTAAAATGAAAAAGATTTGATTTTTGAAAAAGATTTTGAAAAGATAAGATTTTTTAAATTGAAAATTTGATTTGATTCATAAGAAACAATTAAATTTAAAAACTTTTTGACTAAATCAAATCATATTTTCGAAAATTTTGAGTAAAATAAGGAAAAGATATTTTTTTTTATTTTTGAATTTTTAATGATGAAAGAGAAAAACACAAAATTGACTCAATGCATGAAAATTTTGGATCAAAACATGTGATGCATGCAAGAACACTATGAATGTCAAGATGAACACCAAGAACACTTTGAATGTCAAGATGAACACCAAAAACTTATTTTTGAAAAATTTTCAAGAAAAGAAAACATGCCAGACACCAAACTTAAAAATTTTTAATTTTTAGACACTAAGAATTCAAGAATGCATTTGAAAAACAAGAAAAGACACAAAACAAGAAAATATAAAGATCAAACAAGAAGACTGGCCAAGAACAACTTGAAGATCATGAAGAATGCAATGCATGAAATTTTTGAAAATAATTTTTAGAAAATTAAAAAGATGCAATTGACACCAAACTTAAAACTTGACTCAAGACTCAAACAAGAAACACAAAAAATATTTTTGATTTTATGATTTTGTAAATTTTTTTGTATTTTTCGAGAATTAATTGGGAAAAACGAAAAAGAAGAAAATATTTTTTTGATTTTTTTTCGAAAATAAGAATAATAAAAGCAAAAAGGTTAAAATTAAAATAAAGTTACCTAATCTGAGCAACAAGATGAACCGTCAGTTGTCCAAACTCGAACAATCCCCGGCAACGGCGCCAAAAACTTGGTGTGCGAAATCGTGATCATTTCATTCCTTGGTAACGGCGCTAAAAACTCAATACGCACGTTCATGATCTTATATCTGTTTCACAACTTCGTACAACTAACCAGCAATTGCACTGGGTCGTCCAAGTAATAAACTTTACGTGAGTAAGGGTCGATCCCATGAAGATTGTCGGCTTGAAGCAAGCTATGGTCACCTTTTAAATCTCAGCCAGGCGGATTAAATTATATTAAGAAATTATAGTGGATGGAAATAAATAAAATATAAAATAGGATAGTGGTACTTATGTAATTCATTGGTTAGAATTTCAGATAATCGTATAGAGATGCTTTCGTCCCTCTGAACCTCTGCTTTCCTGCTGTCTTCATCCAATCAGTCTTACTCCTTTCTATGGCAAGCTTTATGTAGGGCATCACCGTTGTCAATGGCTACATCCCATCCTCTCAGTGAAAATGGTCCAAATGCTCTGTCACGGCACGGCTAATCATCTGTCGGTTCTCGATCATACTAGAATAGGATCCATTGATCCTTTTGCGTCTGTCACTACGCCCACTTGGTGTGTGCTTGGGCTGAGCTTGAAGTTTACACGTGGAGAGGTCATTCTTGGAGTTGAACGCCAGTTTGTAACGTGTTTCTGGCGTTGAACTCCACTTTGCAACTTGTTTCTGGCGCTGAACGCCAGACTGCAACATGGAACTGGCGTTCAACACCAGTTTGCGTCATTTGAACTCGGGCAAAGTATGGACTATTATATATTGCTGGAAAGCCCTGGATGTCTAATTTCCAACGCAATTAGAAGCGCGCCATTTGGAGTTCTGTAGCTCCAGAAAATCCACTTTGAGTGCAGGGAGGTCAGAATCCAACAGCATCTGCAGTCCTTCTTCAACTTCTGAATATGATTTTTGCTCAAGTCCCTCAATTTCAGCCAGAAAATATCTGAAATCATAGAAAAACACACAAACTTATAGTAAAGTCCAGAAATGTGAATTTTAATTAAAAACTAATAAAAATATACTAAAAACTAACTAAATCATACTGAAAACTATGTAAAAATAATGGCAAAAAGCGTATAAATTATCCACTCATCACTGCGCAACCAACTTAATGATAGGGTCATTAGCAAGTTAGTGAGACATGAATGTGGGGTCCATTCCGGGCATACCAAAGGGTTTCGAAGCAAATAAATTCATGTTACCTTTTAAGAAGTCCTGGAGTTCCAACTTTAGGGAATAAGATAAATCTTTTTTTTATTATAGTGTACTTTTTTGCATCATCACCAATTTGGAATTTTTTCAAATTTTCATTAGGTTCCGACCTTGGCTTTTTTTTGAACTCGAGAGTCCAAGTTGACAAAAAATATGCCAGTAGAATCTTTGGCTTTATCCCTTAAAGTTAAACTTGCTTTGTTGTGCTTTATGATAGCTATTCGATCTCCTTAGAGAATAGCAATCCGACCTTCAGAGGTAAGAAATTTCATAACTGAAAATTTGGTTGAGATGAACGCATAGAGATCGTTTATCGTCTTCCTTCCGAGGATCACATTATAAGTCGTTGAATCCTTTGGGACGACAAACTCATCTTGTAACACCCGTACGTCGGCACCTTCTCCAATTGTAAACAAGAGATCAACAGCTCCATCAGGCTTAATATATCGATCTCCCAAGCCCAGGATACCAAGAAGATGTGGTTTTAGTTGCTGATCTTTTAATCCTAGTGCACCAAAAGCATTTCTGGAAAGGAGATTTGAATATGCTCCTGTGTCAACCAATATTCACTTTACAATCCCATTTTTCAACTTGGTAGTGATTACCAGTGGCTCATCATCTTCCGTTGTGGTGTATTGGAAATCATCCGCCGTGAACTGCATAGTTGGGATGTTGGTTACGTTCACAACTTCCAAATTTGCAGCTTTAATGTCTTTCTTGATGGCATTTCTGGACTTTGGACCTACAACTAAATTCACAATGACTTGAGCAATATCATCCTGGACTTCTATAGTCTTAGTATTTCTGGGATTCCTAGTCTCCCGATCTTTATCGTCATTATGCTGTCTGGGCGGTCTGACATGTTGAACAAACTCAAGGAGCTTTCCATCTTGAATCGCCTGCTCTAACACATCCTTCAAATCAATACAATCTTCAATCCTATTACCATAAGAATTGTGATAATCACAATATCGTGACTTATTCAAAGAAGCCTTTGGTCGAATTCGCCTCGCTTTTGGAAGGATACCCGAGTGAGATACTTGCTGATACACCTCTGATAATGATGCCACCAGGGGTGTATATATTGAGAACTTTCCTATCCGGGGTGTAAATGACTTTGGAGTTGAGGACTAGCTTGAGCTCTTGGCCTTATTAGGTGACGAGGGTAGGTTTTTCCTCTTTGTCAAGACCACCCTCGAGATGTCCTCATCTCGCATATACTTTAAGGTGATCTGATGTATCTCTTCTACGGATTTTATATCTTGGAAGTTAAATGCCTCCTGAAGTCTCCTTCTAGCAAACTGACAATGAGGCACAGACACACGACTTCAGGTGTTTGTGTTTTCACTTCAAGCAAGGCTGTGATAAAGCGATGCAAGTAATCTCAGATACTCTCTCGCGCCCTTTTCTCTACGCCAAGTAGTGAGATTGGATGCTTGGTTTGAGTTCTTTTTGTGGTAAAGTGTGCTGAAAACTTGGTTTTAATGTCAGCAAATGAAGAGATGGAGTCGGAAGGCAGTATGTTGAACCAAATCATCGCTAGTCTTGACAATGACACTGAAAAAGTCTTACACCAGACCGCATCTCCTACACCTTTACGGTTCATCCTGGCCTCAAAAGCATTAATATGCTCCTACGGATCCAACTCGCCCTCATACTTCAGATCTGTTAGTTTATCAAAGTGCTTAGGTCGGTGGACTTGGAGAATGTGAGAAGCAAATAGAGTCTGGCCCATAATCACATGTTCCCGAGCATCCCTATGCCTTTTAAGACTTGGACTCCTTTGTGGAATTCGTCTCCTTTTAGATTGGGCCAATCGGGACTCATCCCTTCCTCGTCTGTCAAACTCGTGACGCCTGTTATCACGTCGTGGTGACCTTCTGTGTCTTTGAGGTGAGTGTGAACGTCGATGATTGTTATCTTGTCGCTGATCAGGAGCCCTTTCTGGGTTTTCCCTCTCACGACTATGATCATCATGGCCCATGGGCCATGGCCGTGCAAGTTCGAGACCGGGATCGCCTAGATTTTGATCGTTTTGCCAAGCGACGTTCAACGCTGCCTAGTAACATTCTAATTCTTGCACTCTATGGCGCATTTGTTGCATAGCATGAACGTAATTATTCCCTAACCTAGCGAAGTGACGAGCCCCCGCGTTATGAGTTCCATCGTTATGGGCTTCAACATTCTGCTCACGGTTTTCAAACCCCAGAAGACTTGACGTTCTTCATTGGTTAGCAGGATGACATCTGTTTCAAGTCCATCATCATGGAATTGCTCCTTAAAAGGAGTGATTGGGTTAATTACCGAATGAATTTTCTCAGTCATGGTTCAGACAATGTAAGATCTCTACAGACGGTGTCAAACTGCCAATGTTCATACCTTTTATGGAGATCACAAGCTAATAAAATTTGGAGATCCTAACCTGAGCGATGTCAGAATTAAAATGGGTGGATAACATGCAAAACACTCTAATACTTAAGTTAGTAGTACTTTAGATAATAGAGTGAATACTGTGTCTTCATGCTGAGTTTCTTTTTTATTTTTTTTATTTTTTTAAGGTAATCGTTTTTTAAACATTTATTTTTTTTAATGTATACTTTTAATATCATGATTTGATAGTTTGATGAGTTAATGACTTTAATTAGTATTAATGTTATATATTCATTAACTAGTAACGTGCTATATTCATTTATTTGCAATCATAAATACTATTTTTGTCCAGAACACTCTTATTATATAAATTGTTCTAGTATTGTGTGGATTAGGTTTTAAACGTAAATAGTCACATTTCAAGATGATTTACATTTTGAATTTTATAATCCTTGTACATATAAATCGCGTTAGAGTGCTCTAAGAAAAGAAACACATAAATGACACTAGACTAGTGTAATTTACTTTCAAATACAAAAGCACACTAAGATGGACGATATATGTGTTAAAAGGGACAGGATACGCCTAGGGATACCCGGTAGTAGAAGATTTTGAAATCGATTAGTAGTGTTTCTAGATTAATCCCTATGGTAATTCTGTGTTTAACATTAATCGCACCAACCTAATGCATTTTACATGTTTTCTTAGCCTCACAACACCTTAACATGACTTACGTGCATAAAGGGTTTAAAATTCAAATAGTCAATCGGTTTGGGGTGTCATGATTTACGTTTAAATCCTAACAACACAATTTTAGGTTGATTTATATAATAAAAATAGGATATTTATGTAATTATTTTCGTTTAAGGTGAATAAAATAATTTTGAATTTTTTTTATTTTATTTACGAAACGACCCAAAAGTTTACATAGGTTCTTTATTAAAAGAAAATTAAAGAGCTAGTTAATTATTTAGTTTCTTTTCTTTATATAATATACTAGGATTATCAACACTCTAACATATAATATTTATAGTGAAAGAGAGAATGAAGGGTTAATATAATTATTTAGCTTTTTTCCTCTTCATACTAGAATAATTTTGTTTGTAAAATATGATTATTATCTGTTGATTACCCTTTTTCTTTTCCTTCTCTTATTATCCTACAAAAGGATAAGAACAATAATTTGGAATACCGAAAGCTAAATCTGGAGAGATAATTTTGTTGGTATAGATAATTCTAGAAATATAGAGTTGCTCTTATCCGTTTCAATACTAATACTAATAAGTAATAATTGAACGTCATTAGGGGAAGGTGTTCAATCTTTTCAATTATCATCCATATTGTCATTTTCTTAATTTCTTTCTTGAGTGTTTGAGACTTGGGTATAATGTGTGTGAGAGACGAATTGCTACCGTTATTTAGATCTCATATCCGCATATGCGGTG
>NC_029793.2:33953262-33991266 GCF_000816755.2 Arachis ipaensis | reverse complement strand
TAGCAAACAATGGACACTTCAATTTCGTTGAAGGCAATTTAATGTTGTCGTTCTTGAGTCTTGACTCGTATTGTTTTGGGTACATATTATTGACTTTGTATATTTAGAGATTGAAAGGGATCGGAGACGAATAAGTAAATGTCATGTGACAAGGATATATGCTGGCAGAGGCACAGAAGATAGATAGGAAAATGCTAAAACAAACTCAAGGAAATAAGGGAAACCACGTGCAATGTTGGAGAAATTTTTAGTACCTAACAGAAAAAGTTTAGTTTCTTCTGTTCACATTTTTATAAAATTATGTACAAATCACTCATTTTAAGGGTTAGAAAAGTGACAAAATGAAAAATCAATTCATTTGATTTATTATTTAACAGTTATATTTTGTAACTTGTTAGTATTGTTTTTACACTAATAATAATACATAAATTAAACGCGGAATATGATACACTCATGGAGCAATACTTCAATTACGTTCAGTAATTCTTTTCGTCATTTTGAGACTCTTTTAGTTATATATATATTACAAAATATATTTTTGGATAATCAAATTATTTTATTGCAATTTTTTGTAAAGTAAAATTTGAAAAAAAATTACGATTATTTTATCATTAAAACATAGTGTGATCTTTTGCCTTTTTTTTTTGTCAAACACCAAAAATATTTTTAAAAAAATAGACTTCAAATTTTGGTCCTTTTCATGTATTTTTTAAAAACTATCTAAATATTTTCACATAATTTGAGGTCAAATGTATAAAAAATTTGTAAAATACAAAAATTATTTACTATTTATAAAATGACATTTTTTTATTATTTTTGTCATATTTTAACTTCCACTATTCCACACCAATCAAGACTTTTACATATCTCAACCTAACGCCGTTCTCTGACAAATTGCCTATAACTTCTTCAGAACGTTTGCAACTCCTTTTTCTTTTTTTGTCTACCACCTTGTTGGCTCCCACAAACAAATTTTCTATCCTTCCAAAGTCCTCGCCACCATTGTCACATGCAAGGTTTTGTGCCCTGGCTTTAATACCGTCATTGGGGACTTTTCATTGGGTTTGATGAGAATATTATCGCTAAGAAGAGCACAGAGACAAAAGAAGTTAAAATTATGATTGATTAGTGAATTTGATTTCGAGGGATCGAGGTAGTAAATTGATTATCGAAGAACAATGAGTGCGGAGAAGTGAATAAGAATGTGGAGATAAGTTGAACTTTGTTGAGAGAGAATTTGAGGATAAAAAAGATAGATGAATGAAATGGGAAGAGAGAGAAAAAGATTTTTGCTGGTAAAGAAGAATGGATGAGAATGATAGAATTTAATAATTTTAAATTCTTAAAAAGGCTTTTGAGGGTAAAGAAAAAGATTTTAGAGGATAAAAGAAGTAACCTAAAAATTTAAAATAATTTTGTCTATCAAAATTTATTTTTTATAATTACAAGATAATTTTAATATCATTAAATTTGTTAGCATTATTGTTCATACCCTGACCCAAAATAGAGTTAGGCTCAAAAAGGTTAAATGCCCAATAGGGGCGGCCTCATCTATTTCTACCCAACCTCATAGAGGTCAGGCATGACGACGGTAGTTCATCTTTATTAAGCTAAATAAGTAATTAATTCCTAAGATATATCCCACTTATTTAGAAGGGAGATCTCAACAACTTCCTTAAAAAAAGGAAACAGTTATTCACCATCAAAGGTGGAACTACACTAAAAGGTACCTATTTTACTGACACACTCAGGTATATTCAAGACCCAATCTACTAAAACCCTGCCAAAAATCTTTGCTAACTTAACCATCGAAATCTCTTGTAGGTACCATCCCCCACCTTTTCACAAAGAACTCAAATGGTGGCACCTCGCCTCCAGCACAAGTCGAACGCTGCCTCAGAAGAAGTCTAGAACCCCGTTCAAGCCCAAATATAACCACATTTCAGGTAACTCTCGGAACATTGGTGCCATTGTCGGGGACCTGGGAGTCTACACCTACACATGATGGACAATCAATTTGAGGACGGCCATACGGCATCTGAATCGGAACCGGAGCCTCACAACGATGATCGAGCACTTCTGTTACCTCCATCACGGAAAAGAACAAGTGCCCCCACGGGGAAGGTACATCAGAAAACCCCCCACAACGGGGTCCATTTAGAAATCTACCCACCCGAAGATGAAAAACCTCCTCATCCCACGAAAATACTAGGACTCATACGAACATCACATTCGATTAGAACAACTTGAGTATGAGGCTGAACGACAGCGAGAAGCAGAAAAAGAATTACGAAAAGAGGTACAACAACGAAGAGAGCTAGAGAAAAATCTCTCGAGATTAGAGGCTGACCTTAGAAGTCGGAGCAATCAGGTTGATCGGGAGGAAAGCCTTCTTAGAGGAGAAGATCCGTTCGTGGAGAAAATCATGCGAGCTAGAGTTTCCAGAATTTTTAACAGTCCCAACATGGATCTTTACGACAGAACTACCGACCCAAGACACCACCTAAGCAACTTCAAAAGTCAGATGTACCTGACTGATGCGTCCGATGCAACTTGCTATAAGGCCTTCCCAACAACACTGACCAAAGCATCGATGAAATGGCTTGATAACTTACTGCTCAAGTCAGTGATTTGCTTTGATGACCTAGCAAGGAAGTTTCTTACCCGATTTTCAATTCAAAAGGATAAAGTCAAACATGCTCCAAGTCTTTTAGGGATAAAATAAGAGGTCGAATAAAACACTCCAAGATTATATAGAAAGATTCAACAAAGCTTGCTTGAAAATACAAAACTTACTTCCCAAAGTAGTGATAATGGGGTTGGTTAACGACCTTAGAGAATGGCCATTTTTCCAATATATATCAAAGCAACACCCGACTTTTTTGTACGAAGTGCAAGAGCAAATAGAGAAGTATATCAACATAGAGAAAAATGCTCGACTTAGAGATCCAGTCCCAAAACTAACCCTTCCCTACCAATTTCGGGATAAGGAGAAGGAGACAAAGAAAAAAGAGGAGTACAATTCGGAGAAGCCACGAAGATACCACAACTACATCTCACTCTGAGTTTCTCTTGTTGATATCTATAGGGAGATCTGTCACACTGAAAAGCTTCCACCTCCTCACCCCATTAAGAACAAAAAGGCCAAAAGTCAAACAGAATATTGCGAGTATCACAAACTATACAGGCATTCTACCAATAACTGTTATTATCTGAAAAATGTTTTAAAAAAGTTGTCTAGAGAAGGTCGGCTAGAAAGGTTCCTCGCTGAAAGGTCGGACAACCTAGGAAAGAGGAAGAGAGGAGATGAAGATGGAAGTCGGCGAGATCGGCCACCACAAGCCCCTGATAGGCACATACACATTATAAACAGAGGATTGCAAGAGGAGGAGTTACTAAGTCCTTACGTAAGAGACATCTCAAGGAGGTATATGAAGTCGGAGAAGGCAATGGAGCTCCCGATCTGTCCACAATCTCATTCACCAAAGAGGATGCACAAGGAGTGACACCTGGTCATGACGACCCTATGGTAATTACAATGATCCTTGCTAATGCGAATCTCCACGGAACTTTGGTGGACCAAGGGAGTTTGGCCAACATACTTGATGAGCGGATATTTTATACGCTTTTTATCATCATTTTTATATTGTTTCAGTTATGTTTTGTTTATTGATGCGTGGCAGAAGTTAACCAATTAAAAGATTTCAATTAAGAGACAGTGTTGCACGTATAGCTCTTAACCAGCTAAGATGTGCCTCACCAATTTAAAAAGGGTTGTCACAAAATTTAGAAATAAAATAGTGGGAGTATGAGTCCCAGTTTGTCTCCCAACGAGTTGCAGGCAAGAGTGCTAATTTATTAATCAGAATATTCCCAGAAAGTTGAGTTTGATAACAGGTAATTAAAATAAATGTGAACTAAGGTAATAAAAATAAACTGAAAATAATTATTCATATTCTGAATAAAAGGCCTTGACTGGGGGAATAATTAAGTGGAACTTCTATCCTTATTGGGATCTTCTCAAGTGTGGTGTAAAAAGGTTGTTGTTCTCACTCGATTTTCTGTTACTAAATAAGGAAAGATATGGTGATTGAACTAACTCTTACCCTCAGGTCCTAGCCCTCTCCCTTGGGGAGGTCTAGTATTAGTAGGTATAGGATTAGCTAACAATGTCCAGTTTAACCAAGCACTTGAGCATTCCAACTCAAGTATCACCTCTTAATCAACCCCATGTCAAGTGAAAATTCTACTCCATTGACATGGAAATAATAATCATAAAAATATGAGAAGACATAATTGATTAAAATAAAATAGAGAATTAAAATTAATTAAAATAAAAATAACTTCATATATTAATAAATTCAAAATGTAACATACTTAATTGACTAGGGTCAATGAGTAAAGAAACAAACTAAAGTAATGTCTTCAACGGAGGTAATGACTTTCAGCATCCAAAAATCCAAGCAGAAACATAAACTATCAGTGTGATGTAACTCTAAAAACTCAAATCTAAAACTAAGTGTAATCCTAATGTGATGAATCTCAATGTGTGTGGATGCCTCCTGAGTCTCTGCATGTTCCCTAGGTTTAATCTGTGTTTCTGGGCCAAAAACTAGGTCAAAAAGTGGCCCGAAATCGCCCCAGCGTATTCTGTTATTTTTGCAGATCGCGCAGGTCACGCGTACGCGTTGTCCACGCGTTCCCGTCAGGCAGCGATTTTCCTTGTCACGCATTCGCATCGTCCACGCGTTCGCGTCATGCGTGCAGACTCCAATCCACGCGTTCGCGTCAGGCACGCGTCCGCGTTGCTGCGAATTCTTCATTTCGCGCGTTCGTGTGGGCCATGCGCTCGGTCATTGCTCGCTGGTCATCTCCTTAGTTTCTTGTGTTTCTTCCATTTTTGCAAACCTCCTCTCCAATTTCCAAGCCATTCATGCCCTATGAAGCCTGAAACACTTAACATACAAATCACGGCATCGAATGGGATAAAGGAGAATTAAAATACATAATTAAAAGTCTCTGGGAAGCAAGTTTTCAATCATGGAGTAATTTTTGGAAGGAATTGTAAATACATGCTTATCATATGAATAAGTGGGTAAAGAATTGATAAAACCACACAATTAAACACAATACGAATCATAAAATAATGGTTTATCAACCTCCCCACACTTAAACATTAGCATGTCCTCATGCTTAGTTGAAGGAGATAAAGTAAATGAATAGGGACATGTAAAACTTATGAAATGCAATGCAACCTATGTATATATGTAAATGCAACTATATACTTCTTGTCTACTTGGTCAAAAGTAAATAAGCTCTTCAAGACAAATATAAATTAGATTTCACTAACTCAACTCATATAGTAAATACAGGTAACATTGTAAGAAGACAGCTTATGACAGCAGGGAACATAGAATTAAGCACTGAACCCTTACTGGTAGTGTATGTGCACTCTAATCACTCAGGTATATAGGGAAATCACTCTACTTTTCTCTAGTCATGCTTTCTAAAAATTGTTCTTCACCTAACCAATCAACAATATTTAACATACCAATGCAAATATCATGAGGTCTTTTTCAAGGTTGTAATGGGGCTAAGGTAAGGGTAAGGGTAAGGGTATATATATATATATATATGGCTAAGTGAGCTTTATAAATTGAATCTTTAATTAACCCAAGCTTTCACCTAACATACACACACTCTATATAACTCTAGAATCATGCCTAGCTACCTATAGTCTTCACTTTTGCATTACGTACTCATGTATCAACTTTTCTTTAATTTTATCACATATGCATTGATTTTTCATTAACTTAACATTGGGGTAATTTTGTCCCCTTATTTATTTACTTATTTATTGAATACATATATAATATGTAGAGTGCTCATGCAAAGTATATGCAGCTAAATGCAGGGATGATGAGAAGAGTCATTATCATCATAAAAATAAAGTAAAAATAAAACTAAGATTGAAATGGAATGATCATACCATGGTGGGTTGTCTCCCACCTAGCACTTTGCTTTTACGTCCTTAAGTTGGACACTCGTTAGGCTTATTCAACTTCTCTTGGTGGATCTTCCAAGAGGAAGATCTCTAGTTCCTTTTGATTCTTCGTCTTCTCACCATGGTAAAGCTTTAGGCGATGTCCATTAACTTTAAGAAATTTGGAGTTAATAGGATGACGCAGGTGGAAAACTCCGTATGGCTCTACCTTTTCTACTCTGTATGGACCTTCCCATCTTGATCTCAGTTTACCTGGCATGAGCCTCAGTCTGGAGTTATATAGTAGAACTAACTCCCCTGGTCGGAATTCTTTCCTTTTTATGTGCTTGTCATGGACAACCTTCATTTTCTCCTTGTAACGCCTGGAGTTGTCATATGCTTCTAGGCGGAGGGTCTCTAGTTCTGCTAGTTGCAGCTTTCTTTCAGCACCAGCTTTCGTAAGATTCATGTTGCACTCCTTCACAGCCCATAAAGCATTGTGTTCTACATCTACAGGGAGGTGGCAAGCCTTTCTGTATACCAAGCAGAAGGGGCTCATCC
Organism: Arachis ipaensis; assembly: GCF_000816755.2. Lineage (NCBI taxonomy): Eukaryota > Viridiplantae > Streptophyta > Magnoliopsida > Fabales > Fabaceae > Arachis > Arachis ipaensis. The sequence goes on along the minus strand of NC_029793.2, from coordinate 33,984,722 downwards.
CAATGGGTGTCTTGTATGCTGTTCTATATGCCCAGAGTGCATCTTGTAACCTGGCACTCCAGTCCTTCCTATGAGGTTTTACTATCTTCTCCAGAATATGTTTAATCTCTCTGCTAGAGACTTCTGCTTGTCCATTGATCTGGGAATGATAAGCTGTGGTGACTTTGTGAATTATCCCATGCCTTTTCAGTAATCATGTTAGTCTCCTGTTATAAAAATGGGTGCCTTGATCGCTCACGATTGCTCGTGGTGATCCAAAGCGACAAATAATATGGTTTCTAACAAAGAAAACAATAGTGATAGCATCATCAGTACGGGTAGAAATTGCTTCCACCCATTTAGAAACATAATCTACAGCTAACAGTATATAAAAGTAACCATTAGAATTTGGAAATAGACCAATGAAGTCAATGCCCCAAACATAAAAAATTTCACAGAAAAGCATATGCTGTTGAGGCATCTCGTCCCTCTTGGATATATTACCAAACCTTTGACATGGGGAACAAGATTTATAAAATTCAGCAGCGTCCTTAAAAAGAGTAGGCCACCAGAATCCGCAGTCTAGAATTTTTCTAGCTGTTCTTTGAGGGCCAAAATGTCCTCCACTCTCAGATGAGTGGCAGGCCTCTAAAATAGACTGGAATTCTGATTGAGGAACACACCGTCTAATTACCTGGTTAGCACCACACCTCCATGAATATGGATCATCCCATACATAGTATTTGGACTCACTTTTCAGCTTGTCTCTTTGGTGCTTAGTAAAGTTTGGAGGAAAAGTGTGGCTAACTAGATAATTAGCTACAGGTGCATACCAAGGAACTTCTTCAGATACTGCTTGTAAGTTATCAAATAGGAAATTATCATTTATAGGAGTGGAGTCACCCTTAATGTGCTCAAGGTGACTCAGGTGGTCTGCCACTAAGTTCTGGTTACCACTCATGTCCTTAATTTCTAAATCAAATTCTTGTAACAGCAGTATCCAACGTATTAGCCTTGGTTTGGACTCCTTTTTAGCTAATAAATATTTTAGAGTTGCATGGTCTGAGTACACTACTACCTTAGTACCAAGTATATAGGCTTGGAATTTATCCAGAGCAAAAATAATAGCAAAAAGCTCTTTTTCAGTAGTAGTATAATTAGACTGAGCAGCATCTAAAGTTTTAGATGCATAAGCAATTACAAAAGGGTCTTTACCTTCGCGCTGAGCCAGCGCTGCTCCTACTACGTGGTTGGAAGCATCACACATGATTTTGAATGGCTGGCTCCAGTCTGGTCCTTTTACAATTGGAGCTTGAGTCAGAGCGATCTTCAGTTTATCAAACGCTTGCATACAGCTCTCACTGAACTCGAACTCAATATCTTTTTGCAGCAATCTGGATAATGGTAGTGCTACCTTACTGAAGTCCTTAATGAATCTCCTGTAAAAACCTGCGTGGCCAAGGAATGAACCGACTTCCCTCACAGAGGAGGGTAAGGTAAACTAGAAATAACATCCACCTTTGCTGGATCTATAGAAATGCCAGTATTAGACACAACATGTCCTAGTACAATTCCTTGTTTTACCATAAAGTGACATTTTTCAAAATTTAACACAAGGTTTGTATTAACACATCTGTCTAATACTTTAGATAAACTATCCAAGCAAAGGCTAAATGAATCACCATATATGCTAAAATCATCCATAAAAATTTCCATACAGTTCTCAATAAGATCAGAAAAAAGACTCATCATGCACCTTTGGAAAGTAGCAGGGGCATTACACAAGTCAAATGGCATTCTCTTATAAGCATAAGTCCCAAAAGGACATGTAAAAGTAGTCTTCTCCTGATCTTCAGGAGCTATATAAATTTGAAAGTATCCTGTATAACCATCTAAGAAACAATAATGAGATTTACCTGACAGGCGATCAAGCATTTGATCAATGAATGACAAGGGTTAGTGATCTTTGCAAACTCTCCATGAATTCTGTACTCTAGTTGTCAGGAGCTCTCCATGCTCATTCTTTATTGTTGTGAATCCAGACTTCTTGGACACCACTTGTACTGGGTTGACCCATTCACTGTCTAAAATTGGGTAAATGATATCTGCTTCAAGTAGTCTGGTCACTTCCTTCTTGACAACTTCTAAGATGGTGGGATTCAATCTTCTTTGAGGTTGACAGACAGGCTTTGCTCCCTCTTCTAGGAATATTCTGTGTTCACAAACTTGAGGACTGATGCCTACTATATCCGCCAAGCTCCATCTGATTGCTTTCTTATGTTTTCTCAGCACTTTGAGTAGCTGTTCTTCCTGTTGAGAAGTGAGTTCCCTCGCAATGATGACTAGGAACTTCTGCTTGTCCTCAAGGTAAGCATACTTGAGGTGTGGAGGAAGGGGCTTCAACTCTAATTTCTGCTCATAGCTAGGTTCTGGATCGTCCGGGGCTGGTGATAATGGTAAAGTCTTCTCATGATTTTCAGAAAGTGTCCCCACACTTGGACCTTACTCCATGTACCTCTCTTTTAATTCTTCCTGGTGAACCTCCGCTACAGTTTCATCAATAATATTGCACTGGAAGATAGAACATCTTCTGGAGGGTGCTTCATAGCTTCATTTAAACTGAAACTCACTGTTCTGCCATCTATCTCAAAAGAGTAAGTTCCTGAGAATGCATCCAGCTTGAACTTTGAAGTCTTCAGGAATGGTCTTCCAAGTAGGATTGATGATGGTCTTCCTGAGTCATTAGGGGGCATTTCCAGGATGTAGAAATCAATAGAAAATGTAAGCCCCTTAATGCTCACTAGTACATCTTCAGCAATTCCAACTACTGTAATAATGCTTGTATCTGCTAACACAAAACGAGCTACCGACCTTTTTAAGGGAGGGAGCCTCAAAGTATCATATATGGACAAAGGCATTATGCTAACACATGCTCCTAAATCACACATACAGTCAGAAAATATCACACCTCCAATGGTACAGCTAACCATACATAGACCTAGATCACTACATTTTTTAGGTATATTTCCCATTAAAGCAGATATAGAACTACCTAAAGGAATAATTTCTAATTCATTAATTTTATCTTTATGTATGCATAAATCTTTTAGAAACTTTGCGTATTTAGGTACCTGTTGAATAACATCAAAAAGGGGAACAGTTACCTCGACCTTTTTGAATATTTCTACCATTTTGGTGTCAAGTTCCATCTGTTTTCTAGGCTTCCTTGCAAGTTGTGGAAATGGAATAGGAGGGGCACGAGTTGTAGCTTCTGCATCCCTTGGTGCTTCATTCTGTGGTTGAGCTTCCTCTTCTTCAACTATGTCTTGTACGTCCTCTTCCTCTTCAGCATCTTCTATTTCCACCACATCCTCTGCGGATACATTTTCTGGTAGTTTTGGCTCCTCATGGTTCCTCTCCTGTAGTGTGGTTCCAGACCTTAGAGTGATGGCATTGATGCCACCCTTGAGATTAGGCCGTGGTTGAGAAGGAATTCCATTAGAGCTTGAAGGTTGATGTCTGGAATTAAGCGAGGAATCCATCTGAGAGACGAGAGCTTGTAAAGTGGCAGTTAAGCCATTCAGACTAGAGTTAAGCTGAGCATGCATGTCTTGCTGTCCTTGCACAAGAGAACGGAGCATCTCGTCATTTGATGAGGAACTAGAATAAGCAGTCTGAGAAGCTTGTTGTTGGGTTTGTTGGGGTCCTTGTGATTGTCTTAGGTGAGGTGCTCTGTAAGGTTAGTTCTGATTCTGCTGTCTGTTGTTGTTATTGTTATTCCACCTCTGGTTTCCATTATTGTCTCTGCCTCCTCTGTTAAAGTTATCCCTCCATCCATGGTTAGAATTATCTCTCCAGCCTTGGTTGGAGTTGTCTTGCCATCCATGGCTATTGTTGCCACCTTGGTTGTAGTTGCTGCCTTGTTGATTGTATCCTTGATTTGGACGGTCATAAAAGTTGTGAGTGGCTACCACAGTGTTGTCTTCCTAGAGTTGTGGACATTCATCAGTATAATGACTATAATCAGCATAGATCCCGCATACTCTTTGTGGAACTAACTGTTGGCTCTGTTGTGGTGAAGGCTGAGCTTGTTGTGCTTGTTGTTGATTCAGCTGCATCTGCTTCAGTAGGTTGGTCATTTTATATATACTCTGAGTGAGAGCAATAGTCTCTTTGCTAGTGGAAATCTCTGCAACAGCTTTGGGGTTGCACCTTTGTCTGTGATTCCTAGTGGACTCAGCTAAGTCGATGATCAGTTGCCATGCTTCATCTGCGGTTTTGTATTTTTTCAGAGAACCATTACTGGCACCTTCCAGTGTAGTCTTATCCTGGGGATTCATGCCTTGGGTGAAGTAACTGATCAATACTAGTTTACCAATCATGTGATGGGGATATGCGTCCAGGAGATTATTGAAGCGCTCCCAATATTCAAAGAGAGTCTCTGATTCACCTTGAACAATACAGGAGATCTCTTTTCTCAGTCTAGCTGTGACTTCAGCTGGAAAGTATTTTTCGAAAAATTCTCTTCTAAGCGTATCCTAGTTGGTAACAGTTGCTTTAGGTTGGGAGTAGTACCACTCCCTCGCCTTTCCCTCAAGAGAAAATGGGAAAGCGGTTAACAGAATAGAAGTTTCATCTGCACCATGACGCCTAACAATAGAACAGGCTGTCTAAAAATCTCTAAGGTGCTTGACAGGCTCTTGAGCAGGTAAGCCATGAACCATGGGCATCAAGTTGATCAGTGCGGGTTTTAGTTCAAAATCTGCAGCTGTAGTTGGGTGATGTACTTGATACGGCTGCAGTGTAAAATATGGGGCTCCTGCCTCTTGGAAAGTGATTCTCCTAGGTTCTGCCATGTTTTCTACACGTAAATCAACTGGATCAGTAGTAAATGAGCTTGTCTCGCTCTCAGATGGTGGTTCAGATTCGCCCTCAGATGAGATTGGTGAATTGATAATAATCACTTCACCACCCTCGGAGGCTAACCGACGTCGAGTTCGTCTAATATGTGAAAGGGTTCTTTCAATTTCAGGATCAAATGGGACTAAACTCGGATCAGGCAATGAATGCGTCATTCAATGAGAAAGACATGTAACTCATGGTAACAGAAATAAAAAGAAAATATGCAAATAAAATAAAATATATACACTAATTAATAATGTAGCACACTATTGCAACTCCCCGGCAACGGCGCCAAAAATTGATGCGTGGCAGAAGTTAACCAATTAAAAGATTTCAATTAAGAGACAGTGTTGCACGTATAGCTCTTAACCAGCTAAGATCTGCCTCACCAATTTAAAAAGGGTTGTCACAAAATTTAAAAATAAAATACTGGGAGTATGAGTCCCAGGTCGTCTCCCAATGAGTTGTAGGCAAGAGTGCTAATTTATTAATCAGAAAATTCCCAGAAAGTTGAGTTTGATAACAGGTAATTAAAATAATTGTGAACTAAGGCAATAAAAATAAATTGAAAATAATTATTGATATTCTGAATAAAAGGCCTTGATTGGGGGAATAATTAAGTGGAACTTCTATCCTTATTGGGATCTTCTCAAGTGTGGTGTAAAAAGGTTGTTGTTCTCACTCGATTTTCCCTTACTAAATAAGGAAAGATATGGTGATTGAACTAACTCTTACCCTCAGGTCCTAGCCCTCTCCCTTGGGGAGGTCTAGTATTAGTAGGTATAGGATTAGCTAACAACGTCCAGTTTAACCAAGCACTTGAGCATTCCAACTCAAGTATCACCTCTTAATCAACCCCCATGTCAAGTGAAAATTCTACTCCATTGACATGGAAATAATAATCATAAAAATATGAGAAGACATAATTGATTAAAATAAAATAGAGAATTAAAATTAATTAAAATAAAAATAACTTCATATATTAATAAATTCAAAATGTAACATACTTAATTGAATAGGGTCAATGAGTAAAGAAACAAACTAAAGTAATGTCTTCAAGGGAGGTAATGACTTTCAGCATCCAAAAATCCAAGCAGAAACATAAACTATCAGTGTGATGTAACTCTAAAAACTCAGATCTAAAACTAAGTGTAATCCTAATGTGATGAATCTTAATGTGTGTGGATGCCTCCTAAGTCTCTGCATGTTTCCTAGGTTTAATCTGTGTTCTGGGCCGAAAACTAGGTCAAAAAGCGGCCCAAAATCACCCCGAGCGTATTCTGTTATTTTTGCAGATCGCGCAGGTCACGCGTACGCGTCGTTTACGCGTTCGCGTCAGGCAGCGATTTTCCTTGTCACGTGTTCGCGTCATCCACGCGTTCGCGTCATGCGTGTAGACTCCAATCCACGCGTTCGTGTCAGGAACGCGTCCGCGTTGCTGCGAATTCTTCATTTTGCGCGTTCACGTGGGCCATGCGCTCGCGTCATTACTCGCTGGTCATCTCCTTAGTTTCTTGTGTTCCTTCCATTTTTGCAAGCCTCCTCTCCAATTTCCAAGCCATTCATGCCCTATGAAGCCTAAAACACTTAACACACAAATCACGACATTGAATGGGATAAAGGAGAATTAAAATACATAATTAAAAATCTCTGGGAAGCAAGTTTTCAATCATGGAGTAATTTTTGGAAGGAATTGTAAATACATGCTTATCATATGAATAAGTGGGTAAAGAATTGATAAAACCACACAATTAAACACAATACGAATCATAAAATAATGGTTTATCATTTATGTTTCATTATATTTTCATAGGTATTAGTGAAAAATTCACATTTTTGGATTCTACTTTGGGTTATTATGTTTTATGATGATTTCAGGTAATTTCTGGCTGAAATTGAGGAGCTTTGGCAAAGTCTAATTCAGAGGCAAGGAAAGCATAGCAGATGCTGTCAGGATCTGACCTCTGTGCACTCAAACAAGAATTTCTGGAGCTACAGAATTCCAAATGACACGTTCTCAATGGCGTTGGAAAATATATGATGGTTTATACTTTTCTTCGAAGGAGCCTGCCCATACTAGGCGTTGAACGCCAAGGAGCTACCCCTTGGCTGGCGTTCAACGCCCCAAGGAGACAAGCCAGCGTTGAACGCCCAAGAACCACCCCATTCCTGGTGTTCAACGCCCACCAAGACACAAGGCAGCGCCAATCATCCCCTAATGGGCGTTCAATGCCCATTCCTCAAAGTTGGACACCAAGTTCAGCCCAAGTACTCAACCAAAGTGGGCCCAAGGATGGATTTTTGCATCTCTAGTCTAGCTTGTCATACTTTTTGTACTTCTTAGTCATTAGATTTGTATTTAAAGGAGAAGATCAACCATGTTAGGATCTTCTGCCTCATCTTTACCTTTCACGTTTTACTTTCTATAAAGCATGAGCAACTAAACCTCCTAAGTTAGGGTTAGGAGCTCTATTGATTCTCATGGATTAATAATATTATTGTTTTATTTCAACACACGTTTGATTCCATTCTCTTATGTATTTTTATTCTTCATCTCATGAATTGAGGATGATCCGTGACAATCATCCTTGTTCTACATGGGTTCCGTGTTAGTAATGCCCATATAGTATTTAACCATAAGCTAGAGAATGCACTGTGAATTCCAAGAGTGTGCCTGGGCGACTTTGGATATGTGACATATAATCCCGTTGACCGTGGGTTACTGAGGTTTCTGTGGCATTAAGGCTAGAGCATGAGAAGCAGCGTTTCCTGATCCGGAAGATTCGACCTTGTCTGTGACGTTTTGAGTAGGATCGCGAAGGGGAGTGGATTGCTTAGGTTTTCACCTTCAACTATGGTGAGAAGCCATGAGTTAACTTGATGAGGATGCTACATGAGTTGCTCGGATATGGTGGATTGCTATGGTTTAGAAGAGACTAACTTGATGAGGATGCTACATGAGTTAGTCAATTATGGCTGCCATTGAATGAATCGTTCATTATTGAAATAGACAGTAAGAAAAGTTAATCCGGAAAGAATACGCATCTCTGAAGCCTTAACTAAATATCAATAATTATTTTTACACTAATCTGGTATTTATTCTTTACTATTTCGTTTATGCTTTCAAACAAACAACCATCTTTTCTAATCGCCTGACTAAGATTTACAAGATAGCCATTGCTTGCTCAATCCGACAATCTCCGTGGGATTCGACTCTCACTTATGAGGTATTACTTGGACGACCCGGTGCACTTGCTGGTTCAGTTGTGCGGAGTTCAATTTTGCGCACCAATACTATTTAAGACTGCTTTTGACAAACTCGGATTAGAAGAAAAGGATCTAAAGGCATATCCAGACAACCTTTTAGGATTAGGAGACGCGCCGATTCGACCTCTTGGTTTTATCTCATTATATACCACTTTTGGTAAAGGCATAAAATCAAGAACTTTAAGCATCGATTACATTGTGGTAGACATGGTATCGGCCTACAATGCTTTGACAGGTCGAATAACCTCAAACCGATTAGTTGCAGTTATTTCTACACCTCACCTATGCATGAAGTTCCCAACTGCAGAAAGAATTGCCACTATAAAATGAGACCAAAAATTAACAAGAAAGTGTTACAATAAAAGTCTCAACCTAAGGGGCAGTACCAAAAGTAACAAAGTCAATACCATTGAGCTCGGTGGTATCCGAGTACGGGAAGAGCTACGGCCCACAACCTGAAGGAAAGATAGAAAAAGTGCAAATTGGATATCAGGCTGAAAAGACAACGAGCATAGGGGCCAACTTGGAAGAAAGTCTAAAGGCACAACTTGTTGATCTTTTACGAAGGAATTCCTACCTCTTCGCCTGGAAAGCCTCTGATATACTTGGTATAGACCCTGACCTCATGTGTCATAGGCTCGCTGTCTATCTAGGGTCCTGACCTGTTTATCAAAAGCGACGGAAGCTCGACCCTGAAAGAACGCAGGTTGTAGAAGAACAAGTGCAAGACTTTCTAGAAGCTGAGTTTATAAGGGAGGTAAAGTATCTTTTGTGGCTGGCTAATGTGGTCCTTGTAAAATAGTAAAACAGGAATGGAGGATGTGTGTTGATTACACCATCTCAACAAAGTTTGTCCCAAGGATCCATACCCTCTCCCCAGTATTGACACCCTGGTTGACTTAGCTTCAGGGTATAGATATATGTCCTTTATGGATGCATACTCAGGTTACAACCAAATCCTGATGTACAAGTCAGATCAAGAAAAGACATCTTTTATTACTCCAAAGGCCAACTATTGTTATGTAGTAACGTCTTTTGGATTGAAGAATACTGGAGTCACATACCAACAACTGATGAATAAGGTATTTTTACCTCACTTTATAAAACTAATGGAGGTATATGTGAATGACATGCTCGTCAAGACCAGAGACGACATTGCTCTCTTGACCGACTTGTCAGAGGTGTTCTCTATACTAAGGAAGCATGGGACGAAATTAAACTCTTCTAAATGCATCTTTGCAGTGAAGGCCGGAAAGTTCTTAGTCTTCATGCTCACTCAAAGAAGAATTGAGGCCAATCCAGACAAGTGCTCAACAATATTGGAGATAAAAAGCCCGACTTGTCATAAGGAAGTTCAACAATTAAACAGAAGGTTGGCAGCCTTGTCCAGATTCCTAGTAGGATTAGCCCTGAAATCTCAACCCTTGTTCTCAATACTAAAAAAAGGGAACCAATTTGAATGGACTCAAGAATGGAACAATCCTTCCAAAACTTTAAAGCATTCTTAAGCTAACTCTCAATTCTTACTCAACCTATCCCAGGGGAGGAGCTTATTCTCTACTTAGCAGTAGCAAATCGGGATATAGCCTTAGCCTTGGCCTCAAAAAATGAACATGGAAAACAACCCATCTACTTTGTGAGCAAAGCTCTATATGGGGTTCAACTAAATTATCAAAAGATAGAAAAATTTGCATATATTCTCATTATCACTTTCAGAAGGCTTCGACCTTATTTCCAAGCCCACACTATAAAGGTCCGAACTAATCATCCTATGAAGCATATTATACAGAAGACGGACATTGCAGGAAGAATGCTACAATAGGCTGTGGAGCTGTTTGAATTTGACTTAAGGTATGAAACTCGGACAGTAATCAAATGCTAGTATTTGGCCGGCTTTGTAGCAGAATACACTGAAGCACAGGAAAATCTGTCAACTTGAAATTTGTATGCAGATAGATCGTCCAACAAAGGTGGAAGTGGAGCAGGAGTTATTCTGGAAAATGGAGAAGGAACTCGGATTGAACTATCATTAAAGTTCGAGTTCCTTTCTTCCAACAATTAAGCAAAATATGAAGCCTTGTTTGCTGGCTTGAAGATGGCTAAAGAAGTCGGGGCCAAAAGATTGATAATTTTTAGTGACTCTCAAGTGATAACCTCTGAAGTTAATGGGACTTATTTAGCTAAAAATCCTAATATGAAGAAGTATCTGGAAGAAGCACGAGAACAATTAGCTCAATTCTCGAAAAGAAAGATCCGACATATAGCTTGGGAATCTAATGTACGAGCTGATGCCCTCTCTATATTAGCCAGCACTAAGCCAGGGGGTAATAATAGAAGTCTGATCTAGGAAACTCTCCACGCACCATCAGTGTTAAAGGAAGATAACAAGTCAGACACAATGACCATATCCAAGCAAAGTCTAGAATGGATGACTCCCATAGTCGAATATCTTAAATTCAACATCATTCTTGGAAATGAAAAGGAAGTAAGAGGCTCAAAACGGACGTACAAAACTATACGCTGGTCCACAATATTATCTACAAAAGAGGAGTATCCATACCTCTATTAAAGTGTGTCTCAACCTCTAAGACTAAGGAGGTCTTAGAAGAAATTCATAATAGCATATATGGAAATCACTTAGGAGCACGATCACTAGCTAAGTAAGCGATCCGATCTGGCTTCTTCTGGCCAACCTTGCAAAGGGAAGCGGCCAATTCGTTAAAAGGTGTCCACCTTGCCAAAATCATGCCAACTTCCATGTAGCACCTCCAGAAGAACTCATAAGTGTTACCTCACCTTGGTTATTCGCAAAATGGGACTTAGATCTCCTCAAGCCATTCCCACAAACCCCCGGACAAGTAAAGTACCTCATAATGGGTATTGATTATTTTACTAAGTGGATTGAGACAGAACTTTTGGCAACCATCACAGCTCAAAGAAGTCGAAGTTCCACTACAAGAACATTGTCACTCGGTTTGGAGTCCCACACTCCATCACCACGGATAATAGAACTCACTTCACTAACTAAACTTTAGAAGCCTGATGGCCAGCCTCAAGATTAAGCACCAGCTTATATCGGCAGAACACCCTCAAACCAATGGACAAGCAGAAGCCACAAACAAAGTCGTATTGGTGGGTTAAAATTCCGACTATAAGATGCAAAGGGAGCATGGGCAGACGAGCTTCATCAAGTCTTATGGGCATATCGGACAACTCCCAACTCAACAACTGGAGAATCGCCTTTCCGACTTGCCTATGGCATAGAGGCCATGATTCCAGTAGAAATCGCTGAGGAATCTCGAAAAGGAAGAACTTGACCTCTTCTCAGAAGTCTGAGAACAAGCTCGAATAAAGGAGGAAGCGTTGAAACAAAGGATAGCCTTAAGGCATAACCAGAAAGTCATCATGAGAAGCTTTACCACAAACAACCTCATGCTGAACTGAAATGACATCAGAGTTTAGAGGTCGGGCGAAGGAAAGCTGGCTGCAAACTAGAAGGGACCTTATAAGATTGTCAAAGTCTTGGGGAAAGGTTACTTTAAAGTGTCCGACTTAAGGGGAACAAGCTCCGAAGGTCATGGCACACATGTAACTTAAAGAGGTACTACAGTTAAAAAGTGCACCTTGTTATTAAGTGTACTCTTTTTTCTCGATTTCATGGTTTTTTCCCAAAAAGAGTTTTCCTAAAAGGGGTTTTAACAAGGCACCATAGCAAGGGATAAGTGTAAAAAGAAAATTCTTAGTAGCAAACCAACTTATGTAAATGTTTTTTTTTTCTTTTATTAATAATAATTCATTTTCTTCCAACTTTCCCATTCAAATGCATTAATTTAAGTTCGAAAAACTGCAAAAATTATTGTCCAACCTGAATGGTCGGAAAGATGAGGTAACAAGGTACAAATTAGTATAAAATGTTATATAAGCAGTTCGTAGTCCGACCATAAACGACTCGGACAAAAAACGAAATGTAAAAGTAACTTGATAAAGTTCAACTACTTGAAGTCAAAACTCAAAGGGAAAATAATATTTATGCATGAATGGTCTAGATATGACCGACTTATTTCGCCGACGTCTTTTCCAACATAGCAAAAAACAACATCAAAAGTTACCGAATGGAAATTTCTATTGAACTAACGGCTGTACCAACTAAGAAAAGATGTTTAAACACAATCATTCCTGCCAAAAACCACTATCAGAATAGTGGAGAAAGGTTTTTAACAAAAAATAAAAGTTGTTCAAACTACAACTATTATAAAAAGTTAAATTGTTGACCCTCAAGTCGGGCCATTCAAAGCTAGAAATTACAGAGGAAGGAGTTGTTCACCAGTAGCAGCATCTTCGGGCTGAGCAGAGGAGGTCGGGATAGATTCAGACACTGGCACACTAGAATTTGGGAGAGTTATGGAAGGAAGGGGCTCACCAACCAATTGAGAAGTGGGAACTTGGCAAGCTTGTCCGACTTGTGCCCCCAAGATCTTCGGATCGGGCATAGGAGTGTCCTCCTCATCATCAGGGTAGGAACAATCTTCCCTTCAATTATAATGTTTTCGAGGCTGATGAGGGTGAGGTCGACCTCAGGAGTAACAACTCAGAATTGAGCCTTCAGATTCGCCATCATATCATCCATGCCTTCGGCTATGGTTTTCTCAAAGCGTTACATATTTGTCTCGGGATTTAGTGACCTCATCCACCAAGTCGAGCTTCTCCCCAAAGACTCTAGTGTAACTCTCCTCGGTCTTCTTCTTTAACCCCTCTGCCATGGCTAAGGCGGCCTCCGCCTAGTTTACTCTAGCCCGAGCTTTGCCGAGGTCAGAAATGAGGGATTCCCTTTCACCATCCCACTCCTTCTTTGACTCCCTCAAGGATGCCACTTCGGCCTACAAATTAGTCAAAGTGCATTGAGAAGCACCAAGGAGAGTATTCTCCAACCCTCTTAATAAAGCTGCAGAAATCTTGACAGTCCGAACTCTACCTCAGGCAAAAAGTTGAAGGTGGCTCTATATTGCAATATCATCCATGCTAATAAAGCTGTGGGGAAGGATGTGTTTTTCACTCCAAGAAATAGCATCAAAACTCTGCTCATAAATACCCACCTATTCCGAAGTCTTACGCCTCTTAGGGTTGGGCTCAGAATCAGAAGGTGGAGGAAGAACTGCCTGCTTTACCGAGCTTGAAGGAGGAGGAGTTGGTTGGGGAGTTGGATCAGGAATGATTTTCACCGAAGTTGAAGCGCCCGAGTCTGACTTAGAAGGGGAGGAGAGGTCGCCCTCTTCATCGGCCTCTCTCAGTTGCAGGTTTCGAGCAACGACATTTTTCTTGGCAGTCCGAAGAGTTTTCATGGCAGCCGACTTGGGAGCCATCTTATCTGTACGACGTCAAAGTTAGAATAAATTATTCACTTGCAAAAGTAAAACAAGAAAAAGTTGACTACAAAAATTGAAAGACTACCTTGCTCGGGCTGAAGTTGGCTTGGGTTTCCTAAGAACCTCTTAGTGTCCAGATAAGGAGCTCGGCCCTAACACTCTTGGAATAGACCAACTACACTCTCCTTGACCTCATCTAAATCATCTGAGTTATATTTGACTATCATAGGACTTTCCTCCCAATACAAAGGAAAGTGTGCCTCATCCTATTCACCCAGAAAGAAAGGTCGGAAACCCTCAACTGCTTGGATTTTGAAAAAATAATTTTTAGAGTCATAAAAAAATCGTCAAAAATGGCAAAGACCTTCCTTTCCTGAACAGGGCTTGTAAGAACAAAAAAGTAAAAGAAGACCTTCAAAGAAGGGAAGATGTCAAGATCCCAACACAAAAGATGGTAAATCTTTAAGAAATCCCGTGAGTTAGGGTGAAGTTAGGAAGGAGTGACATTACAGAGTTTAAGAACTTCTATCTCAAAGTCGGTAGAAAAAAGGCTAACCCCCAACTTTGTGAAAAAAAAACTTTCATACATGTACATAAAGTGACATTCCTACTTGTCAAGTCGGGAAAAACAAATCCTCTCCTCAGGATCAGAAACTATAATTTTGTACTTCCTCTCATCCTCCCAATTTTCACATAACCTATGATGTCTACAAAGAGTCTCTTCATACTCATTATCAATGACACGAACGGGACTAAGCACAGATATATCTACCCGAGTCAGGTCAGAAGGTACTTTAGAGGACATGTTGTGAATTATTGAACGAGACATAAAAATTTATACCTACAAATACAACAAATACAGGGAAATCATCACAACAAGTCAGGTATACCAAAGAAACTACTACAATCATAAGAAAGTCGAGTCATCAACAACAACAACAGTTTATAGAATCTCGTAGACACCATAATCACTATCATATTATCAATACAAAAATAGCATCATCTTCAATAACTAAAATGACACCATTTGGGGGAAACACAAGTATAAAGATCCCACATTCAGATTCATTAGCAACAGTAACAAACAAAGACCAGAGCCAAAGCAAAGTTTTCAAGACTAAATTCCATTTTCAAAAGTGTTTGCCAATGCCGATAAAAACTAAAAAAGTATCATCTAGAACGCAAGAAACAGAGAACAGAAGCTCCAAAAGGAGAATAAAACCAACATCGAAGAGAGCGCGAGGTAGAGGCGGTGCACGACAATAGCAAAACATAAACGTTCCTCTCCAACGTGCGAGTAAAATCTTCAAGCCTCAAGATAAAGAAATCTTGAATACAAGAGAAAATACAAGAAAGGAAGTTGAATGGATATGGAAAAGAAGTTGAAGAAATGGCCAATTGTTTTGAAAGAAGAAGTGAAAAAGGAGAAAGAAGAAGAATTTGGGTATTTCTAAGACACAAGGGGCAAAATGGTAAATCCACTCCCCTCATTAATAACGTGCGCAATTTCCAAGGAAATTGCAAACACAACGTACGCCGTGTCCCACAGGGACGCAACGTTTCAAAGTTTTTGAAACTACGTCAAGTATCTGACCTACCAAAGGCAGTATACCCTACATGGGAAACTGAACCTACAAATGATCGAGCCCGACTTTGTAAAAGCTCGGGCTCAAACAAGAGCACTGTTCATACCTTGACCCAAAATAAAGCTAGGCACAAAAAGGTTAAAAGCCCAATAAGGGTGACCTCATCTACTTCTACCCGACCTCATAGAAGTCGAGCATGACAATAGTAGTTTAGTCCTATTAAGCTAAATAAGTAACTAACTCCTAAGATATCTCCTACTTGTCTAGAAGGGAGATCTCAACAACTTTCCTAGAAAAAAGAATCAGGTTATCCACCATCAAAGGTGGAATGATAAACCTCAATTTTGTGGTTTATCTTGTGCTTATTTTAGGGGATTTTATCACCTTTTCCCACTTTTATTCAATGAAATAGCATGATTTTGTAATTTTCCCTTAAATTGTGCTTAAGTGTAAAAACATGCTTTTTAGGCTCTTAAATTGGTGATTTTGATTCACTTTAATTCCATTCGATGCCTTGATGTGTTTGTTGAGTGATTTCAGGTTCATAAGGCAAGTATTGGATGGAAGAATTGAAGAGAAAAGCATGCAAAAGGGAGAATTCATGAAGAAATGAGCTTTTGGAGAATTGAGGGCCACGCGCACGCGTCATGTACGCGTACGCGTGCATTGGAGATTTTTCAAGCCACGCGCACGCATCAAGCACGCATACGCGTGAGTAGGGGTTTTGCCATCGACGCGCACGCGCACGCGTGACACCCGACACATGACCCACTTAAAGTAAAATCGTTGGGGGCAATTTCTGAGCTGTCCAGGCCCAAATCCAACTCGTTTCTGAGGGTATTTCATGCAGAATTGAAGATTGAGCAAAGGAGGAGCAATTATTTGGAGTTTTTGCATCATGTAGCTTAGTTTCTAAAGAGAGAAGCTCCCTCTTCTCTCTAGAATTAGGGTTCCTAGGGTTAATTGCATCTTAGATTCATGTTTAATTCCTTGTTTGCATCTTGTTTCATCTACATTCAAATGCTCTAGTAGTGTAATTCTCTTGTTCCTTCTTGTCAATTTTCCTTTTCATGCCTCTTTGTTTAGGATTGATAGACACTTGTTGGATTTGGTTTACACTTAATGAAATTTGAGGTTTGATGTTCTTTCAATGTTAATTTGAGTTGTGAATTTTACTTTTCTTACAATTGGTAGTTGTTAGATTTTATCATTCTTGCACATTTATTATGATTTCATTTGATACCTTCCAAGTGTTTGACAAAATGCTTGGTTAGATGTTAGAGTAGATCTTGAGCATTCTTGACTTGGACAGAGTAATTAGATAATCTTGAGTCATAAATACCCAACTCATGTTGGCAATCTAGAGTTGTTAGTTAATATGATTTCCATTGACTCTAATCTCTTGCTAATTCCATTAGTAAGTTAATTAGGAATTTTGGATTGAGATTAACTAGTCTTGTTTGACTTTCTCTTATGGAAGATAACTTACATCTTCTTCCAACATTGGAGATAACAAAATAGGATAAATTCTTGTTAATTATTGTTATTAGTGACTAGGATAGAAAGCCTATATTCTCAACCCTTGCCATGAATGTCTCTCTTTATTACTTGCTTTCTTACTTGCTTGATTTACTCTTGTCATTTATTCTTTTTGCAAATTATAAATCAAACCCCCTTGTCCCTTCATAGCCAATAATTGACCACTTCATTGCAATTCCTTGTGAGACGACCCGGAGTTTAAATACTTCGGTTAATTCTTATTGGGGTTTGTACTTGTGACAACCAATATTTTTGCATGTGAGGATTCTTTGTTGGTTTAGAACTATACTTGCAATGAGAATTAATTGGTGAAATTCTAGACCATCAAAGAATTCACTCATCAAAATGGCGCCGTTGCCGGGGAGTTGCAATGGTGTTATATTATTGGCTATTATGAATATGTGAATATGTTTGTCTTTTACTTGTTTGTTAGTATTTGTTAGGTTTAGGACTTTGTTGCTTATTTTTGTTAGCTTTTGTTTTATTTGCTATTATGAATTCTCACCACTTTGGCTATGAGTTTGGTTCAAATTATGTTGTAGGAGATGGAATTTACAATGATAACATGCATCAAGGATTTGGAGATCAAAGGTGGGAGGAGCCCCAAGCTTATTAACAACCTTCTTGGCAACAACCTCCTTCCGAACCAAGTTTGACAAGAATGCTTGGGGATATGACTACTCTTCTCATGGAAATGCGCAAGGACCAAAAAAGCATTTTATTCCATCCGAGCCGCTCAAGCGTCACCCCAACGTAACTACTCTCCGGATTCTTATGAGTAGAATCCTAATCCTAATGCATACCAATCTAATGTATGTGATGACCCTTATTGTGATTGTCAACTACAACCACCACATACATATGATCCCTTCCCTCAACGTGATTTTGAACCACCTTACTCACAAGCCCCTTACCACCAAATACCTCCATATGACTCTAATCCTTATCCACCATACCAACCACCTTATGAGCCATATGAACCATACATGGAACCACAACAATTCCAACATAATTACTCCCAAGAACCACCTCAATATACACCATCTTCATACCCTTTTCAAGATGAACCACCTTCCAATTATGAATCCTTTCCCTCAAACAATGAACCCTCTCTTCCACCACCGCCCCCAATGACGCCCTCACGCTAGAACTAAGAGATCGTGACTCTCATATCCAAAGGCAACAAGAGGGGACGAAAAAGGAGTTTAAGGAGCTAGAAGCCAAGTTAGCTACTGTGAGTGAAGCCATTAACCACATAGCCTCCCACCTAAGCTCATGCATTCCAAGTACTCCCATTGACGAATGTGGAGAAGCAATTAAGGACCATAGTGAGGGAGTGAGTTTAGAGCTTCAAGGTGAAGAAGAAGAGTTGAAGCAAGAACTTCCACAAGGGGAAGAAGTTGAGATAATTGAGCAGGAAGAAGTGGTTGAACACCTAGGAGATGTTGGAAGTCTATGGGAATGTAGCATTATAGAGCCCTCTTTCAAGAAGTTTGATATTGATGTTGAGGAGGGTATACAACCTCCAAGGCATATCATGGTGGAAAACTTTGAAGAGGTTGATCAAGAGATGGATTTAATCATTGATGAATTCTTATGTACAATTGAATCCTCCCCCATTGGACTTGACATGGAGCTTAAAGAAGAAGATACCTCACCTCCCATACCCTTGGTAAGTAATGAAGAAGAGATTGAATTGGAGGGAAGCTACCAAGAGGAAGAGGTTGAGCAAGAAGCAAGCTCTATCATTGAAGATGATTCCACACCAACCAATGTGTCTTTTGAAACTGATGAACTTACCTCATTGTGTTGTGAAATTGATGACAAGGAGGACCGTGCACAACCTCCGACACATGATTTGAGCAATGAGGGGTGTATAGAAGAAGTTGGTGAGCAAGGAATTGAACTTAAAGAAGCTTGCAAAGAGGTGAAAGTTACAAAGGAAGACCACAAAGAAATGGATCTCGCATTGGCTAAGTGTGAGGAGATCCCCCTTCCTAAGTCACCATCATCCAACACAACATTCAAGCGGGTAAAAATTCTATCCCTAAGCTTCACTTTCTCACTTGAATATGGTTTGATTGAAAATGATGGTCAACTTAGAGCCCTTTGTAGAGTTAAGAGTAGGAGGGAGTTGTGTAGTGGTTGAAAACATCCCTCTAAGTTTATGATGGTTGTCTGCTCGAAGTTGAATAGCAATGGTTGGTGTAGAACCAAATTGCATGGGTCTAGGAGAATGTTTGGATGCTTAATTGAGAATTCACAAGCCTTGTCACCCAAATTTAACTATGGTAGTCAACGAGAAGATGGGTGCAAGAACAAGGTTTGGGACCCCGGAATTCATTTCAACAATCAAAACTCTTGGGGTCTTGTCATTTACTTAAGCTTACTTGAAGGCCTTGTGCGCCTAATTTGGGATCCCGGTGGACATTGGAGATGCAAACATTGGTGGGGATTTGGTGCATGAAATTGTGATCTCTAAAACGGCGCCAACAACTTGGCACGCACGAATGTAATCTCAACTCTTTGTCACAACTCCGCACAACTAACCAGCAAGTGCACTGGGTCGTCCAAGTAATAAACCTTACGTGAGTAAGGGTCGATCCCATGGAGATTGTCGGCTTGAAGCAAGCTATGGTCATCTTGCAAATTTCAGTCAGGCAGATTCAAATGGTTATGAGGTTTTGATAGTTAAAAGATGAATAAAATAAGATAGAGATACTTATGTAATTCATTGGTGGGAATTTCAAATAAGTGTATGGAGATGCTTTGCTCCTTCTAAATCTCTGCTTTCCTACTGCCTTCATTCAATCATTCATACTCCTTTCCATGGCAAGCTGTATGTTGGGGGATCACCGTTGTCAATGGCTACCGTCTGTCCTCTCAGTGAAAATGGTCCAAATCTGCTGTCACCGCACGGCTGATCTTATGTCAGTTGTCAATCATGTTGGAATAAGATCCGTTGATCCTTTTGTGTCTGTCACTACGCCCAACACTCGCGAGTTTGAAGCTCGTCACAATCATCCCTTCCCAGATCCTACTCAGAATACCACAGACAAGGTTTAGACTTTTCGGATCTCAGGAATGGCCGCCAATAATTCTAGCCTATTCCACGAAGACTCTGATCGTGAACCAGGAGGCTAAGAGATACACACTCAAGCTATTGCAGATAGAACGGAAGTGGTTGTCAGGCACATGTTCATAGGCGAGAATGATGATGAGTGTCACGGATCATCACATTCAACAGGTTGAAATGCAAGTGAATATTGATGAGAGAACTTTTGCGTGGTCTAGAAATTTGCGGATAAATCCTCGTTGCAAGTATAGTTTCTAAACCTTCAAAAGTCCTTTCATACAAACGTTGATTATTGAAGTTCAATTTGATTAACAAAGATAACAATTATCAATCATGTTTGAGTTTGATAACTCCTGAGTTACTGATTTCTTAACCAAGACCAAAAGGAGAAAAGTAAATCTACTGGAATAAAGATGTCTTCAGATGGGAATAACAATAATGTAAATAAAAGAAAGCTATATTAAACTGAAATACCTCAAATAACATTAATTCAAAAGAGTAATCTGTAACATGAAAGAATTCATAAATTAAATTGCAAAAGTAAATAAAAGAGAATATTGAACCTGATAAAGAGATAATCCTGAAAACGAATAAAATCCTAATTCTAAATCCTAATCCTAAAGAGAGAGGAGAGAATCTCCCTCTCAAAACTAAATCTAAATCATGGAAAACTAACCAAAGTCGAGACTCTCCTTGAATGGATGCATTCCCCCACTTCATAACCTCTGGTCTATGCCTTCTGGACTTGGATTTGGGCCAAAAAGGGCTTCAGAATTCACTATGAGTGTTTTTTGCAATTTCTGGTGCGTGGCCTCTGTCACGCGTCCACGTGGGTCACGCGGTCGGGTCATTCGGAGTTTTCCTTGTCACGCGGTCGCGTCAGTCATGCGACCGCGTCATATGTGTTTCGCTCGAGGCGTGCGGTCGCGTCAGTCATGCGGCCGCGTCAATTCCTTTTCGCGCTGGCATGCGACTGCGTCGCCCATGCGATCGCGTGGCTGCCAGTTTCTTCAAAAACTATGTTTTGTGCTTTCCTTCCATTTTTGTATGTTTCCTTTCCATCCTTTAAGTCATTCCTGCCTTAGAAGATCTGAAACTACTCAACACACTAATCACGACATCGAATGGAAATAAAGGTAATTAAAATAATTAGTTTTAAAGCATAGGAAACATGTTTTTCACATACATCACATAATAAGGAAGGGAAAGTAAAACCATGCAATTAATATGAATAAGTGGGTGAAGGATTTAATAAATCACTCAGATTAAGCACAAAATATATCATAAAATATGGGTTTATCAACCTCCCCACACTTAAACAATAGCATGTCCTCATGCTAAGTCCAAGAGTAATGTTAGGTTAAAGTGGTGGAATGCCATGCAATGCAATCTAATCTAAATGCAACTACCTAGATGCATCATGCAATTCTAATCTTTATTCACTTGTATATAAAGCTTGCATGTAGTTGAATTAATTCACATTCTCAAGGAGTCATATATATATATAGCCAAACCTTAGATAGTTGATAAAGTGCCTTTACAATTGCAATGGGAGAGAAAAACATTTTATAAACTTGCAAGACAATTAATAATTTCAGCAGAGATACATGTTAATGAGATATTGAACTCTCACTGGATTTTGTGTTTACTCTCTAGTCACTCAGTGTTTATTGGGTTAATCACTCTATTCTTCTTTTTATTCTTACTTTCTATAACTTTGTTCTTCATCTAACCAATCAACAATTATAGAGTATAGACATACCAAAAATCATGAGGTCTTTAGTCAAGGTTGTAATGGGGCCAAGGTAAAGGTAAGGGTATATGTATAGGGCTAAGTGAGCTAATAGGTGAATCCTTAATTAGTCTAAGATCTCACCTAACATACATACTTTGTAAAGCAAAGCTTCTTTACCTATTTTCCTATATTTTCCCACTTTTGATGTTACATGCTTATGTTTCAATGTTTATTATTTTTTTTATCCCATGTGCACTGCTTTATTTCACATTTGGGGAATTCTTTTGTGTCCCATTTATTCAACCACTGAAAAATAACACTTTTTTTTAATGCACATGGTAATTCAATTATTTTGATTTCACATGAGCATGCTTCCCAAAACTTTTATTTTGAATTATTTTATTCTTTTCAACTTTTCTACCCTTTTGTTTTTATTATCCATGTTCCCAATAGGTTCTCCCACATTTAAACCATACATACTTCCTATCTTAAGCTAACCAAGGATTCAACTTGGGATTTTTATTTTGTTTTTCTGCTTAAAGCTAGTAATGTGGTTTATAGAATAAAAGGGGATTTAAAGGCTCAAGGGGGCTAACAAGGGTGATGTAAAAGGTAGGCTATTTTGGGATAAGTGAGCTAAAATTAAACAATGGCCTCAATAACTCTCTTGATATGTATTTCTATTCTATAATCGGACATATAGATTAAAACAAAGTAAAGAACATCAGAAAAAAAAGAAGGGCGGAACACACAGGAATAAAAATTATGGTTTGAATGTAACCATACAATTAAGCTCAAAAATCATTTATCAATTATGTATGTCATGCAAGTAAAATTAAAAGTTCCCATTATTCTCAATGTAAAATTTATTTTGAATGGCTTTAAAGTTTGTGTTTCTCCTTGATGAAATGTTGTTAACTAACTAACATATAATGCTATATGTACAAGGTGTGGGTTGTTTCTATTATGTTCAAGTTCCTAGTTTACTTCCTTTTTATATTTTCAAATTAAACTAAGTTATCTTATGCTAAAAAGGGTAAACTATACTAATTAATCCACAATTTTTATAACTAATAAGTTAGAATTACTACTAAACTAAATGAATAAAATATAAACTAAAGTGCAAAATGCAGAAATAGAGTATAAATACATGAAAATAGCAATATATGAGTACTGAGAGAATAAAAATAAAAATAAAGAGAAAAATACAGAAAAATAGCAAAATAAAATAAAAAGAGTCTGTAGTGGTTCACCAAAAAGAATACGCCAGAGATGGCGACCTCCCCACACTTAAAATGAAGCATTGTCCCTGATGCTCACTCAAGCAGGGTGTGAAGGGGTGTCATCACTGGAAGGACGGGTAGCTGGAGTCTCTGTGGTGGCGGTCTGAGGATCTGCCTGCTGCAGAGGAGGTGCTGACTGGATAGGGATCTCGGGGTCTACAGCCTGAATCTGAGGCAGAGCCTCCTGATGTGATGTGGCCTGCTCTGTGCCTGCCTGCACAGCCTTGCTCTGTGGATGGGTCTCTGCCTCGTGATCATCCGCCTCCTCCTCAGATGCCTCGGATGGTGTGTTAGGCTCGGAGGGGATGTCGCCAGATCGTATCATCAGCTTCAGGTGCTCATAGCATTGCTTGTTGTGACGCTCCATCTGGTCAAGCCGTCGAAACAGGCGGTGCACTAGATGATAGACGGGCTCTGGGACAGGTAGAGGTACAGTGGTGGTGGCAGGGGTAGCTGTGGAAGAAGAGGGGCCGGCAGATGGTGTGGCTGTCTCAGCAGTAGCAGTGAGAAATGGAGGTCTGTAGCCCAAAGCCAGAAAGTTCCTGCTATGAGGGATAATCTTCTTGCATTTTGCAGCAGGTGGCTTTTCATCAGCATCCTCCCAAGGCACGTCAGCTCGACGGCCTAGCTGTGTAATCAGATAAGGAAAGGGAAGAGTGCCTCGGACGTGGACCCTGGCCATATAGTACCGGATAAAGCGTGGCAGGTACAGGTTCTTACCCTCCATCACACACCATAGGAGGGTGATCATAGCGGCAGGTATCTTAGTCTCGTGAGTGCTCGGCATGATGAAGTTGCTAAGTATCTGATGCCATAGCAGAGCCTCATCATTCAAGTAAATTCGCTTGATTCCCTTTGGCATGGTGGTGTTCTGACCCATAATCCAAGGAACGGTCGGGTCAAGGACTATCCTAGCCTTGCTGCATCCCAATCAAACTTCATGAAGCGCATGTCCTCCTCAGCTCTTTGATAACCATCCAGCTGATCAGATTTAGGCAGAAGTTTCAGAACATCCTCAATGGCCTCTTCAGTGACCAGAATCTGCTTCTCTCTTAGGTTCACTGCATCTAGGGAAGTCTTGAAGTAATTACAGTAGAATTCCCTTACCCAAGATGCATTCACCTCAGTCAGGTTTCTATCCAGGAAGAACCAGCCTCTTTGTTTGATCTGATCAGAGGTGTATTGCTGGAGTTCTTCTGGGATCTTCAAAGTCCTCTCCAGGTATAGGTTCCTGGAGGTTGCAAACACCGGATACTTCAGCTCACAGTATCGGTTTGCAAACTTTACTGGATCATTAGCAGGGAGCAGCTAGTCGGCCTTTTCCTGCGGGGTAAAGTTTTTCTCCTGCCAGGAGTCATTGTGCATGATATCCAGGATGGACATGGCGGATTGTCCTCTTTTACGTTTGCCAGTAGTTGCCTTTGCTTTTCCCTTTCTCTGGGTGGTAGACATCCTGAAAAATAGAAAATCGGGATATAATAAAAAAAACAGAAAAACAAATAAGCAAATAGTCAAAAGAAACACAAAGTGGCAAAGGAGCAATAGGATAAGGAAAATGAGTTAAGTAAATGTGCATTAAGGATTGTATAGGAGTTAAAAGTCTGAAAAGAAGAATTGACAATCCAAAATGTGATAGAAGGCATGTTAATTAGGAAAAATTATCAGTATGCCATGGTTAGGAGGTTAAAGAGAAAGTGAAAAACCAAGAAGAGAGAGTAAGAAAGGTTAGGTGGGTTAGAATTGAAAAAGAGTTTAAGAAGTTAAAATTAGTGAGTTAGTAAAAAGTGGGTTAATGTAAGTGGCATAATGATAAGTTTCTAAGTAACAAGCATTCACAATTAAGGGCTATAGGTAACTCATAACCAAATAAGGAAATTAGGTTGATGATGATTCAGATAGATATAGAAATAGCAAAAAATTGGAATCTAAACATCAAAAATGCAGATTATGAACCAGGAAATCAAAGAGAATGAGAAAGCTTGCCCTGGCATTCATGAATTGGTTTGGTTAAAGCGGAGTAAAGCAGAGTTTAAATTGCCAAAACCAAAACATGAATGAAAGTCAAAAACAGTTTATAAAAATTTGGGCAGCATTCCGGCTGAAATTGGATTGTCCCGGAAAATAAACAGCAATAGAATAGTTCATATGAATCAAAATTAAAGCTGCAATTAAATAGTATGAATAAGAAAGAGCATAGCAGCATGAACTTGAAGAGTAGCATATGAACATTACGAAACTTCACAGCAACAGTAGAATTGCAAATTGATAAAACAAGAAACACGAACAGTGCAATTAAACAGACCTAAATCCACTAACCACATCCTAGGCTACCTAACAACCTAGAATCCACTACAACATGCATATCTAACTAGCCTAAGGGTGGTGGTTGGGTGGTTGGAGAAGAAGAGAGGAAGGAGAAGGGTTTGGGGGGGCACGAATGGTAGGGTTCGCGTGACTGAGGGGTTATAAATTTGAATCCACGCGTTTGCGTGGGGTACGCGGTCGCGTGGTTGGAGTGAAATAGGGGTCGACGCGATCGCGTGAGTGGCGCGATCGCATGGGATAGCTAAAAGAATGAATGACGCGATCGCCTGGGGCATGCGATCGCGTTGCCGGAAATTGTGCTAAACGCACGAATCCAGTGTCGTTTCAGCGCAACTCTCTGTCTCATTTTGGGGTGTTGTGTAATCCATGCGACGCGATCGCGTGGGATTAATGTTGTGCAAGTGACGCGATCGCGTCAGGGACACGATCGCATGGGCCGTTTGTGCGAAACGCACAATGGCCGCACAATTCCAGCCTAACTTTCTGGACGTTGGATCTTTACGCCGATCTCCAGATCACGCGGCCGCGTGAATGACGCGGTCGCGTGGGAAGTGTTTTTCGCAACTTGACGCGATCGCATGAATGATGCGGTCGCGTCGCACACCTTTTTTTGTGTAAAATGCAGAATGCAATGATTAATATGAATGCGATGAAAAACTTCAGGTTCAATAAAATGAATTAAAACTTGAAAACAAATAAAACTAAATAAAAAAAATTGAAAAAGGAACGGTCATACCATGGTGGGTTGTCTCCCACCTAGCACTTTTAGTTAAAGTCCTTAAGTTGGACATTGGATGAGCTTCCTGTTATGGTGGCTTGTGCTTAAATTTATCCATAAATCTCCACCAACGCTTGGAATGCCAATAGCCTCCGGGGTCCCAAACTAGGCATGAAAAGCTTCTGAACAGCTTCAAATAGATTCTCAAGCTCCCGGGGTGACGAGTGTCAGAATAGATTCCAGGGTCCCAAACTTGGCTTTTAAATCCGTCTTCGTCTTGATCTATATCTTTCCATCCGAGCGGTTTAGAAATTAGATTCTCACCAGAATAACCAAACGTTTTCCGAGATCCATTTGATAGATCATGATGGCAATCCGCACACTTCGAGTCGAAGCGTGGAACCTTGTTGAACCTTGTGCACCAGCTCTGAGTACGAGCCATTTCCCTTTTACTCTTAAAGCCGCAGAGAGCTCTAAGCTGGCCATCTGTTTCAAGCAAACCATATTCAAGTGGAAAAATACAGTTAAAGGTTAAGGATTGTACCCACTTAAAGCTTGTATTAGGTGGTAAAGGCCTTGGGATAGGTGGTTCCAGTGGTTCTGTGAGTTCTACTCCCTTGTGCTCTTCTGTGAAATTCTCCACTTCTTTGCAAGATTCTTCAAATGTATCCATGTCCTGATCAGCCATCTATGTCTTCCTCATCACTTAAGTCATAGACTGGAGGTTGAGAGAAATCTAGCTCCGTATTTTCTTCGTATTCACTCGGGGAAGATTCTTCGATCTCAGAGAATTCACTTGTGGATGCAAGTTCATTACTAGAAGAACTTGACTTGAGATTATCATTATCAAGGAGACTTGCTTCTTGGGTTATTCTATCTAGTTCTTCATGAAAGACTTGCTCTGGGGATTGCGCACAATCCTCCTTAGCATCAATTGTAACATCCTTGACAGAATGCTCCACAACTTTGGATTCCCATGGAGGTTCAGCGTCTCCTAAGTCTTCAACCAACTCTTCTTCTTTAATAATGACAGCTTCCTCTACTTGTTCCAGTACGAAGCCATGCTCTGTCTTGTCCACTGGAGTTTCTAGTATCTCCTTCATGCTACGCTCTTTGTTAGATTGTCCACATGGGGTTGTGGGAGGTCCTTGAATGTTCGAACGTCTAGAAGATAATAGACTTACTGCTTGATCCAGTTGACGAAGGGTTGTTTGAAGTTGATCTACTGTTTCCTTGAGGCGAACCTCTGATTCTCGGGGTGATAGATTTGGATATGGTACATGGGGAAGTGGTGATGTTTGGGAGTAATTGGACTGCAATCGGGGTAGATGAGGATCATACAGTGGTGAATGGTGAAAAGGAGCTTGTGAGTGTGGTGGTTCGAAGTTATGTTGAGAGGATGGTTTATAAGCACATGGTGGGGCTTGTGGGTAATTACAAGGTTGTCCACCATGTCTATTGGCTTGGTATGCATTGTAGAATGGTCTTCGTCCATGATATCTTGGAGGGTGTTGCTGCCTAAAGGGTTGATCAAATCCTCTTGGCTCCATCCATCTTTGATTGTTCTGACCTTGATGCATGTTCCTGTTATAACTTTCATTCCTTTCAATAATATTAGAACCAAACTCAAAGCGAGAGGGGTGAGAATTCATAGTAGCTAATGAAGATAAAAGAAGGAAATAAAAACAAATAAAAACGTAAAAGAAAAATATTTACAATAACCAATAATAAGGCACACGATTGCAGTTCTCCGGCAACGGCGCCATTTTGATGAGAGAACTTTTGCGTGGTCTAGAAATTTGCGGATAAATCCTCGTTGCAAGTATAGTTTCTAAACCTTCAAAAGTCCTTTCATACAAACGTTTTGGTTGTCACAAGTAACAAACCCCCTAAATAAATTGATAACCGAAGTATTCAAACCTCGGGTCGTCTTCTCAAGGAACTGCAGGGAAGTATGTTTTTATTATTGGTTATGGAGATTGTAAATTGGAGTTTTGAGAATGAGGAGCGAATGGTTTAATTAGCAAATAAAGTAAATGAAGAACAAGCAATTTAAATGGCAAGTAGAATAAATAAATGACTGTAAATAAACTTTTGGCAAGGTATGAGAAATTGGAGGTCCTATCCTAGTTATCCTTATCAATGATGATGAGAATTGAATCTTAATTCCACTTTGTTAACCTTTACTAAGATAAAGGAAGGTCAAGGGATTAATTGGTTTGATCTTCGGATCCTATTTATTTCCTAAGAAAAGATTGGGATTATTGAAGTTCAATTTGATTAACAAATATAACAATTATCAATCATGTTTGAGTTTGATAACTCCTGAGTTACTGATTTCTTAACCAAGACCAAAAGGAGAAAAGTAAATCTACTGGAATAAAAATGTCTTCAGATGGGAATAACAATAATGTAAATAAAAGAAAGCTATATTAAACTGAAATACCTCAAAAAATATTAATTCAAAAGAGTAATCTGTAACATGAAAGAATTCATAAATTAAATTGCAAAAGTAAATAAAAGGAAATATTGAACCTGATAAAGAGATAATCCTGGAAGCGAATAAAATCCTAATTCTAAATCCTAATCCTAAAGAGAGAGGAGAGAATCTCCCTCTCGAAACTAAATCTAAATCATGGAAAACTAACTAAAGTCCAGACTCTCCTTGAATGGATGCATTCTCCCACTTCATAACCTCTGGTCTATGCCTTCTGGACTTGGATTTGGGCCAAAAAGGTCTTCAGAATTCGCGATGAGCATTTTCTATAATTTCTGGTGCGTGGCCTCTGTCACGCGGTCGCGTCATTCGGAGTTTTCCTTGTCACGCGGTCGCGTCAGTCATGCGGCCGCGTCAATGCCTTTTCGCGCTGGCATGCGGCCGCGTCTCCCATGCGATCGCGTGGCTGCCAGTTTCTTCAAAAACTCTGTTTTGTGCTTTCCTTCCATTTTTGTATGTTTCCTTTCCATCCTTTAAGTCATTCCTGTCTTGGAAGATCTGAAACTACTCAACACACTAATCACGGCATCGAATGGAAATAAAGGTAATTAAAATAATTAGTTTTAAAGCATAGGAAACATGTTTTTCACATACATCACATAATAAGGAACGGAAAGTAAAACCATGCAATTAATATGAATAAGTGGGTGAAGGATTTAATAAATCACTCAGATTAAGCACAAAATATATCATAAAATATGGGTTTATCAAATATCTTAGAATAAGAATAAGTTTGAGTTGAATAGAAAAATAATAGTACTTTGCATTAATTCATGAGGAACAGCAGAGCTCCACACCTTAATCTATGGGGTGTAGAAACTCCACCGTTAAAAATACATAAGTGAAAGGTCTAGGCATGGCCGAATGGCCAGCTCCCAAGTCTAAGGAAAAACGTTCCAAAGATGTAAAATAAATCGCTAAAAGTAGTTTTTATACTAAACTAGTAACCTAGGGTTTACAGAAATGAGTAAATGATGCAGAAATCCACTTCCGGGCCCACTTGGTGTGTGCTTGGGCTGAGTATTGAGCTTTACACGTGTAGAGACTTCTCTTGGAGTTAAATGCCAGGTTGTAGCCTGTTTGTGGTGTTTAACTCTGGTTTGTATCCTGTTTCTGGCATTTAACTTCAGAATAGGGCGGGAAGTTGGCGTTTGAACGCCAGTTTGCGTCGTCAAAACTCGGGCAAAGTATGGACTATTAAATATTGCTGGAAAGCCCTGGATGTCTACTTTCCAATGCCATTGAGAGCGCACCAATTGGGTTTCTGTAGCTCCGAAAAATCCATTTCGAGTGCAGGGAGGTCAGAATCCAACAGCATCTGCAGTTCTTTTTCAGCCTCTGAATCAGATTCTTGCTCAGGTCCCTCAATTTCAGCCAGAAAATATCTGAAATTACAGAAAAATACACAAACTCATAGTAAAGTCCAGAAATGTGATTTTTGCATAAAAACTAATAAAAACATAGTGAAAACTAACTAAATTATACTAAAAACTACCTAAAAACAATGCCTAAAAGTGTATAAATTATCCGCTCATCACAACACCAAACTTAAATTGTTGCTTGTCCCCAAGCAACTAAAAATCAAATAGGATAAAAAGAAGAGAATATACTATAAATTTCAAAATATCAATGAAACTTAGCTCCAATTAGATGAGCGGGACTAGTAGCTTTTTGTCTCTGAACAGTTTTGGCATCTCACTTTATCCTTTAAAGTTCAGAATGATTGGCTTCTATAGGAACTCAGAATTTAGATAGTGTTATTGATTCTCCTAGTTCAGTATGTTGATTCTTGAACACAGCTACTTTATGAGTCTTGGCCGTGGCCCTAAGCACTTTGTTTTCCAGTATTACTACCGGATACATAAATGCCACAGACACATAACTGGGTGAACCTTTTCAGATTGTGACTCAGCTTTGCTAGAGTCTCCAATTAGAGGTGTCCAGGGTTCTTAAGCACACTCTTTTTGCTTTGGATCACGACTTTAACCGCTCAGTCTCAAGTTTTTCACTTGACACCTTCACGCCACAAGCACTTGGTTAGGGACAGCTTGGTTTAGCCGCTTAGGCCAGGAGTTTATTCCTTTAGGCCCTCCTATCCATTAATGCTCAAAGCCTTGGATCATTTTACCCTTGCCTTTTGGTTTAAAGGGTTATTGGCTTTTTGCTCTTGCCTTTTGGTTTAAAGAGCTCTTGGCTTTTTTTGCTTGCTTTTCTTTTCTTTCTTTTTTTCTTTTATTTTCATTTTTTTTGCAAGCCTTGTTTTTCACTGCTTTTTCTTGCTTCAAGAATCAATTTTATGATTTTTCAGATTATCAAATAACATTTTTTCCTTTTCATCATTCTTTCAGGAGCCAACAATTTTAACATTCATAAACAACAAATTCAAAAAATATGCACTGTTCAAGCATTCATTCAGAAAACAAAAAGTATTGTCACCACATCAAAATAATTAAACTAATTTCAAGGATGAATTTGAAATCATGCACTTCTTGTTATTTTGTGGTTAAAACATTTTTCATTTAAGAAAAAGGTGATGGATTCATAGGACATTCATAGCTTTAAGGCATAGATACTTAGACACTAGTGATCATGTAATGAAGACACAAACATAAATAAAATATAAGACATAAGAAACGAAAAACAGAAAAATAAGAACAAGAAATTTAAGGAACGGGTCCACCTTAGTGATGGCGGCTAGTTCGTCCTCTTGAAGATCTTATGGAGTTCTTGAGCTCCTCAATGTCTCTTCCTTGCCTTTGTTGCTCCTCCCTCATGGCTCTTTGGTCTTCTCTAATTTCATGAAGGATGATGGAATGTTCTTGGTGCTCCACCCTTAGTTGTCCCATGTTGGAACTCAATTCTCCTAGGGAGGTGTTGATTTGCTCCCAATAGTTTTGTGGAGGAAAATGCATCCCTTTAGGCATCTCAGGAATTTCATGATGAGGAATTTCCTCATGCTCTTGTTGAGGTCCACGAGTGGGCTCTCTTGTTTGCTCCATCCTTTTCTTAGTGATGGGCTTGTCCTCAACAATGAGAATGTCTCCCTTTATGTCAATTCCAACCGAATTGCAAAGGTGACTGATAAACCCATATTTCATGAGTTATTTTGTGCTTAGTTTGAGTGATTTATTCAATCCTTCACCCACTTATTCATATTAATTGCATGGTTTTACTTTCCCTTCCTTATTAT
>NC_029793.2:33931417-33953190 GCF_000816755.2 Arachis ipaensis | reverse complement strand
AATGAGGTGAGGAAAGGCTAACCTTACCAAAGTGGAGGGCTTGTCAGCCACCTTGTAGAGTTCTTGAGGTATAATCTCATGAACTTCCACTTCCTCCCCAATCATGATACTATGGATCATGATGGCCCGATCCACAGTTACTTTGGATCGGTTGCTAGTAGGAATGATAGAGCGTTGGATGAACTCCAATCATCCTCTAGCTACAGGCATAAGGTCCGGTCTTCTCAATTGAACCGGCTTGCCTCTTGAGTCAACTTTCCATTGAGCTCCTTCCACACATATGTCCATGAGGACTTGGTCCAACCTTTGGTCAAAATTGACCCTTCTAGTGTAGGGGCGTACATTTTCTTGCATCATTGGCAAGTTGAATGCAACCCTTACATTTTCCAGACTGAAATCTAAGTATTTCTTCCGAACCATTGTAAGCCAATTCTTTGGATTCGGGTTCATACTTTGATCATGGTTCCTAGTGATCCATGCGTTTGCATAGAACTCTTGAACCATTAAGATCCTAACTTGTTGAATAGGATTAGAGAGAACTTCCCATCCTCTTCTTCTAATCTCATGTTGGATCTCCAGATATTCACTCCTTTTGAGCTTGAAAGGGACCTCAGGGATCACCTTCTTCTTGGCCACAACTTCATAGAAGTGGTCTTGATGGACCTTTAAGATGAATCTCTCCATCTCCCATGACTCAGAGGTAGAAGCAATTGCCTTCCTTTCCTTTTTCTTGAGGTTTCTCTGGCCTTAGGTGCCATAAATGGTTATGGAAAAACAAAAAGCAATGCTTTTACCACACCAAACTTAAAAGGTTTTCTCGTCCTCGAGCAAAGAAGAAAGAAAGTAATAGAAGAAGAAGAAAATGGAGGAGATTGAGGGAGATATGTGGTTCGGCCAGTGGGTTTTACTTGACAACAATTCGGTACACTTGCCGAAGGGAGATTTGTTGAGAGACAAGTTTTCCGTGCATCACCCTTTCATCTTTCTTGAGGTTTCTCTGGCCTTAGGTGCCATAAATGGTTATGGAAAAACAAAAAGCAATGCTTTTACCACACCAAACTTAAAAGGTTTTCTCGTCCTCGAGCAAAGAAGAAAGAAAGTAATAGAAGAAGAAGAAAATGGAGGAGATTGAGGGAGATATGTGGTTCGGCCAAGGGGTAGAAGTAGTGGTTGTAATGTGTGAAAATGAAGGAGTGGTGAAGGGTTTATATAGGGGTGGGGGGAGGGTTAGGTTTCGTGTATTAGGGTTGGGTTTGGGAGGGAAAGGATTTTGAATTTGGAGGTAGGTGGTGTTTTGGGGAAAAGTGAATGAGGTGATTGGTGAAGGGTATTTGGGGAAGAGTGTTATGAAAAGGTGGGAGAGAGAGAAAGAGAGAGAGGTGGGGTAGGTGGGGATCCTGTGGAGTCCACAGATCCTGAGGGGTCAAGGGCTTATCATCTCTGCTCCATTTAGACATGTAAACGCCCTTAGAGTGCAATCCTGGCGTTTAACGCCAGACTGCTACTTGTTTCTGGCGTTAAACGCCAATTTTTCTCCCTTTCTTGCCATTTAACGCCAACTTGGTGCCTGTTCCTGGCGTTAAACACCAGTTTGATGCTTCTTTCTGGCGTTAAACACCAGTCTGATGCTTCTTACTGGCGTTTAAACGCCAGTAAGCTTATCCTCCAGGGTGTGCTGTTTTTAATGCTGTTTTTCATTCTATTTTTGATTTTTCAGTTATTTTTGTGGCTTCACATGATCATCAACCTACAGAAAATATAAAATAACAATGGAAAATAAATAGATATAATTAAATAACATTGGGTTGCCTCCCAATAAGTGCTTCTTTAATGTCAATAGCTTGACAGTGAGCTCTCATGGAGCCTCACAGATAATCAGAGTAGGGTTGGGGCCTCTCAACACCAAACTTAGAGTTTGGTTGTGGCTTCCCAACACCAAACTTAGAGTTTGGTTATGGCCTCCCAACACCAAACTTAGAGTTTGAATGTGGGGGTTTAGTTTGACTCTGTATTGAGAGAAGCTTTTCATGCTTCCTCTCCATGGTTACAGAAGGAGAACCTTGAGTGTTGAATACAAGGTAGTCCTTATTCAACTTAAGGACCAACTCTCTTCTGTCAATATCAATCACAGCTTTTGCTGTGGCTAGGAAGGGTCTGCCAAGGATGATGGATTCATCCTCATCCTTCCCAGTGTCTAGGATTATGAAATCAGCAGGGATGCAAAGGCCTTCAACCTTCACTATCACGTCCTCTACTAGTCCATAAGCCTATTTCATTGATTTGTCTGCCATCTCTAGTGAGATTCTTGTAGCTTGCACCTCAAAGATTCCCAGTTTCTCCATTACAGAGAGTGGCATGAGGTTTATCCCTGACCCCAGATCACACAGAGCCTTCTCAAAGGTCATGGTGCCTACGGTACAAGGTATGAAGAATTATTCGGGATCCGATTTCTTCTGAGATAATGTCTGCCTCATTAATGCATTCAGTTCATTGGTGAACAAGGGGGATTCATCCTCCCAAGTCTCAGTACCAAATAACTTGCCATTCAGCTTCATGATTGCTCCTAGATAATTAGCAAGTTGCTCTTCAGTGATGTCTTCATCCTCTTCAAAGGAAGAATATTCATCAGAGCTCATGAATGGCAGCAGGAAGTTTAATGGAATCTCTATGGTCTCTGTATGAGCCTCAGATTCCTTTGGTTCCTCAAAGGGAAACTCCTTTCTGTCTAGTGGACGTCCCATGAGGCTTTTCTCACTGGGACTCATGTCCTCCTCACTCTCTCCAGGTTCGGCCATGTTGGTCATGGTTATGGCCTTGCACTCTCTCTTCGGATTTTCTTCTGTATTGCTTGGGAGAATAATGGGAGGAGTTTCAGTAATCTTCTTACTCAGCTGACCCACCTGTGCCTCCAAATTTCTAATGGAGGACCTGGTTTCATTCATGAAACTTAGTGTGGTCTTGGATAGATCAGAGACTATGGTTGCCAGGCCATAATGGCTCTGTACAGAATTCTCTGTCTGTTGCTGAGAAGATGATGGAAAAGGTTTGCTATTGCCAAACCTATTTCTTCAACCATTGTTATTATTGAAGCCTTAATTAGGCTTCTGTTGATCCTTCCATGAGAGATTAGGATGATTCCTCCATGAAGGATTATAGGTGTTTCCATAAGGTTCTCCCATGTAATTCACCTCTGCTATTGCAGGGTTCTCAGGATCATAAGCTTCTTCTTCAGAAGATGCTTCTTTAGTACTGTTGGATGCAGCTTGCAATCCATTCAGACTCTAAGAAATCATATTGACTTGCTGAGTCAATATTTTGTTCTGAGCCAATATGGCATTCAGAGTATCTATCTCAAGAACTCCCTTCTACTGAGTTGTCCCATTATTCACAGGATTCCTTTCAGAAGTGTACATGAATTGGTTATTTGCAACTGATGAGCTGATAATTTATGCGCTTTTTGGCATTGTTTTTAGTATGTTTTTAGTATATTTTAATTAGTTTTTATTATATTTTTATTAGTTTTTAAATAAAAATCACTCTTCTGGACTTTACTATGAGTTTGTGTGTTTTTCTGTGATTTCAGGTATTTTCTGGCTGAAATTGAGGGACCTGAGCAAAAATCTGATTTAGAGGCTGAAAAAGGAGTGCAGATGCTGTTGGATTCTGACTTCCCTGCACTCAAAGTAGAATTTCTAGAGCTACAGAAGCCCCATTGGCGCGCTTTCCATTGCTTTGGAAAGTAGACATCCTGGGCTTTCCAGCAATATATAATAGTCCATACTTTGCCTGAGATTTGATAGCCCAAACAGGCGTTCTAAGTCAGCTCAAGAATTCTGGCGTTTAACTCCAAAACTGGCACAAAAGCTGGAGTTAAACACCCAAACTGGCACAAAAACAACAAAGGCAAGGAAGAGACATTGAGGAGCTCAAGCACTCCATAAGATCTTCAAGAGGAAGAACAAGTCGTCATCACTAAGGTGGACCCGTTCTTTAATTTTCTTGTTCTTTATTTTCTGTTTTTCGAAAATTATGCCTTATGTTTATTTATATTTGTGTCTTTATTACATGATCATTAGTGTCTAAGTGTCTATGCCTTAAAGCTATAAAAATGAATCCATCACCTTTCTTAAATAAAAAAATATTTTTAATTGAAAAAGAAAAAGAAGTGCATGAATTTCAAATTTTAAAACAGTTTAATTATTTTGATGTGGTGGCAATAATATTGTTTTTCTGAATGAATGCTTGAACAGTGCATATTTTTGAATTTGATTGTTTATGAATGTTAAAATTATTGGCTCTTGAAAGAATGATAGGAAAAGGAGAGATGTTATCTGATTATCTGAAAAATCATAAAATTGATTCTTGAAGCAAGAAAAAGCAGTGAAAAGCTTGCAGAAAAAAAAAAGAGAAAAGAAAAAAGAAAGAAAAAAGAAAAGCAAGCAGAAAAAGCCAATACCCCTTTAAACCAAAAGGCAAGGGTGATAAAAAGGATCCAAGGCTTTGAGCATCAGTGGATAGGAGGGCCCACAGGAATAAAATCCTGGCCTAAGCGGCTAGACCAAGCTGTCCCTAACCATGTGCTTGTGGCGTGAAGGTGTCAAGTAAAAACTTGAGACTGAGCGGTTAAATTCATGGTCCAAAAGCAAAAAGAGTGTGCTTAAGAGCTCTGGACACCTCTAATTGGGGACTCTAGCAAAGCTGAGTCACAATCTGAAAAGGTTCACCTAGTTATGTGTCTGTGACATTTATGTATCCGGTGGTAATACTGGAAAACAAAATACTTTGGGTCACGGCCAAGACTCATAAAGTAGCTGTGTTCAAGAATCAACATACTTAACTAGGAGAATCAATAACACTATTTGGATTATGAGTTCATATAGAAGCCAATCATTCTGAACTTCAAAGGATAAAGTGAGATGCCAAAACTGTTCAGAAGCAAAAAGCTAATAGGCCCGCTCATCTAATTAATACTGATCTTCATAGATATTTTTGGAATTCATTGTACATTCTATTCTTTTTTATCCTATACGATTTTCGGTTGCTTGGGGACAAGCAACAATTTAAGTTTAGTGTTGTGATGAACGGATAATTTATACGCTTTTTGGCATTGTTTTTAGTATGTTTTTAGTATATTTTAATTAGTTTTTATTATATTTTTATTAGTTTTTAAATAAAAATTACTCTTCTGGACTTTACTATGAGTTTGTGTATTTTTCTATTATTTCAGGTATTTTCTGGCTGAAATTGAGGGACCTGAGCAAAAATCTGATTTAGAGGCTGAAAAAGGACTGCAGATGCTATTGGATTCTGACCTCCCTGCACTCAAAGTGAATTATCTGGAGCTACAGAAGCCTAATTGGCGTGCTTTTAATTGCTTTGGAAAGTAGACATCCTGGGCTTTCCAGCAATATATAATAGTATATACTTTGCCTGAGATTCGATGGCCCAAACAGGTGTTCCAAGTCAGCTCAAGAATTCTGGCGTTTAACTCCAAAACTGGCACAAAAGCTGGAGTTAAACGCCCAAACTGGCACAAAAGCTGGCGTTTAACTCCAAGAAAAGTCTCTATACATGAAAGCTTCAATGCTCAGCCCAAGCACACACCAAGTGGGTCCGGAAGAAGATTTATGCATTAATTACTCATTTCTGTAACCCTAGGCTACTAGTTCTCTATAAATAGGACCTTTTGATATTGTATTTTAATATCTTTGGACGTTTAGTCCCTAGACCTTGGAGGCTGGCCATTCGGCCATGCTTACACCATTATCACTTTTGTATTTTCAACGGTGGAGTTTCTACACACCATAGATTAAGGTGTGGAGCTCTGCTGTTCTTCATGAATTAATACAAAGTACTATTATTTTTCTATTCAACTCAAGTCTATTTCTTCTCCAAGATATTCATTCGCACCCAAGAACATGATGAATGTGATGATTATGTGACATTCATCACCATTCTCACCTATGAACACGTGACTGACAACCACTTCCGTTCATAGAACATTTTCACTGAGAGGACGGGAAGTAGCCATTGACAACGGTGATGCCCAACATAAAGCTTGCCATGGAAAGGAGTATGAACGATTGGAAGAAGGCAATAGGAAAGCAGAGGTTCAGGAGGAACAAAACATCTTCATACGCTTATCTGAAATTCCAACCAAAGAATTACATAAGTATCTCTATCTTTATTTTATGTTTTATTTATCTTTTAATTATCAATTCTCCATCACCATCTGAATTCGCCTGACTGAGATTTACAAGGTGACCATAGCTTGCTTCAAGCCGACAGTCTCTGTGGGATCGACCCTTACTCACGTAAGGTATTACTTGGACGATCCAGTGCACTTGCTGATTAGTTGTGCGGAATTGTGACAAAGTGTGATTCACGTTTGAGAGCTCCAAGTCCTTTGGCGCCATTGTTGATGATCACAATTTCATGCACCAAGTTTTTGGCGCCGTTGCCGGGGATTATTCGAGTTTGGACAACTGACGGTTCATCTTGTTGCTTAGATTAGGAATATTTTATTTTTAAGAATGAATTCTAGGGTTTCAGGTGATGTTTTTATCATCACAAAAGCTGATTGATTCTCATCAATTTAGCTGTTTAATGTAATGTCCTGGTGAAGCTTGGCTAGCGATGTCTAATCTTTTTAGACTGAAGCTTTAGACTAACATTGCATGATTCCTGGAATTCTTATTAAAAAATTTTGAATCCCTTTATTTTCTTTTCCACTCAATTTTCGGAAAACCACAAAAAAATTTATAAAATCATAAAAATCAAAAATATTTTATGTTTCTTGTTTGAGTCTAGAGTCAATTTTTAAGTTTGGTGTCAATTGCATGCCTCTAATTTTCGAAAATTACATGCATTATGTTCTTCATGAATCTTCAAGTTGTTCTTGATGATTTCATTGCTCTGATCTTTAAATTCTCTTGTTTTGTGTGTTTTATTGTTTCTCATATGCATTCTCAATTTGTTAGTGTCTCTTATATGAAAATTCTTAAGTTTGGTGTCCTGCATGCGTTGTTTGTTTGATTTGAGTTTCCTAAGATTAGTTGTATTTTGATTGTTTCTCATCATTGAAAAATTCAAAAAAAAATTTTCAAAACTATGTCTTTTCAAGTCAATAATACAGAGAATGGAAGATTCAGAACATTCAGCAGAGGAATCAAATAGAAAAAGCTGGACATTCAAAACGCCCAGTGAAGAAGGAAAACTGGCGTTTAAACGCCAGCCAGGGCACTTGGCTGGGCGTTTAACGCCCAAAAAGGTAGGATTTTGGGTGTTAAACGCCAGAATGGATGCCATTCTGGGCGTTTAACGCCAGGATGACACTAGAGAGAAGATTTTGTTTTTAATTCAAATCTTTTTCAAATTTTCATAATTTTTCAAAATCAAATCTTTTTCAAATCATATATTTTCAATCATATCTCTTCAAAATCAATTTCTTTCCATTTTTTATTATTTTCGAAAATCCTTGCTACTATTAATGATTTACTTCAAAATTTTCAAGTTGTTACTTGCCTATTAAGAAAGGATCAAATTTTAAATTTCAAGAATCATATATTTTAATTTCTTGTTAGTCAAGTAATCAACTTTAATTCTAAAACTTTCTTTTTTTAATTTGATTTTCAATCATATCTTCTCAATCATATCTTTTCAATCATATCTTTTTCAAAATTAACTCTCAATCATATCATTTTGATTTCTAATTTCAAAATCTTTTTCAAAAATCACTTAATTTCTTTCCTAATCTTAATTTTCGAAAATCTCAATCAAATTTTCAAATTTCTTTTTATTATTTCAAAATCCTTTTAATTTATTTTCGAAAATTCTTCCCCTCTTTTCACAACCTTCTATTTAAGGGACTAACACTCCTCCTCAAGGTGCAATTCGAACTCTATCCCTCTTGATAAGTTTGAATTCTCTTATATCTACCTCCTCCTTCTATTCTTCTTTTCCTCTGACACCTCAAGGAATCTCTATACTGTGACATAGAGGATTCCATACTTTCTTGTTCTCTTCTCTTTCATATGAGTAGGAACAAAGATAAAGGCATACTTGTTCAAGCTGATCCTGAACCTGAAAGGACCTTGAAGAGAAAGCTAAGAGAAGCTAAAGCACAATTCTCTCTAGAGGGCCTAAGAGAGCTTTTCAAGGAAGAAGAAGCCATGGCAGCCGAAAACAACAATGCCAACAATGCAAGGAAGGTGCTTGGTGACTTTACTCCACCTACTCCCGACTTCTATGGGAGAAGCATCTCAATCCCTGCCATTGGAGCAAACAACTTTGAGCTTAAGCCTCAATTAGTTTCTCTAATGCAACAGAATTACAAGTTTCATGGACTTCCATTGGAAGATCCTCATCAGTTCTTAGTTGAATTCTTGCAAATCTGTGACACTGTTAAGCACAATGGGGTTGTTCCTGAGGTCTACAGACTTATGCTTTTTCCTTTTGCTGTAAGAGACAGAGCTAGAACATGGTTGGATTCACAACCTAAGGAAAGCCTGAACTCTTGGGAAAAGCTAGTCAATGCCTTCTTGGCAAAGTTCTTTCCACCTCAAAAACTGAGTAAACTTAGAGTGGAAGTCCAAACCTTCAGAAAGAAGGAAGGTGAATCCCTCTATGAAGCTTGGAAAAGATACAAGCAATTGATCAGAAGGTGTCCTTCTGACATGCTTTCAGAATGGAGCATCATAGGTATATTCTATGATGGTCTGTCTAAACTATCCAAGATGTCATTGGATAGCTCTGCTGGAGGATCTCTTCATCTGAAGAAGACGCCTGCAGAAGCTCAGGAACTCATTGAAATGGTTGCAAATAACCAATTCATGTACACTTCTGAAAGAAATCCTGTGAATAATGGGACAACTCAGAAGAAGGGAGTTCTTAAGATTGATACTCTAAATGCCATATTGGCTCAGAATAAAATATTGACTCAACAAGTCAATATGATCTCTCAGAGTCTGTCTGAAATGCAAGCAGCAATAGGTAGTACCAAAGAAGCATCTTCTGAAGAAGAAGCATATGACCCTGAGAACCCAGCAATGGAAGAGGTGAATTACATGGGAGAACCCTATGGAAACACCTATAATCCTTCATGGAGAAATGATAAACCCATATTTCATGAGTTCTTTTGTGCTTAATTAGAGTGATTTATTCAACTCTTCACCTACTTATTCACATTAATTGCATGGTTTTACTTTCCCTTCCTTATTATGTCATATTGTGAAAAACATGTTTCCTAAGCTTTAAAAAAAATTAATTATTTTAATTACCTTTATTTCCATTCGATGCCGTGATTAGTGTGTTGAGTAGCTTCAGGTTTCCTAAGGCTGAATGACTTAAAGGATGAAAAAAGAAAACATACAAAAATGGAAGGAGAAGGCAAAACGGAGCTTTAAGGAAACTGGTATCCACGCGATCGC
This sequence comes from Arachis ipaensis, assembly GCF_000816755.2. Taxonomy (NCBI): domain Eukaryota; kingdom Viridiplantae; phylum Streptophyta; class Magnoliopsida; order Fabales; family Fabaceae; genus Arachis; species Arachis ipaensis. The sequence goes on along the minus strand of NC_029793.2, from coordinate 33,943,762 downwards.
ATGGATGACGCGATCGTGTGCCAGAAGCAAAGAAGCAGCGACGCGGCCACATGACTGACGCGACCGCGCACCTTGAGTAGAACACCCACGACGCAGACGCGTGACTGACGCGACCGCGTGGAAAGGAAAAGCTCTAGATAACGCGACCGCGTGACCCACGCGAACGCGTGACAGAGGCCACGTATCAGAATTTACAGAATACGCCCCCAGCAATTTCTGAAGCCCTTTTTGGCCCAGATCCAAGTACAGAAAGCATAGATTAGAGGTTATAAAGTGGAGGAATGCATCCATTCAAAAGAGAGCTCGCCAATTTCTAGTTTTCATGATTTAGATTTAGTTTAGAGAGAGATTCTCTCTCTCTCTTAGGATTTAGGACTTCTTCTTGTTTTGGGAGTAACTCTGGATCCAGGTTTTAATGTTCTTTTATTTTAATTTTACTTTTATTTATTTGATTCCAATATTTGAATTGATTATTATAATTTAAATTATGAATTATTCCATGTTATAGATTTCTATTTGAATTAATGATATTTAAGGTATTTTTCAGTTTATGATTGTTCTCTTTGATTTAAGTTGCCATTGCTTCCCATCTAAGGACACTTTTATTATTTCAACAATTTACTTTTTCCCCTTTTGGTCTTGGTTAAGAAATTGGTGACTCAACATTATCGAACTCAGCATAATTGATAATCGTTATCTTGTTAATTCATCTGAACTTCAATAATCCCAACTTTTTCCTAGGAAATAAATAGGATTCGAAGGTCAAACTAATTAGTCCATTGACTTACCTTTGTTTCATAGGTTAACTAAGTGGAATTAAGATACAACTTTCATTATTGTTGAGAGGGATAACTAAGTTGGACTTCTAATTTCCCTTATCTTGCCACAAGTTGTTTTACAGTTATTATTTATTTTTAATTGCCATTTAATTCACTCGTCATTTAAATTACTTGCTTCTCACCTTCTAAACCCCGATTACAACCTTTATAACCAATAATAAGAACATACTTCCTCGCAGTTCCTTGAGAAGACGACCAGAGGTTTGAATACTCGGTTAACAATTTTTAAGGGGTTTGTTACTTGTGACACCCAAAACGTTTGTACGAAAGGGATCTTTGTCGGTTTAGAGACTATATCTACAACGCGACTATTTTTATGACATTCTTTACTGGCAGAAATCACGATCGTCAAAATGGCGCCGTTGCCGGGGAACTGCTAACGTATGCCTTATTATTGGTTATTGTAAATATTTTTCTTTTGCTTGTTTATTTATTTTTGTTTTTCCTTTTTATCCTTATTTGCTACTATGAACTCTCACCCCTCTCGCTTTGAGTTTGGTTCTAATATTGTTAAAGGAAATAGAAGTTACAGCAGAAATGTGCATCAAGGTCAGACCAATCAAGGATGGATGGAACCAAGAGGATCTAATCAACCCTTTTGGCAGCAACACCCTCCGAGATATCCTGGACAAAGACCATTCTACCCTTTTGGTAGCAATACCCTCCGAGATATCCTGGACAAAGACCATTCTACCGTGCATACCCAGCTGAAAGACATGGTGGACAACCTTGTAACTACCAACAAGCCCCACCCCGTGCATATGAACTATCTTTTCAACATAACCTCGAACCACCACACTCACAAGCTTCTCTTCACCATTCGCCATCATATGATCCTTCCTTACCCCAATACCAATCCAATCGTTCTCAATCATCACCACTTTCCTTTGTATCATGTCCAAGTCCAGCAAACCGTGAAGCAGATGATCGTCTAAAAGAAACAGTAATTAAATTTCAAACAACCATTCAACAACTGGAGCAAGCACTAATTCAATGGGCCACTAGGCGCTCAAATATACAAGGATCAACCACAGCTCCATGTGGACAGCCCGATGAAGAGCGTAGCATGAAAGAAATACTAGAGACTCCAGTGGACAAGACATAGAATGAATTCGTACTAGAACAAGTGGAAGAAGCTGTCATTGTTCAAGAAGAAGAGTTGGTTGAAGATCTAGGAGATGCTGAACTTCCTTGGGAATCCAGAATTGAGGAAAACTCCGTCCAAGATGCTACAGTTGATGCTAAGGAGGATACTGTACAATCTCCAAGCCAAGTCGTTTTCGAAGAATCGGACGGAATAATCCAAGAAGCAAATTTCCTTGATGATGATAGTCGCAAGTCTAGTTCCCATAGTGATGAACTTGCGTCCGCAAGTGAATTCTCTGAGATCGAAGAATTTTCTCCAAGTGAATATGAAGATGATGCGGAGGTAGATTTCTCTCAACCTCCAATCTATGACTCGAGTGATGAGGAAGACATAGAAGACTTTGACCAGGATACAGATACAATTGAAGATCTTTGTAAGGAAGTGGAAGAATTCACAAAAGAGCACAAGGAAACGGAACTTGTAGAACCACCAAAAACACCTATCCCAAGGCCATTACCACCTAATACAAGCTTCAAGTAGGTACAATCCTTAACTTATAATTTTACTTATTCACTTGAATATGGTTTGCTTGAAACAGATGGCCAACTTAGAGCTCTCTGCGGCTTTAAGAGTAAGAGGGAATTGGCTCGTACTCAGAACTGGTGCACCAGGTTCAATAAGATTCCACGCTTCACCTCGAAGTACACGGATTGGTATCATGCTCAATTGCATGGATCACGGAGAACGTTTGGTCACCACGGTGAGATTCTACTTTTTAACCCGCCCGAATGGAAACTTACAAATCAAAACGGAGGCGGGCTGTGTACATTGAGTTTTTATGTTTATTTTATATCTCTGTACATGCAGCTTGATTTCTTTTAATTCATATGAACTGATATGATTGCTGTTTATTTTCCGGGACAATCCAATTTTAGCCGGAATGCTGCCCAAAATTTTTGAAAATTGTTTTCATTCTTGTTTTGGTTTGGCAACTCTGTTTTACTCTGCTTCCCCCAAACCATTTCATGAATGCTAGGGCCACTTTCTTATCCTCTTTGATTTCCTGGTTCATAACCTGCATTTGTGATTCACTGATTCTAATTTTTTATTTCTTTATTTCTATTCGAATCAGCATCACCCTGTTTTCTTTATTCGATTATGAGTACTTCTATTCTTACCTGTGAATCCTTGTTATATAGAATTTTTTCTATGCCACTTACTTTCCTAACTCACTAATTTTAATTTACTAATTTCTTTTTACCATACTAACCCTCTTGATCTGACCAGCTGCTCCCTTTGACTGATCCTATAAAATTTGCAAACCGGTACTGTGAGGTGAAGTACCCGACTTTTGCAAACTCCAAAAATCTATACCTGGAACGTACCTTGAAGATTCCAGAAGCCCTCCAGCAATACACCACTGAGCAAATCAAGCAAAGGGGCTGGTTCTTTCTGAAGAGACCACTGACAGCGGTCAATGCATCTTGGGTACGGGAATTCTATTGCAACTACTACCTTACTACCCTAGATGCAGTGAACCTGAGGGGAAAGCAAATTCTGGTCACTGAGGAGGCCATAGAGACCGTTCTCCAGCTCCCAGCCAAGTCCGATAAGCCAGATGGTTATGCACAGGCTGAGGAGGACATGGGCCAGATGCGGTTTGATTGGGATACTGTGAAGGCACGGATAGCTCTCGACCCTGCTGTTCCTTGGGAGATGGGTCAGGACACCACTATGCCTAGAGGGATCAAGAGAGTGTACTTGAATGATGAGGCTCGGCTATGGCATCAGATCTTGAGCAACTATGTGATGCCGAGTACTCATGAGACTGAGATCCCGGCTGCCATGATCACCCTCCTCTGGTGTGTGCTGGAGGGTAAGTACCTGTACTTGCCTCGTTTTATCCGGCATTATATGGCCAGGGTCCACGTCCGAGGCACCCTCCCCTTTCCTTATCTGGTTACACGGCTAGGCCGTCAGGCTGATGTGCCTTGGGAGGATGCCGATGAGCGACCACCAGCAGCGGACTGCAGGAAGATCATCCCTCACAGCAGGAACTTCCTTGCATTGGGCTACAGACCACCACCTGTCACTGCTACTGATGAGACAGGCCCTCCGTCTGCTGGACCCTCTTCATCCACAGCTGCCCCTGCTGCCACCACTGCACCTCCACCCGCCTCTGAGCTGGTTTATCGCCTCGTGCACCGTCTATTCCTTAGTATAGTTTACCCTTTTTACATAAGACAGCTTAGTTATAGCTTAGTTTAAATTGACAAATATAAAAAAAAGTAAGCTAGGAACTTGAACATAATAGATTTAGATCCATAAAACCTTGTATATATAGCATTACATGATGTAGTTAAACTGACAACATTTCATCAAGGAGAAACATTAAAACTTCAAAGGCTACCCTAAATTACTTTTTAAGAGAATAATGAGAATTTTTAACTAAACCTGCATGACATACATAAGGGATAAATGATTTTTCAGCTAGAGAACACATAGCCTGTGAGTTTTAAGCTTAACTATATGGTTACATTCAAACCATAATTTTTATTTCTGTGTGTTCCAACCTTCTTTCTTATTCTGGTGTTCTTTACTTTGTTTTAGTCTATATGTCTAATTATAGAATATAGGTACATCTCAAAATAATGATTGAGGCCATCATTTGATTTTAGCTCACTTATCCCAAATTAGCCTACATTTTACATCACCTTTGTTAGCTCCCTTTGAGCTTTTTTTAAAAAAAAAAAAAAACCCTTATTCTATTTTAGCCAAATTACTAGCCTTAAGCAGAAAAACAAAAGAAAATCCCAAGTGAATCCTTGGTTAGCTTAAGATAGAAAATTATAAATAGAGTAAAATGTAGGAAACTTATTGGGAACATAGTTGATAAAGACAAAAGGTAGAAAAATTAAAAAGAATAAAGCAACTCAAAATTTTGGGAAGCAGGCTCATGAAAATTCAAATTAATTAAAATTACCATGTGTATTCAAAGAAAAAAAAAGTTAGTTTTCAAGCATGTAAATAAGGGGATACAAAAAGAACTCCCCAATGCAAAATAAAAAGCAATGCACATGAGGATAAAAACAAGAATTGAAACATGAGCATGTGACATCAAAAGCGAGAAAATAGGGAGAATAAGTAAAGAAGCATTGTTTTACTAAGTATGTATGTTAGGTGAGATCTTAGAGCCCGTTTGGGAAGTAGCAGAAGCTACTTTTTTTAACTTTTGGATTATAAAAAGTCAGCATCTATGTGTTTGGCACTATTTTAAAAAAAGCTTTTAACTTCCCGAAAAGTTAATTTGCAGCTTTTTGAAGAAGTAGAAATATATGACTTCTTGCTTCTCGAGAAGTCATTCTACCACTTACTTAAAAAAAATTAATTTTAAAACAAAAAAAAATCTACTTTTCTTCTTGACTCTATGAAAAATACTGACCCTTCATCACTATTTTCACACAAGGTCTGCTAGAAGCACTAGGCCTTCCACCATCATTCTCACGCAATGTTCCAAGTTTCACCATTTTTACGTAATGAAACATCTGATGGAAGTATTGATCCTCCACCACATTTTCAGACAATATTACATCTGAACAACTTACTGCATATATTCCTTCTAAGTATTTTTTTTTTATCATTTTGTCACTATTTTTTATTATTAAATTTGTATTCAAGTGTGGTATGAAATTTCAGTTTTAATTTTATTTTTTTCATATGTAATTTTATAGCTTATTATTATTTTCATAGTTAATTATAACAAGTTCTTGACCTCAATAAAGGAGAAGAGAGTTCTAATAGGAGTAAAAATAAAAAATAAAAAACAGCAATAAAATATACATTGACACACATTTTATATTTATTTTTTATTTTCACCTACCATATCATACACAATATTAGTGATTAGGTTATGTAAAATCAACATTCAATATTGGAAAATATTTGTTATTATGGTTATTTTAATATTCATTCTCTTTTATAAAAAAAAATTATCTTTTGCGTTATTTATCCAAACGCTACAACTTTAAAATAAGTACTTTTATAACTAAAAAACCAAACACAAAATAACTTATTTATAAGCTCCTTTTAATAAAAGTCCTTATGTTTTAAGCTCTTTTTCCAAAAGAACTTATTTAAGTTATTTACCCAAACTGGGCCTTAGTCTAATTAAGGATTCACTTATTAGCTCACTTAGCCTTATACATATATCCTTACCCTTAGCCTTGACCCCATTACAACCTTAATTAAAGACCTCATGAGTTTTGGTATGACTATGTTCTATAATTGTTGATTGGTTAGACNNAAAAAAATTAATTATTTTAATTACCTTTATTTCCATTCGATGCCGTGATTAGTGTGTTGAGTAGCTTCAGGTTTTCTAAGGCTGAATGACTTAAAGGATGAAAAAAGGAAACATACAAAAATGGAAGGAGAAGGCAAAACGGAGATTTAAGGAAACTGCTATCCACGCGATCGCATGGACGACGCGATCGCGTGCCAGAAGCAAAGAAGCAGCGACGCGGCCGCATGATTGACGCGACCGCGCACCTTGAGTAGAACACCCACGACGCAGACGCGTGACTGACGCGACCGTGTGGAAAGGAAAAGCTCCAGATGACACGACCGCGTGACCCACGCGGACGCGTGACAGAGGCCACGTATCAGAATTTACAGAATACGCCCCCAGCAATTTCTGAAGCCCTTTTGGCCCAAATCCAGGTGCAGAACACACAGACTTGAGGCTATAAAGTGGGGGAATGCATCCATTCAAAGGGAGCTCGCCAATTTTCACTTTCCATGATTTAGATTTAGTTTGAGAGAGGTTCTCTCCTCTCTCTCTCTTAGGATTAGGATTAGGATTATGATTTAGGACTTCTCTTAGTTTGTAAGAGTGACTCTCGATCCAGGTTTAATATTTACTTTAATTCATGTTTCTATGCTACTTTCACTTTAATGCTTTTATTCGTATCTACAGATGTTGCCCAATTGGCTTATGAATTATTCCATGTTACAGATTATTATTTTTAAGGGGTTTGTTACTTGTGACACCCAAAACGTTTGTACGAAAGGGATTTTTGTCGGTTTAGAGACTATATCTACAACGCGACTGTTTTTATGACATTCTTTACTGGCAGAAATCACGATCGTCAAGAAATCATCCAAATCTCTCATGGAAGGACCAACAGAGACCTCAACAAGGTTTCAACAATAGTAATAGTGAAAGAAACAGGTTTAGTAATAGTAAACCTTTTCCATCATCTTCTCAGCAACAGACAGAGAATTCTAAGTAGAGCCACTCTGACTTAGCAACCATAGTCTCTGATCTAATTAAAACCACTCAAAGTTTCATGACTGAAACAAGGTCCTCCATTAGAAATTTGGAGGAACAAGTTGGTCAGCTAAGTAAGAAAGTTACTGAACTCCCTCCTAGCACTCTTCCAAGCAATACAGAAGAGAATCCAAAAGGAGAGTGCAAGGCCATCACCATAGCCCACACGGCCGAACCTGGAGAGGAGGAAGAGGCAGTGATTTCTACTGAGGAAGACCTCAATGGACGTCTACTGGCCTCCAAGAGGTTCCCTAATGAGGAACCATGGGAATCTGAAGCTCACACTGAGACCATAGAGATTCCGTTGAATTTACTTTTTCCATTCATGAGCTCTGATGAGTATTCTTCCTCTGAAGAGGATGAAGATGTCACTAAAGAGCAAGTTGCTAAGTATCTTGGAGCAATCATGAAGCTAAATGCCAAGTTATTTGGTAATGAGACTTGGGAGGATGAACCCCCCTTGCTCATCAAAGAACTGGATGACTTGACTAGGCAGAGATTACCTCTGAAGAGACAAGATCCTGAAAAGTTCTCAATACCTTGTGCCATAGGCACCATGACCTTTGAGAAGGCTATGTGTGACCTAGGGTCAAGCATAAACCTCATGCCTCTCTCTGTAATGGAGAAGCTAGGGATCATTGAGGTACAAGCTGCAAGAATCTCACGGGAGATGGCAGACAATTCAAAGAAACAAGCTTATGGACTTGTAGAAGATGTCTTGGTAAAGGTTGAAGACCATTACATCCCTGCTGATTTTATAATCCTAGAGACTGGGAAGTGTATGGATGAATCCATCATCCTTGGCAAACCCTTCCTAGCCACATCAAAAGCTGTGATTGATGTTGACAGAGGAGAATTAGTCCTTCAAGTGAATGAGGACTACCTTGTGTTTAAAGCTCAAGGATATCCCTCTGTAGCCATGGAGAAGAAACATGAAAAGCTTCTCTCAATACAGAGTCAAACAGAGCCCCCACAGTCAAAACTCTAAGTTTGGTGTTGGGAGGCCACAACCAAACTTTAAGTTTGGTGTTGAACCCCCACATTCAAACTCTAAGTTTGGTGTTGGGAGGTTCCAACATTGCTCTGAACATCTGTGAGGCTCCATGAGAGCCCACTGTCAAGCTATTGACATTAAAGAAGCGCTTGTTGGGAGGCAACCCAATCTTTAATTATCTATGTTAAATCTCTATTTTCTATTGTTATTTTATGTTTTCTGTAGGTTGATGATCATGTAAAGTCACAAAAACAATTGCAAAAGCAAAAACAGAAGGGAAACAGTATTAAAAATAGAACACCCTAGAGGAGAAGCTTACTGGTGTTTAAACGCCAGTAAGGGTAGCAGAATGGGCGTTAAACGCCCAGTCTGGCAACATTCTGGGCATTTAACGCCAGAAATGGGCACCAGACTGGCGTTTAACGCTAGGAATGGGCACCAGACTGGCGTTTAACGCCAGGAATGGGCAAGAAGCTGGCGTTAAACACCAGAAATGGGCAGCAGCCTGGCGTTTAACGCCAGGATTGGCAGAAAGGGGCGTTTTACACACCACTTGGTACAGGGATGAGATATCCTTGACACCTCAGGATCTGTGGACCCCACAGGATCCCTACCTACCCCACCTCTCTCTCTCTTCTTCACCCATTCACCAATCACCTCAATACCTCTTCCCCAAAAACCCCCTCACCTATCAAATCCCACCATTCTCTTCACCACTCACATCCATCCTTCATAAAACCCCACCTACCTCACCATTCAAATTCAAACCACTTTCCCACCCAAACCTACCCATAATGGCCGAACCATGCTACCCTTTCCACTCCTATATAAACCCATCTTCACTCCTTCATTTTCACACAACATACACACTACCCATCCCCCTTGGCCGAAACACAAAGCCCCCTCCATCTCCTCTATTTCTTCTTCTTCTACTCTCTTCTTTCTTCTTTTGCTCCCCTAAGAACTGGCTTACAATGGTCCGAGGGAAATGCTTAGACTTTAGTCCAGAAAATGTAAGGTTGGCATTCAATTTGCCTATGATGCAAGGAGATGCAGACCCATACACTAGAAGGGTCAACTTTGATCAAAGGTTGGACCAAGTCCTCATGGACATCTGTGAAAAGGGCGCTCAATGGAAGAGAGATTCAAGAGGGAAGCCGGTTCAACTAAGAAGGCATGACCTCAAGCCCGTGGCTAGGGGATGGTTGGAGTTCATCCAACGCTCAATCATTCCTACTAGCAACCGATCTGAAGTTACTGTAGACCGGGCTATCATGATTCATAGCATCATGATTAGAGAGGAAGTAAAAGTTCATGAGGTTATATCCCAAGAACTCTACAAGGTATTGGACAAGTCCTCTACTGTGGCAAGGTTAGCCTTCCCTCATCTCATTTGTCACCTCTGCAATTCAGTTGGAATTGACATAGAGGAAGACATCCTCATTGATGAGGACAAACTCATCACTAAGAAAAGGATGGAGCAAACAAGAGATCCCACTCATGGACAAGAGCATGAGGAAACTCCTCATCATGAAATCCCTGAGATGCCTCAAGGGATGCATTTTCCTCCACAAAACTATTGGGAGCAAATCAACACCTCTCTAGGAGAATTAAGTTCCAACATGGGACAACTAAGGGTGGAGCACTAAGAGCATTCCATTCTCCTCCATGAAATTAGAGAAGACCAAAGAACCATGAGAGAGGAACAACAAAGGCACGGAAGAGACATTGAGGAGCTCAAGCACTCCATAAGATCTTCAAGAGGAAGAACAAGCCGTCATTACTAAGGTGGACCCGTTCTTTAATTTCCTTGTTCTTTATTTTCTGTTTTTCGAAAATTATGCCTTATGTTTATTTATATTTGTGTCGTTATTACATGATCATTAGTGTCTATGCCTTAAAGCTATGAAAATGAATCCATCACCTTTCTTAAATAAAAAAAATGTTTTTAATGAAAAAGAAAAAGAAGTGCATGAATTTCAAATTTTAAAACAGTTTAATTATTTTGATGTGGTGGCAATATTATTATTTTTCTGAATGAATGCTTGAACAGTGCATATTTTTGAATTTGATTATTTATGAATGTTAAAATTGTTGGCTCTTGAAAGAATGATAGAAAAAGGAGAAATGTTATCTGATGATCTGAAAAATCATAAAATTGATTCTTGAAGCAAGAAAAAGCAGTGAAAAGCTTGCAGAAAAAAAAAGAGAAAAGAAAAAAGAAAGAAAGAAAGAAAAGCAAGCAGAAAAAGCCAATACCCCTTTAAACCAAAAGGCAAGGGTGATAAAAAGGATCCAAGGCTTTGAGCATCAGTGGATAGGAGGGCCCGCAAGAATAAAATCCTGGCCTAAGCGGCTAGACCAAGCTGTCCCTAACCATGTGCTTGTGGCGTGAAGGTGTCAAGTGAAAACTTGAGACTGAGCGGTTAAAGTCGTGGTCCAAAAGCAAAAAGAGTGTGCTTAAGAGCTCTGGACACCTCTAATTGGAGACTCTAGCAAAGCTGAGTCACAATCTGAAAAGGTTCACCCAGTTATGTGTCTGTGGCTTTTATGTATCCGGTGGTAATACTGGAAAACAAAATGCTTTGGGTCATGGCCAAGACTCATAAAGTAGCTGTGTTCAAGAATCAACATACTTAACTAGGAGAATCAATAACACTATCTGGATTCTGAGTTCCTATAGAAGCCAATCATTCTGAACTTCAAAGGATAAAGTGAGATGCCAAAACTGTTCAGAAGCAAAAAGCTAATAGCCCCGCTCATCTAATTAATACTGATCTTCATAGATGTTTTTGGAATTCATTGTACATTCTATTCTTTTTTGAGTAAATTACCAATTATGTCCTCGAATTATGAAAACGCTGACAAAAATAACCTCCACTTTTATTAACGACAAAAATACACCTAAAATATTGGAAAATGCTACAAAAATATCCAACCGTAAATAAAACTCTATTCCGTTAACAGAGTTGGCTTAGCTGTTAAACGGATTCCGTTATACCCTTCTTCTACCTTTTCTTCATTCGTCCCCACTTCCTCCCTCTCCCAAACCTCCCAGAAAGAGCTTACGCCTCACCCTCTTCACTCTCACTCTGAATCTATGGCTGCTGTCTTCAGATCTTCTCTGTCTCGCGCTCTCACAGCCTATTCCTCTCTCCTTTTTTCTTCTCCCTTCTTCTCACTTTCATTTCTCCAACACACAGAATAGTTGCTCATCAACCCACACCACTTTCTCTTTGTCTTCAACGGCAGAACCTCGTTGTCGCTGCTGCTTCTTGCTCACCGCCCCTCCGTTGTCGTCAGAAGCGGATCTCGCAGTTCCTTACCCTCTTCACTCTCGCAGCAGATCTCCCGATCTTTTCTACCAGATTCACCATCGCCGTTGCTTCTTGCTCGCCACCTCTCCATCACTATTAGAAACCTGTCTTGCAGCGCCTTACTCTCCTCTCTTGCAGTAAGCCAGTAGCGGACAGTCCCTCTCTCCAAGGCGATGAGAAGTTATCTTTTTAGCTCCCCTCTTTGTCATTCTTTCTCTTTAGATTCTATTTTTATTAGATTATTAAAAAAGCATAATGAGAAATTGTAAAATTGCTGATTATGGATGATTATTATTGATTATGGCTAATTATTGCTGTGGCTAAGATGAAGAGGGTGAGACATAAGGTCTATTTTGGGAGGTTTGGAGGAGGCAGGGAGTCACTCAGATGTTGCTTATTGTTGTTGTAGTTACTTTGGAAAGTGAGGGAGGATGGGAGGAGATGGCAACATCACCGCAGGCGCCGTCGTTAAGAAGAGAGAGAAGAAGAACAACAATGAGAGAGAAAGAGAGAGGGGACAAGAGAGAAGAATCGAAGAAGGAGAAGTGGATGAGCAAGATGACACTAGCAAAGAGTAAGACCATTGTCATATTTGAGGGAGAGAAATTGTGGAAGAAGAGGCGACATCGTATTTGAGGAGAGAAATAGTGAGGAAGACGTTGTTGTTGTAGAAATTTCAGCTAGCTAGAAAGATGATGTTGTTGTCGTTGTTGCAATTTCTGGGTGACTGAGATATATTGTTGTTGCAGCTTGCAGCGGTTTCTAGGAGGTTTGGGGGG
>NC_029793.2:33923306-33931397 GCF_000816755.2 Arachis ipaensis | reverse complement strand
TTTTTATTAGTTTTTATTTAAAAATCATATTTCTGGACTTTACTATGATTTTGTGTGTTTTTCTGTGATTTCAGGTATTTTCTGGCTGAAATTGAGGGACCTGAGCAAAAATCTGATTCAGAGCCTGAAAAAGGACTGCAGATGCTGTTGGATTCTGACCTCCCTGCACTCAAAGTGGATTATCTGGAGCTACAGAAGCCCAATTGGCGTGATTTTAATTGCTTTGGAAATTAGACATTCTGAGCTTTCCTACAATATATAATAGTCTATACTTTGCCTGAGATTTGATGGCCCAAACAGGCGTTCCAAGTCAGCTCAAGAATTCTGGCATTTAACTCTAAAACTGGCACAAAAGCTGGAGTTAAACGCCCAAACTGGCACAAAAGCTGGCGTTTAACTCCAAGAAAAGTCTCTACACATGAAAGCTTCAATGCTCAGCCCAAGCACACACCAAGTGGGCCCGGAAGAAGATTTATGCATTAATTACTCATTTCTGTAACCCTAGGCTACTAGTTCTCTATAAATAGGACATTTTGATATTGTATTTTAATATCTTTGGACGTTTAGTCCCTAGACCTTGGAGGCTGGCCATTCGGCCATGCTTACACCATTATCACTTTTGTATTTTCAACGGTGGAGTTTCTACACACCATAGATTAAGGTGTGGAGCTCTGCTGTTCTTCATGAATTAATACAAAGTACTATTGTTTTTCTATTCAACTCAAGTCTATTTCTTCTCCAAGATATTCATTCGCACCCAAGAACATGATGAATGTGATGATTATGTGACACTCATCACCATTCTCACCTATGAACGCGTGACTGACAACCACTTCCGTTCTACATGCAAACAAGCTTGAATGTGTATCTCTTGGGTTTCTAATCTAAGATTAGAACCTTCGTGGTATAGGCTAGAATTATTGGCGGCCATTTCTGAGATCCGGAACGTCTAAACCTTGTTTGTGGTATTCTGAGTAGGATCTGGGAAGGGATGACTGTGACGAGCTTCAAACTCGCGATTGTTGGGCGTGTGACAGACGCAAAAGGATCAATGGATCCTATTCCAACATGATCGAGAACCGATAGATGATTAGCTGTGCGGTGACAGCGTGCGTAGAACATTTTCACTGAGAGGACGGGAAGTAGCCATTGACAATGGTGATGCCCAACATAAAGCTTGTCATGGAAAGGAGTATGAATGATTGGAAGAAGGCAATAGGAAAGCAGAGGTTCAGGAGGAACAAAGCATCTTCATACGCTTATCTGAAATTCCAACCAAAGAATTACATAAGTATCTTTATCTTTATTTTATGTTTTATTTATCTTTTAATTATCAATTCTCCATCACCATCTGAATTCGCCTGACTGAGATTTACAAGGTGACCATAGCTTGCTTCAAGCCGACAGTCTCCGTGGGATCGACCCTTACTTACGTAAGGTATTACTTGGACGACCCAGTGCACTTGCTGGTTAGTTGTGCAGAATTGTGACAAAGTGTGATTCATGTTTGAGAGCTCCAAGTCCTTTGGCGCCATTGTTGATGATCACAATTTCGTACACCAGCAACCATTTCAATGAGTTCCTGAGCTTCTTCAGGCGTCTTCTTCAGATGAAGAGATCCACCTGCAGAGTTGTCCAATGACATCTTGGACAGTTCATACAGACCATCATAGAATATGCATATGATGCTCCATTCTGAAAGTATACCAGAAGGACACCTTCCGATCAATTGCTTGTATCTTTCCCAAGCTTCATAGAGGGATTCGCCTTCCTTCTGTCTGAAGGTTTGGACTTCCACTCTAAGCTTACTCAATTTTTGAGGTGGAAAAAACTATGCCAAGAAGGCATTGACCAGCTTTTCCCAAGAGTTCAGGCTGTCCTTAGGTTGTGAGTCCAACCATGTCCTAGCTCTGTCTCTTACAGCAAAAGGGAAAAGCATAAGTTTGTAGATCTCAGGGTCAACCCCATGAGTCTTAACAGTGTCACAGATTTGCAAGAACTCAGCTAAAAACTAATGAGGATCTTCTAATGGAAGTCCATGAAACTTGCAATTATGCTGCATTAGAGAAACTAATTGATGCTTAAGCTCAAAGTTGTTTGCTCCAATTGCAGGAATTGAGATGCTCCTTCCACAGAAGTCAGAAGAGGGTGCAATAAAGTCACCAAGCATCTTCCTTGCATATCCACCATTGTTGTTGGGTTCAGCCATGTTTGTTTTGTCTGCTTCCTTTTCGAAAATTTCTGTCAGGTCCTCTTCAGAGTTTTGTGCCTTAGCTTATCTTAGCTTTCTCTTCAAGGTCCTTTTAGGTTTAGGATCAGCTTCAACAAGAATGCCTTTATCTTGGTTCCTGCTCATATGATAGAGAAGAAGACAAAAAAAAATATGGAATCCTCTATGTCACAGTATAGAGATTCCTTGAGGTGTCAAAGGAAAAGAGAAATAGAAGAATGAGGTAGAGAGGAGAATTCGAACTTATAGAGAGGGAATGAGTCCGAATTGCTAATGGAGGAGAAGTGTTAGTCTTAAATAAAAAAAGTGAGAAGGGGGAAAAAATATTCGAAAACAAATTTTTAGTTAAAACTAAAATTTTAAAATAATTAAAAAGAATTTTGAAAAAGTGGATGATGGTTTTCGAAAATTAAAAGTGAGAAAGGGGTTAAGTGATTTTGAAAAAGATTTTGAAATTGGCAATCAAAAAGATATGATTGAAAATTATTTTGAAAAAGATGTGATTGAGAAGATATGATTGAGAAGATATGATTGAAAAATAATTTAAAAAGATTTGATTTTTAAAATTAATGACTTGGCTAACAAAAAAAATTTAAAAGATATGATTCTAAAATTCAAATATTGAACCTTTCTTAACAAAGAAGTAACAAACTTGAAATTTTTGAATCAAACTATTAATTGGTAGCAAGGATTTTCGAAAATAGTGAAAAAAATTGGAAAGGATTTGAGTTTGTAAAAGATATGATAAAAAAATATGATTTGGAAAAGATTTGATTTTGAAAAATTTTGAAGATTTGAAAAAAATTTGAATTGAAAACAAAATCTCTCCTCCTGTGCCATCCTGGCGTTAAACGCCCAGAATGGTATCCATTCTGGCGTTTAACGCCCAAAATACTACCCTTTTGGGTGTTTAACGCCCAGCCAGGTACCCTGGCTGGCGTTTAAACGCCAGTTTTTCTTCTTCACTGGGCGTTTTGAACGCCCAGCATTTTCTCTGTGATTTCTCTGTTGTATGTTCTGAATCTTCAATTCTCTGTATTATTGACTTGAAAAGACAAAATTTGAAATTTTTTTTTAAGATGAAAAACAACAAAATGAAACTAATCATGGAAAACTATGATCAGATAAACAATGCATGCAAGACACCAAACTTAGAATTTTTTCATATTAGAGACACTAGCAAATTTAGAATGCACATGAGAAACAACAAAAGACACAAAACAAGAGAATTTAAAGATCATACCCAAGTAAATCATCAAGAACAACTTGAAGATTGATGAAGAACATAATGCATATATTCGAAAAAAATGCAAGAGAATTAAAAATATGCAGGACACCAAACTTAAAATAGACACTAAACTCAAACAAGAAACACACATTATTTTTTATTTTTATGATTTATTTATTTTTTTGTAATTTTTAAAAATTCTTAATGAGAATTCCAGGAATCATGCAATGTTAGTCTAAAACTCCGGTTCAGGAATTAGACAGGGCTTACTAGCCAGCCAAGCTTTCAGTGAAAGCTCCAGTCCAAAACACTAGACATGGCCAATGGCCAGCCAAGCTTTAGCAGATCATTACATTCAACAGCAAGATTGATAGAAATCAACAAGCTCTTGTAATGATAAGTTGAAACCTCGGTCCAAAAGATTAGACATGGCTTCACAGCCAGCCAGACTTCAACAAATCATCATGAAACTCTAGAATTCATTCTTAAAAATTCTGAAGAACAAAATAAAAATTTTTTTGGAAAATTTTTTTTCGAAAATAAAAATAAAAACGAAAAGCTTAAAATTAAAATAAAATTACCTAATCTGAGCAACAAGATGAACCATCAGTTGTCCAAACTCGAACAATTCCCGGCAACGGCGCTAAAAACTTGGTGCACGAAATTGTGATCTCTAAAATGGCACCAACAACTTGGTACGCATGAATGTAATCTCAACTCTTTGTCACAACTCTGCACAACTAACCAGCAAGTGTACTGGGTCGTCCAAGTAATAAACCTTACGTGAGTAAGGGTTGATCCCACGGAGATTGTCGGCTTGAAGCAAGCTATGGTCATTTTGCAAATCTCAGTCAGGCAGATTCAAATGGTTATGAGGTTTTGATAGTTAAAAGATAAATAAAATAAGATAGAGATACTTATGTAATTCATTGGTGGGAACTTCAGATAAGTGTATGGAGATGCTTTGCTCCTTCTGAATCTCTGCTTTCCTACTGCCTTCATTCAATCATTCATACTCCTTTCCATGGCAAGCTGTATGTTGGGGATCACCGTTGTCAATGGCTACCATCCGTCTTCTTAGTGAAAATGGTCCAAATGCGCTGTTACCGCACGGCTAATCATCTGTCGGTTCTCGATCATGTTGGAATAGAATCCATTGATCCTTTTGTGTCTGTCACTACGCCCAACACTCGCGAGTTTGAAGCTCGTCACAGTCATCCCTTCCCAGATCCTACTCGGAATACCACAGACAAGGTTTAGACTTTTCGGATCTCAGGAATGGCCACCAATAATTCTAGCCTATACCACGAAGACTCTGATCGTGAACCAGGAGGCTAAGAGATACACACTCAAGCTATTGTAGATAGAACGGAAGTGGTTGTCAGGCACGCGTTCATAGGCGAGAAAGATGATGAGTGTCACAGATCATCACATTCAACAGGTTGAAGTGCGAGTGAATATCTTAGAATAAGAATAAGCTTGAGTTGAATAAAAAAACAATAGTAATTTGCATTAATTCATGAGGAACAGCAGAGCTCTACACCTTAATCTATGGAGTGTAGAAACTCCACCGTTGAAAATACATAAGTGAAAGGTCTAGGCATGGCCAAATGGCCAGCCCCAAGTCTAAGGAAAAATGTTCCAAAGATGTAAAATAAATCTCTAAAAGTAGTTTTTATATTAAACTAGTAACCTAGGGTTTACAGAAATGAGTAAATGATGCAGAAATCCACTTCCGGGCCCACTTGGTGTGTGTTTGGGTTGAGCATTGAGCTTTACACGTGTAGAAAATTTTCTTGGAGTTAAACACCAGGTTGCAGCCTGTTTGTGGCGTTTAACTCTGGTTTGTATCCTGTTTCTGGTGTTTAACTTCATAATAGGGCAGGAAGTTGGCGTTTGAACGCCAGTTTGCGTCGTCAAAACTCGGGCAAAGTATGGACTATTATATATTTCTGGAAAGCCCTGGATGTCTGCTTTCCAACGCAATTGAGAACGCGCCAATTGAGTTTCTGTAGCTCCAGAAAATCTATTTCGAGTGCGGGGATGTCAGAATCCAACAGCATCTGCAGTCCTTTTTCAGCCTTTGAATCAGATTCTTGCTCAGGTCCCTCAATTTCAGCCGAAAAATACCTGAAATCACAGAAAAATACACAAACTCATAGTAAAGTCCAGAAATGTGATTTTTGCATAAAAACTAATAAAAACATAGTGAAAACTAACTAAATTATACTAAAAACTACCTAAAAACAATGCCAAAAAGCGTATAAATTATCCGCTCATCAGGATTCAAGGATGAATTCAAGCATAAGCCACCATAGCAAGGACCCCCACCAAATGTCCAACTTAAGGACTTAAACTAAAAGTGCTAGGTAGGAGACACCCCACCATGGTAAAATCTTTCCTTTTTCTCTTTTGTAAATATTGGTAAAATTAGCTTAGTTTCATATTTTTATTGGTTTGTTGAGTTTTGTTGGTAGTCTAGCATGGTAAATAAGGTTTTATGGTGTTTTGGTAGCTGTTTAGAGGTTTGAAATGCTTGGTTTGTTGCACAAACATGGAAAAATTTTGAAAAACAGAGTACCAATCTACGCGTACAGGTGCATCACGCGTACGCGTGATTCAAGAATTTCCAACCATCCACGCACACGCGTCATGCATGCGTACGCGTGGATTGCATATTTTTGCCTCCAAGCCATTTCCCCGAGAGTTGCGCGAACAGCGCGCACGCACCGTGCCTTTCGCGCAAAGCTGGTCACGCGTACGCGCACCTCATGCGTACGCGTCGCTCTCGGAATAACCCATCGACGCGCACGCATGCCCCACGCGTACGCGTCGCTCCAATTTCACCATTTCCACGTGCACGCGTGACATACGCGTACGCGTGGACGCCCTTCCTTCACTACACTTCTTTTCTTCTCTTCTTCCCATTTCTTTCATTCTTCTCTCCTCTTCTCTTCTCCTACTCCTCATCCAACACTACCAAACACCATTCATAACGATTCTTTTTAGTTAGTTAGTTGTCTAGTTAGTTCACTCTTTGTTTAATTGTTATTTTTCATTATAAGTGTTGGATTGTTAATCTTGTTTACCATCTCTTGCTGCTGATTGTTGATAGGATGTTAGTTTAACATCAATTTTTGCTAATTTTAATTGTTGGATTCTATTGTTGAGGTTATAATAATTACTTGGTTTTGAGCTCTTCATGCTTAATTCTGTGAACGCCAAGTACGTGTGACATTGCCTTCAAGCTTTTAAGTCTTTTGAATTGCATGAATTGGCCGCCATGTGATTTGCACCCTTTTCTTTGATTAGGCAATTTCTTGATAGATGATGTGCATTTATCTTAATGCATTGTGCTTCTTGATTATATACATCCATATGTTTTTGGCTTGAATGCTTTCATGCTTCTTTATTGCTTGTTTAGTTGTTGTGACCCACAAGTTTAGAGCATCTCAAGCACACTAGAATGGGTGAAGTGCGTGTTCCTCTTTTGTATAATTGTGACATAGCTCTCTATGTTGGTGGGTATGTTCTAAACCGCGCACAACTTAGAATGCACACTCATTTTTATTCATGTCACACATTGGGTCACCCACCTCGTTCTAGTGAATTACCTCATTCCAACAATGTACGCTTCCTTACTTTTACATTTTTCTCATCTTACGGTGTTATATTTTTGCTTTCCATGAATGATGCACCACAAGCAAACACGGAAGCGGGACAAAAAACACGCAGCAGTCGGTTGATCCACCAGCTGAAAGTGGCAATCCGGAGAATCGCCGTACCCCCTTGCTCATCTTTGAGGGCACCGAGGACGGTGCAAACTTTTAAGTGTGGGGAGGTCATCCGACCAGTCGGCGTTTTTGGGAGACAAGTTTCTAATCCCAACACTTTTGCATTTCATTTTTAGGTCTTCTAGGATTTTTAGTTGCATTTTCTTATTTTGCATCTATATACGTAATAAGCTTAGTCAAAATAATGAGATTTTTCAAGTATCTATAGGGCACCCCAATTGATTGAAAAAAAAAAAAGAAAAAAAATTTTAGAACTTGCTTGAATTATATATTTTTTAGAACATGATTTTTGAGCTAAGAACACAAGCATTTGAGATTTGAGCCTAATTATGTGGTTACATCATATAACCATTTATTTTCATTCTTGTGTGCATTATTCTCTTTCTATGATTGTAATCCTTGATTTGTTTGATTCTTTTTGTCCATTATTTTGTGTATACATGCACTTATATGATTGAGGCCATTGTTTCAAATATCTCACTTACCCAAATAGCCTACCTTTTATCTTCTATTGTTAGCCAATTTTGAGCCTATGCTTAACCCAATTGTTCTTAATTTTAGCATATTACAAGCCCTAAGTGAAAAAAAATAAATGTCCTTAATTTGGATCTTTGATTAGCTTAGGATAGTGAGAGTGTTTATCATTTGATTTGGGAGAGTTGGGAACATTGGAAAGAGATAAAAGTGTATTTTGTGGTTTTGTTGAAAATCATAGGAATTGGGTACACACTCATGCATTGAATGTTAAACCATATGCATTAATATTCTTGTATATATTTTTGTTTGAAAAGAAAAAAATGAGAAAAACAAAAAGAAAAAAAATATATATATATATATAT
>NC_029793.2:33913615-33923297 GCF_000816755.2 Arachis ipaensis | reverse complement strand
AGAAAAAAGAAAGAAAAGAAAAGCAATAAGGAGGGGACAAAATGTCCCAAAGTTTAAAGTTCAATAAAAATCAATGCATATGTGTGGTGATCAAAAATAGAATGCATGAGTGTGTGAAAAAGTGAAGAATGGGCAATTAGGTTAGCTTTAAAATTGTATAGGTTGTCATAGATTAGGTGGGAAGCTTAAGTTAATCAAAGATTCAAAATTCTAGTCCACTTGACCATATGCATTCTTACCTTGACCCTAGCCCCATTACAACCTATGGAAAAGACCTCATGATATTTGTATGAATGCATTAAGTAATTGTTGATTGTTAGATGAAAAACAAATCTTGGAAATCATGATTAGGGGAGAATTGAGTGAATCAACCCCATACACTTGAGTGCCTAGAGCGGATACACATCCGGTGAGGGTTCAATTGCTCAATTACATGTTTCCACACATGATCATCTTTTCTTGCAAGTTTGTAAAATCTTTCAATGATTCAACTCAATTGTAGGTTTGCTTTGATTGCTATTGCCTTAGCCCTTGTACTTGTATATGTATTCTTGGAAGCAGATTTATTTTGACCAAGTACTTGCATTCATTTAGATAGATTGCATATAGGTAGTTGCATTTAGGTAGTTTACATTGAATAAATGTTGATACCCTTTGCTTTTTTCTTGATTTTAGCATGAGGACATGCTTAGTTTAAGTGTGGGGAGGTTTGATAAACCCCAATTTTGTGGTTTATCTTGTGCTTATTTTAGGGGATTTTATCACCTTTTCCCACATTTATTCAATGAAATAGCATGGTTTTGTAATTTTCCCTTAAATTGTGCTTAAGTGTAAAAACATGCTTTTTAGGCCCATAAATTAGTGATTTTGATTCACTTTAATTCCATTTGATGCCTTGATGTGTTTGTTGAGTGATTTCAGGTTCATAAGGCAAGTAGTATTGGATGGAAGAATTGAAGAGAAAAGCATGCAAAAGGGAGAATTCATGAAGAAATAAGCTTTTGGAGAATAGAGGGCCACACGCACGCATCATGCACACGTACGCGTGCATTGGAGATTTTTCAAGCCACGCGCACGCGTCAAGCACGCGTACGCATGAGTAGGGGTTTTGCCATCGACGCGCACACGTCAAGCACGCGCACGCGTGACACTCGGCACGTGACCTACTTAAAGTGAAATCGCTGGGGGCAATTTCTGAGCTGCCCAGGCCCAAATCCAACTCATTTCTGAGGGTATTTCATGCAGAATTGAAGATTGAGTAAAGGGGGAGCAATTATTTGGAGTTTTTGCATCATGTAGCTTAGTTTCTAGAGAGAGAAGCTCCCTCTTCTCTCTAGAATTAGGGTTCCTAGGGTTAATTGCATCTTAGATTCATGTTTAATTCCTTGTTTGCATCTTGTTTCTTCTACATTCTCATGCTCTAGTAGTGTAATTCTCTTGTTCCCTCTTGTCAATTTTCCTTTTCATGCCTCTTTGTTTAGGATTGATGGACACTTGTTGGATTTGGTTTACATTTAATGAAATTTGAGGTTTGATGTTCTTTTATTGTTAATTTGAGTTGTGAATTTTACTTTTCTTGCAATTGGTAGTTGTTAGATTTTATTATTCTTGCACATTTATTATGCTTGCCTTTGATACCTTCCAAGTGTTTGACAAAATGCTTGGTTGGATGTTAGAGTAGATCTTGAGCATTCTTGGCTTGGAAAGAATAATTAGGTAATCTTGAGTCATGAATACCCAACTCATGTTGGCAATCTAGAGTTGTTAGTTAATATGATTTCCATTGACTCTAATCTCTTGCTAATTCCATTAGTAAGTTAATTAGGAATTTTGAATTGAGATTAACTAGTCTTGTTTGACTTTCTCTTATGGAAGATAACTTACATCTTCTTCCAACATTGGAGATAACGAAATAGGATAAATTCTTGTTAATTATTGTTATTAGGATAGAAAGCCTATATTCTCAACCCTTGCCATGAATGTCTCTCTTTATTACTTGCTTTCTTACTTGCTTGATTTACTCTTCTTGTCATTTATTCTTCTTGCAAATTATAAATCAAACCCCCTTGTCTCTTCATAGCCAATAATTGACCACTTCATTGCAATTCCTTGTGAAACGACCCGGAGTTTAAATACTTCGGTTAATTCTTATTGGGTTTGTACTTGTGACAACCAATATTTTTGCATGTGAGGATTTTTTGTTGGTTTAGAACTATACTTGTAACGAGAATTAATTGGTGAAATTCTAGACCATCAAAGAATTCACTCATCATGGAACTACACTAAAAGGTGGTTACCTATTCTACTATAAATACACTGACACACTCAGGTATGATCAGGATCCAATCTACTTAAAACCTTTGTTAACTTAAGTATCGGAGTCTCTTGTAGGTACCAACCCCCACCTCTTCACAAAAAACTTGGACGGCAGTACCTCAACTCCAATACAAGTCGGACGCTGTCTCGGAAGAAGTTTGAACCTCATGTTTAGGTCCAAACATAACCCAATTTCAGGCAACTTTCAAAATAATTATAATATTTTATGACCAATTTTAGTATTTTAGATTTTATTAAACTATATGATCAGGCCCAATTCGAAACCACAAAAGCCCAAAATTCAGTGATATTTAAAAAAAAAAAACTAAAAAATCAAAACAAGACAAAACAACCGATGACCTTAAGTCAAAGCAAGTGGTAAATGTGTGCATGTAATATTAGTATAAAGATATTTTACACTACAATATATAGCTCGGACAATTTATTGAACAGTTATGCTACACATATAAGTCTTTTTGGTTTACAAGTGATACAAGTTGGGCAAAGCCCAACAAAAAGCATGCTCACCTATAAGAATGTGTTAACACGCACGCTACTCAACAGTTTTCATAGCGCGTTTCGCGTTCCTCTTCTTCTTCCTCCTCTTCCTTCTTCTTTTCCTTTTTCTTTGTGTTTCTCCTCCTTTTTCTTCATGTGTTTCATCTTCATCGTCATTTTTTTATTACTGTTGTTGTTGCTGCATTTTTTTCCTCCTCCTTTTTCTATTAATTTTGTAACATTATGTATTTTTTCTTCTTTGTTTGATTTTTTCTCCAAGAAGAATTATAAGAAAACGAAATAAAAAGATGAGGAAGAAGAAGTAGTAAAAGATGAAGAGGAGGAAGAGGAAGAGTTTTGAATTATGCAGAGCTTATCAGAATAAAAATACACCTAAAGTTCTTAAAAATACACCCAAATATCTTCGTATTACACCCAAATTTGCTGCAAATATAGAAAAATGTCTCCTCTAATGCTGCACTTTTTTTTTCTTTTTTTTCCTTATTTCTTTCTTTCTTTTAGTTAAATAAATATAAGTTCACCATCTTCCAAATAATTTTACAGTATTATGTGTTTATTCTTCTTCTTTGTTTGATTTTTTTATTTTTATTCTTGTTAATTAAGAGTTTAAAACAAAAAGAAACTTGATAAGGTAAAACAAAAAAGAAAAGATGAATAAAAGAAAAAAGAAGATGATGATGATGATGAAAAAAAAAAGAAAAAGCAGATGAGGAGGAGGAAGAGGAAGAGTTTTGAATTATGCAAAACTTATCAGAATAAAAATACACCCAAAATTCTTAAAAATACACCTAAATATCTTCGTCTTATACCCAAATATCTTCGTGTTAAACGCAAATTATATGTTTCCTCTAATGGTACATTTTTTTTCTGAATTGAACCACACCTCAGCCACTTGATTGGACTCAAAACAATAAAATTTTATTGATTTCCCTACTATTCAAATCCATCTGAGGGATTTGTCTTCTCGGTCGGAGATATTTTCGATTTCCATTTTTCTCTCTACTACATGTAATCAATTGATTCTTAATTTCATTTTCCTTCTTATTTGTGCTCCGAACTCTTATAGAAAAACATGTAGCCTTCGCATAATGCTTGTAGAATTTTGCAGCATCTTCAAGGGTGTTAAAGGTCATCCCAACCTTGGGTACAAACTACTCATCAACACCACAGATTTGCTGCAAAATATACCCAAAATACACTATATTAAAACAAGCATAAACTATAGAATTTAAATACAACTATAAAACCATCATAAAAAATAACAAAAATCAAATTCATGAATCATCAATAAACAGAAACTAAAACAATAAGACAATTCACCCTTAGTGAGATGAAAAGTCATAAACTATAAATACATTCAAACTTTCCTAAAATACACCCAAATATTTTTTATTTACACCCGAACATCTGATATAAAATGCAGAAAATTCATTAGAACTAGTACATTAGATTCAATTTAAACAAGGAACAATGAACAACAAATTTCACAGGCAAGGTTCACGCATTATTCAGCTACCCAATCATAAATTACTATCTGGATTCAAATTCAGATTTAATTATTAACTGGAATTAAACTACACCTCAGAAACTTCATTGGAGACAATCTGAAGTTGAATCATCCATTATCTTCAAAACAATTTCAGAGCATGATTTCAAAAACAATGGAAAACGAGAAAAACGAAGAAAGAGAACAGAGAGAGAAATTTACGTAAACGGCAAAGGAGAAGGCAAAGAAAAACGCACGAAAGATATCGAAGTGAGAAGACAAAACGCAGGAGAAATTCAAAAAAGGAAACGAAATCCTTTCAAAATAGAAAGTTATATATTCGGGCGTTGATTGATTGAAAAATCTGTTAAGAAGACACGTGAAATATACATGCCATAAGAGGCGCGTTAACTTGTAAAACTTGTATAGTAAAAAGACTTGTATGCGGAGATTAATTGTTTACTGAATTGTCATATTGGCATCTCGAAGATATTTCTAACATAACACTCATCGATACATCAAAGTTAAAGTTTCAGCATAAATTCTATATCACAAGCCAGTGGAAAGGCATGAATTTGAATGACATCCATTCTTTACTTCGTTGTAAATGTTATGGCAGATACAATTTGGTTACTGGTTTACCAATGTGTTAGACAAACAAATGGTACTCACCACCAAGGTGTTAAACAATCATCAACTCATAAACCAATTCGTTAATCAAATTGGTCACTATGCCAAATTCAACATCTAAACCCTCTTCAAAGGCTTCAATGTCGAAGTCAATCCATCTACCCAATCCAATGCTCATGTCCTTATGCACAAGTTCATCCACCATTACTACCTCTTCCATGCTTCTAAGACTGATTATCTCTTTTAATAATTCTTCTGCCAACAAGTTCTTTCTCTGAACTGATGCCACCCATTCAGGCCATGCTTTGCAGCTTCCAACAAAAGCTTTTCTGTATCTTAGTTCTAAGCAGTCACTCACGGTGTCAAATAAAACCTTTCTCTCAAGCTGAGAGTACTCTATGTAGTTCTCAGCATTCTGAATCTCCAATATATCAAACAGGTTTGGCATTATGATCTTATTTGTTTCACCAATTACAAATTCTTCTGCCATAAGCTCTGCACTAAGAATGTCCTTTATGTATTCGAGTTCCATCTCCCTTGTTGATCTCCTAAAACCTATCACATTTGATATTCCACTAAATTGTTTGATGGACGTGCTTCCTTCTGTGACCTCGGAGCTTTGCTCAGACCACGGAGAAAAATTCGATACTTCTTCATCCTGTATGGAAGGATAAAGCGTGCTTCCTATATAGATAGACCAAATACAGACAGGAATTAGCATTTCATAGCATGTGCTGAGGAATCACAAATAAAATAAATTTAACAGCTATTTGAATGACATACAAATGAACAAATGACAGAATGCAATACAACAATTATCACACATGCAAGAGGTGAAGGATATTTGAAATCATTAGTTAAATTTTAATCATAGTAAACTCCTAATTATGCATTATTGGCCAGCTAGTAAAATATAGTTCATCAGCATCTGCAAGATTTCATTACCAATTGTAGCCTGATTAGCTCCCCCACCAACAAAATTATATTTAAAATAAAAAAAAATAAAAAAAAAAAGAAGAAGAAGAAAGAATAACAAACTAGGCCCCTCACTTAGCTTCTTCTATCGATAAGTTGCTTTCTCAAAGCAGTTTCATGCATATAGTTCCTAAATTTAGATCAGAATCATGATGAAAATGTGATTCAATAATGAACTGTTATTTTTCCCTTTTCGGATCCCGCTAGGGAGAATGTTCGAACTCTTGACCTTTTGAATCTAGCGATCTAATACCATGCATGATACCACTCATCCTATAATATAAATGTATAACAAAATAAAAGCTACACTCTGCCAAACTTGGTATTAATTCTAGAAGAAATATTTTTATCAGTGGTGTTAAAAAAAAAAACTTACCAAATATACTGTATTCACAATCCAAGTAACTTTCGACAGCAGCAGGATTTTCAAAAAGCGTAACAGCTCCTGAATGCTGACAACCTATATCATTCCCACTTTCACTGCTGCCACAGCTAGGCTCTTCCATTGGATCTGTTGTCTGCAAAAGTGAATCGTGATTAAGTAATGAAATAAGTATAAGATTTTGTCAGAGCTCAGAGATTAAAATGATTGAAAATTGCATATATGTTCTAATTAGTATAAAAGAGATACCTGCAGTTGCTGATTCATGGTAAGCACCAGATTATCACTTGAAGCAAAACCATTGTCCTGAATATTACAACTTCCAGAAGAAGACTCATCTGATATCAGGGTACATTGCGGTGAGTTAATCCTAGATGGCAATTCTTGAAGCATTTTCTCCAAAAGGACACTTAAAGTATCGCCATCTATTGTGTCACTGTCCATCACAAGAGTAGATGATGATAGCTTCTTGGGACGACAAGCATGAGTATTGGCATGAACTCTGTTGCTTGTTTCTGTCACCTGTGCAGTCGAGGGCTGTGACTCAGGCATGGTTCTCCCCAAGGGAGATGTAAATGTAAACGATATCACATCTTTGCTTTCACTCATGCTAACTGCATTCTGGTTGGTACTTCTATCAGTTGTAATATTGCATTTTATGGACTTGTTCTCAAAATTATCAACTACATTCTCAGTACCTCTTGTATCATTGTGAACAGCCCTACTAATATACTTTTTCTTTTCAGAAATACTCTGTCTTTTTGACACTGTAGACTCCTTTCGAGAATCAATTACCCTTGTACTTGACCTATTGGGCTCAGTATTGCCATTTACAGCAGCACCCTTATTTGCTGCCTTCCGTGCTGCAGTAGAGCTTTCTGAAGACCAAGTTCGTGTTGTTGGCTTATTGGACTCCCTTTTTGAAGTCAATTTGCCTTTATGGTTTATGTTATTCTGCCCAAGCACATTGCTATTTTGGCCTGTGAAAGCTCTCTGCGGAATGGCTCGGGTCGGGTCTGTAAATTGCTTCTTCTGGCTCCGGGATGATTGGTTTGGTTTTATGTTACTATCTTCTTTCGAGTTCATATGTCCCTTCTTACCTTTCAAAGCTGATGTATCTCTGTTCTGAACATCGGCTTTGGATGGTATCACAACTGAAGCAGATTTTCCTTTATTTCCTAAATAACTAGAACTGTTCTTTTCTGAATCCCCTAAACGTTTGAATGTTAGAGTGCCTTTATACAAATTACTCCTCTCATTAGGCTTACCATTCACATGGTTAGCAATGTGCCGATTGACAAGCTTGGATTCATACTGTGCACCTTCCAATTGCTCTTTCAGATCAAGAATTCTTAAGGGAACAGAAGAAGGCCCAACTGAAGACATTCCATTCCTTGCATATTGCAGGGGACTTGCCTCAATTATCTTAGTAGCCGCGTCCATTATCTGAGCCACATTCCTAGGTTGAACATAGCCAGGGTTCTTGATAGGAGACAAAAGTTTGTTGTGAGTAACTGGAATTGGTTTAGCTGACTTTGGAGGCAATGTTTCATTTTGAAATCTCCTTAGTGCCGGCAGATTTCCAACTTTCTGAGACTTTGGTTTCACATCCCCTGAAGAAGACTTCTCCAGCTTAAGTGGCATAGTGCAGTCCACAGGACAAGAGTCAGCCATGCAACGTAGAGAACCATCTTGACAATGAGAAGATCCAAGAGAGTTGGATCCGTACAATGAAGTCGAGGAGAGCTCAGGGACTGTTGAAGCTGGTAATGAATCCAAACCCATGAGTCTAGCTACTAACCCTGGGACTTTAGTCTCACATCCTTCATCGCTACTAATTGATAGGGCACAATTAAAATCACAACTTGCAGCAACATTACCAGGACTTGCTCCATTATCCCCAACCTTTATCTGAAACAATTGCAATAATCAACCCAAAAAGAGAAAAGAAAAACTCTAAAATATAGAAAATTTATAAGACAAAATTAAAAGGAATAAAAAACCTAGAATACTGAGAAAAGTTGAACAAATTCACACCTTATTCATCTGTGCCTGTGGCATGTTGCCCACATTTTCCTTTCCTTGATTTGAAACTTCTACATTTAATAATGCAGTAGAAATGCTTAGATTAGGGCACATTTGAAGAAATTACAATGCAGGAAAAATGCAAGCAAGATCACAGTGTAATAAATAATACAACATCAACAACTACAAGACCTTCTCCTTCTAGAAAATAATGTTGGCTACACAGATAAAACTATGCCCTAATTCCCCATCTTAGATCTTAACAGTGTTTAACCCCAAATAGCTATAAGCAAATAACACGATTTAATAAACAAAATATATAAACATATGAGAGAATGCAAAATTATTACCAGGTAAGTTGTTAGGTTTGTCAAAAAGAAGCTTCTTTTGAGATTTGCTATTCCAATCAAAGAAGCTGAGGAAGCTTCTACCCTTGAATCGTCTTTTCTCCATCTCCATTGGCATTTATTACATAAACAAAGAAAAAACCCTATTTTCTTTCCTTTTTCTCTCAGAAACGGGACCAACTCAAATCGAAGGCAAGAACACCGCTTTTGTGTGTGAACAACTGAAAATGGCGGTGGTGATGGATTAATTCAAGGTTTCAGTAACTTGAGATTTTCAACATCTTCTTTGAACTCAGAAAAGAAAAAGAAAAAAAAAAGGAAATAATAAAGACAGACAACACAGCATTCATGTGAAGAAGAAGAACCCCATTTTTTCTTCAAGTCTCCTCCTTACAAAAGAGTAAAACAGTAAAACAAAATGCAAATCCTAAAAATCATTCTTTCTTCTCAAATGTTGTCTCTATGAAAGGAAGGAAATTACGGACTCATGTGTCGTTTTCAACAACCACAGCAAACACTCATTACCAAAAGTGTTCACACTTCACAACAGTTCACTGTTTTACTTATCCATTAATCTGATCCTCAGATTCACATTCACCCTCTAAATTGGCCCGTAGCATAGCATATTTTAGAGTAGTGTATTCCAAAAGTAGTAAAAAATAATTACTAGTGCTGACGCAGGAGAGAAAAATTGTAAATATATTATTTAATATATATCTATAACAAATTAACAATATATAATCTATAATAATATACACAACAATGCTATAAAACTAAGATGGTACCAGCCAAAAATCAGTCAAATGTTTCAGAGTGAATTTAAAACTTCTGCGCGGATGGTGTTTATGCTAGGCATTAGGACGTTTCTTCTACTAAGTATCAGAATGTTTTTTTTTTATACTAAATAGATGTTCTTTTATATATTTTATAAATTTTTTTATGTACTAAGAATTAGGATTTTTTTTTTTTTTTACAAGAATTAGGATTGTTGGAAGCAGAGTT
>NC_029793.2:33910270-33911733 GCF_000816755.2 Arachis ipaensis | reverse complement strand
CCTCTAAACCTTATGTTTCTCTTTTGACGGCTCGATGTATTTTGCTATATTTCTCTTGCTGTCATTTTTTTTTTACCTTCAACACGTTCGATTGCATCGCCTCCATCGTTGCAAATTTTAGTTTTGTTACATTACTTACCCAATTAATATTTGGGATAAGTGTTGTTTTGGTCCCTAACGTTTAGGGTCAGAATCGAAACCATCCTCATGTAATTTTTTATTTAGAATCGTCTCAAACGTTTTATTTCGTATTAAAATCGTTCTTTTTAATAAAATTTTTAATTTTATTCCTAAACTACCCCTACTTTAATAAAAATTATAAATTTTTAAAAAAAATAAAAGAAAAGAACACGTGGGGGGAGAAAGGAAAAGGATACACGAAGGAGGGAGGGGAGGGAAAGGGGAAAGGAATAGGGGAAGGGAAAGGGGGGGAGGGGGACAGCGCCGGCGAAGCTTGGAGCTGCCGTCGCCGTCGCCGAAAGAAAGAAGAAAGGAGAGATGGGTTGCAACGGGGGAGAAGAGAAGAGGGAAAGGAGATGTGCCAGCGCTGCTAGGCCTTGCCGCTGCCGTCGCGTTATCATCGGGAGACCACGCCACTAAGCCGTCGCCGCCAATTCGCCCACGAGTTGTCATCGGGGAAGCGCCAGTGGTTCTGCTTTGGCTTCTATATCCGCTTCTTCTTCTGAATCTGCTTCTTCTTCTACTTCTTCTTCTGCTTCGGCTTCTACATCTGCTTCTTCTTCTGCATCTGCTTCTTCTTCTTGCTTCGACTTCTGCTCCTTGCTTTGACCTCTGCTTTCTACTTTTGCTTGAATTTCTGCTTCTGCTTCTACTTTTAATTTTGATTTTGATTTGTTATTTTCTGATTTTATTGTTGTTGTGTGTTGATTTGGTTGTTGAATTTGTTGAATTTCTAATTCCTTGATTTGTTGAATTTGTGTTGATTTCATTGATGTTGTTATTCTTGGTGGTGGAGGTAAAGGTGCTGGTGGTGGTGGAGGCCGGAGGGTATTCTTGTCTGAAAAAGGTTAAAAGGACGATTTTAATACAAAAAAAAAACGTTAAGGATAATTCTAAATCAAAAATTACATTGGGGACGGTTTCGATTCTAACCATCAACGTTAGAGACCAAAACAATATTTATCCCTTAATATTTTCATCATTTTTTTAAATTTTAATTTTTCTCAATCTTTTTATGTACAAAAATAGTGCTATCTTTTAATCTCACCAATTTAATTTAAAGAAAAAACTTATTTCTTTTTTACTTATATGTATTCTCTATTTTTTTTAAAACATATTTGTACTTATTAATTTTAATATTTTTTTTAAATTTTAATTTTTCTCAATCTTTTTATGTACAAAAATAGTGCTATCTTTTAATCTCACCAATTTAATTTAAAGAAAAAACTTATTTCTTTTTTACTTATATGTATTCTCTATTTTTTTTAAAACATTAAAACATA
>NC_029793.2:33898604-33907178 GCF_000816755.2 Arachis ipaensis | reverse complement strand
CTTATAATTTTTAATTTATTTTATTGTATTTGTTTTTACCTTGCAAACTTTAGGACTTAAAATTTTTGAGAGTTTAAACGATTCTAACCATATGATCAAAAAGTGGTTTAAGAGAATAGATTTGGATTTGGACAACTTATTGGGAATTATGATACGTGATTAGGAGGGCATTTTCATTATCTTAGAGCTAAGGGAAGGAATTGTAATCTTGTCATATATTTAAGGATCTGAATACTAGAAGAATTATGCCATATCAGTCTTGGACATCAAGAAGACCAATAGTCTGTCTCAAAAACAGTGGTGCTAAAAGGGCAACAATTCATAAGGCCCATTAGGTTAAGGCAAAACAACAAGAAATCCAATAAAACTTTTCAAATTCAATGGGAGCATAATTTTTATTAATTTTCGAATTTTTAGTCATTTATTTTTAATTTATTTTGCTGTTAGAATTTGTTGAAAGATCTAATTTACTTTGCTTAGAAGTATTTTTAGGGATTTTAAATTTAAATCAAATCTGATCTAATCTAATAAGATCAAACCTGATTTAAATTAGTTATTATATCTTTAGGATTTTAAAATTTAAATCAAATCTGATATAATCCAATAAGATCAAATCTGATTTAAATTAGTTATCTTATCTTATCTTTTAGCTAGTTTGTTAGGGGTCTATTTAAACACCTTTGGTGAGATAATTTACACAATTTTGATGAATAAAAATTTTCTTAGTGCTTTATGCACGTGTTTTTAGTGTGATTAAGTGAGGTGAGTGATTTGCTAATGCTTCGCTTGTTGCATGGAGAAGATTGAGTAATTCAATTTTCATCCCTCATCTAGGTTGTCAAGCAAAGACAGGTTCTTTGAAGGTCTAGTAGGGAAAACCCTTCCGGTGACCTAAGTTACTATGAACAAGTTTCTTAGAGGTCTAATAGAAACCCTTCCAGTGACCTATATTGCTAAGAACAGGTTTCTTAGAGGTCTAGTAGGAAAATTCTATTTATCTATCCTTTTATATTTCCGCTGTCTCTTTATGCCAATAAATTTCTCTTCTTGGTGCCATTCTTTTCTTATCATCTGATATCAGTTACAGGTCATAGGTAAATTCTTATTTATCTACACATTCCATGGATCTTGTTTAGTCTCTTTATTTTTTTTCTCTTTAATTTCTGTAAATTCACCTTAGAGGCCAAAAAAACCAAAAAAAAAAAAAGAGTCCCCAAAAAAATGATTGCGTATTATGATAGTGATGAGGAAGGAATCTCATATGCGAAAAAGGGTTATCGGTTGCAAATCTCTGCATTCAAAGGGAGGAATGATATTTCAAATGGAAAAGGAAGGTAAAATCGATTTTTGCAAATTGCATCCTTTTAGAGGAAAAGAAGGTTCAACTGTTACAAGCCAATTTTTTCGATGCTGCCCGTATATGGTGGACTGAATTAGGAAGATCTAGAAGACGATACGGAAAGAGCCCAATTTGCAGCTGGAAGAAGATGAAGAAAATCAAGAGGAGCCAGTTTGTGCCATCATCATACCACATGAGGAATTGAATTGTGCCATCATCATACCACGATGAATTTTTTGGAAAATTTTGTAAGTTACAACAAGGTTCACAATCAGTGATGGAGTATCACAAGGAGTTTTCATATTTGATGGACATGGCTAATATTAAAAGGAGTCCTGAGGTTCTTATGGACCGATTTTTGTTTGGATTACGCGAAGAATTTGCAGATAAAGTCCAACGTTATTACGCGACCATGGACGATTTGGTCAAATTGGCCATTGACATGGAGCGTGTTCAACAAATGATAGATCGCCATAAGAAGAGGATTTCTTCTACGGCTATCTTTCATTCTTCTTCAAAGCCAGAGATGGAAGAATTTGGTGAGTATGTTTTAGAGGGTGATGTGTCTTTGGAAGATTCAAAAATGCAGAATTTCTCAACTGGGTCCTTGGGATGTGAGCAATTTGAAAAATATAAGTGAAAAAAAACTGAGAAAGAGAGTGAGTGTTTGAGTGAAAAGAATCCATGTTTGATTGAAAGCGAGAGTTTTGAGAAAAAAGAGGAGAATAGTGAGTGAGAGGAGTCAATGAGCGAAAAAGAAATTGAAAGCAATAAACACACTTATGAGAGAGATCTAGAAAGTTCTAGCTTAGACAAGAGTGCATTAGTATCATTAAATTCCACAGAATCCTTAGTTTCTCATACACCTAACCATGAAATTCCTAGTGTTTTTATATCAACTTTTCCAGGCTTTGTAGATTCATTGGTCAATTATTGAGACATTAATATAGATAAAAAGGAAGATAGACAAATTTCACACTTTAGACAAGATGGTGACAGTATGGTTGGAAAGATTGAACTTGCACACATGAGGGACATACCCACAATTCAGTGGATAGAGCAGAGCCATCAAACCATGGTATTTGAACCCACAATCTCTTTTTATTTCTTAACTAAATCATGTTCATTCACTTTCTATTTCTCTTCTTTACTTTCTTAACTGATTTTCAACTTCGCTACTTCTTTATTCTTTCTTTGTTT
Organism: Arachis ipaensis; assembly: GCF_000816755.2. NCBI lineage: Eukaryota > Viridiplantae > Streptophyta > Magnoliopsida > Fabales > Fabaceae > Arachis > Arachis ipaensis. The sequence goes on along the minus strand of NC_029793.2, from coordinate 33,904,639 downwards.
GTCTCTTTGACTTTTACTTTGCGAACCGTTTTAGTTTCGGTATGAATAATCAACTTGTTTCAAGCATAGGTTTAATAAGTCTATGCTGAACCAGTTTAACTTTTTATATAATACCTAACCCTAAACGCAAATCAAATACTATATTGCTCCTAGACCGCTTCTCTAATCGACATTTATGTTTACCGTTAAAGCTTTACCTACAGTTTTTTCGATTTTTATCTTTTCTTCAACATTTTTTTTATCTTCTTCTCACTAACATGTTCTTATCACTCTTTAAGTGTTTTATGAAAGTAATTATGAGATTCTGAATTTAAAGTTGTCTTCCTAAACTTTTTAGGAAAAATTGCATTTTCGTCATTATTTTATTATTTTAAATAAAATAATATTATTAATAAAATAATAATAATTAATATTTTATTATTAAATTATTTTTAGTAATATTTTATTATGAATTTTTAAAAATTATATTTTTAAACCAAAATTTCAGTAAACTATATTTTGACCCCTTAACTTTTGATATTTATACTTTAACCTCCTAAACTTTAGCATTTATACTTTCCTCCACAAAACATAAAAATATTTGTACTCTGATCCCTAACAAGATCAAAGAGCTGTTCTTGAGTGTTCTTGAGTATATTCAAAGTGCTCTTCGAGTTCTTCGTAAATTCTTCAAATTCTTTCTTCAAATCTGGCCCCTTTTTCAATATTTTCGGTAACCAATTTTTACCATAATTTAAACTAAATTAGCAGCCACTTAAATCCGATAATTTTCACTTGATTCCAAAACTAATTCATCACCAATTTGAGGCCTAGAATTCATTTTTCTAGCTGCACTCAAGAACATGTTTCATAACTTGAATATCATCAAATTTCATCAAAATTTCAAAAAACTTTCACCAAGAATAACTCATATAAGCAATCAATTTCAAGCATAACCAAACCATACAACAATCACATAACTCAAACATAATTAATCAAGATTAATTTCACCAAATTCTACCTTGATTTGCTGCTCCTAATTCGGCTATCCTTCATAGTGTTCCTAGTGCACTTTTTTCTCCTAAATCACATCAACAACAACTTTAAATCCTTAAAACCTCAACTCACCGAACCTTAATCAACATTTTAGGAAGGGATTTCTCACCTTAAACTTGTTGAAATAGAAGATTATTGGCTCACAAGTCAAGTTAAGCAAGAGATCTATGGAAAAACATCAAGAAAACACAAGTTTAAGAAGGTTTTCTTGTAACCGAACCAAAGAGGAGGGATGAGCAGCCACCTACCCTGATTTTGATTCATGATATTTGACATGAATTTGAAGAGGAAGAAGTGAGGATTACTTTAATCAGTTTAGAATTTTAATTTGAGTTTTGGTTTGGAAAAAATCAAGATTTGAAGTTCTTTGTGTTCAAAGTTTTTCCTCTTTTCTTTCTCTCTTATTTTCAGGCATTCAAGGTGAAAATGAGTAGCTTGGAGTGTCTTGGGGGTGACAAAAAAAAGTGCTTGATGATGATTGGCTAGTTAGGGAGGTGGTTGAAAAATATCTCAGGTGTATAATTACTAAAACTAGATGTATTAGAGGACACACTTAACAACATATCTAGATATTAATATCTGAGCTACTAGTATAGATGACACTAGTAACATAATTAACATGAGAATAGAAGATATATGATGAGGCATTAGTATTGCTAAAGTCATCAGAGAGTGCTGGTGTTAACCTGCACTAGTAGACTGTAAGCTTGGTTAAACTTATCTCCTGTTTTTAAGTAAAACAGATCAAATAATATTATAATATTTCTCAAGCATCTCTAAAATATAATAATAATATTATATTATTATTTTTCTTCTCTCACGAATCAAGTCCAGCTCTTCAAATTGAGACAAACTACGAAAACCAGAATCTAAAATTTCTAACCAAAGCATCTCAAAAACTAAGTTCTTTGCGACTGTGTCGTCTAGCTTATCTCAGTGGAGGTGCTAGCTTAGTGATGACATAATGATGATATAGATTGAGGTGCTTGATGATATAGCAGAGGTGCTTCCTTTACTGAACTTTCGAGAAACTCCGTTTCTTTAGAAAAGTATCGTATCTCCAAAAACTAGGTTGTTAGATTCTACCCTCCTAAAAAAAATTTTGTCCTCAAAATTTTAGCTGTCTGTGGATAAGCCACTCTCATCTTGTCTTGTAGCTCCCAAAAATCTGTGCCTTAGAGTTGAATATATACTATCTATGTAACTACCACGAACTGGTTTAGACATGGACGGAAAATACAGTTGATATAACCCACATATACAACATGAGAATTAGTCAGTTAAATTAGAAAGATCTAATCCTAACTTTCATGCAACAGTTAATAAAATAAAAGAAGGCAGTGCGTCCCAATCATACAGTACGGTTGGAAGTTAAATCTTAACATAGTACTATTTTATTATGAATTTTTAAAAATTATATTTTTAAACCAAAATTTCAGTAAACTATATTTTGACCCCTTAACTTTTGATATTTATACTTTAACCTCCTAAACTTTAGCATTTATACTTTCCTCCACAAAACATAAAAATATTTGTACTCTGATCCCTAACAAGATCAAAGAGCTGTTCTTGAGTGTTCTTGAGTATATTCAAAGTGCTCTTCGAGTTCTTCGTAAATTCTTCAAATTCTTTCTTCAAATCTGGCCCCTTTTTCAATATTTTCGGTAACCAATTTTTACCATAATTTAAACTAAATTAGCAGCCACTTAAATCCGATAATTTTCACTTGATTCCAAAACTAATTCATCACCAATTTGAGGCCTAGAATTCATTTTTCTAGCTGCACTCAAGAACATGTTTCATAACTTGAATATCATCAAATTTCATCAAAATTTCAAAAAACTTTCACCAAGAATAACTCATATAAGCAATCAATTTCAAGCATAACCAAACCATACAACAATCACATAACTCAAACATAATTAATCAAGATTAATTTCACCAAATTCTACCTTGATTTGCTGCTCCTAATTCGGCTATCCTTCATAGTGTTCCTAGTGCACTTTTTTCTCCTAAATCACATCAACAACAACTTTAAATCCTTAAAACCTCAACTCACCGAACCTTAATCAACATTTTAGGAAGGGATTTCTCACCTTAAACTTGTTGAAATAGAAGATTATTGGCTCACAAGTCAAGTTAAGCAAGAGATCTATGGAAAAACATCAAGAAAACACAAGTTTAAGAAGGTTTTCTTGTAACCGAACCAAAGAGGAGGGATGAGCAGCCACCTACCCTGATTTTGATTCATGATATTTGACATGAATTTGAAGAGGAAGAAGTGAGGATTACTTTAATCAGTTTAGAATTTTAATTTGAGTTTTGGTTTGGAAAAAATCAAGATTTGAAGTTCTTTGTGTTCAAAGTTTTTCCTCTTTTCTTTCTCTCTTATTTTCAGGCATTCAAGGTGAAAATGAGTAGCTTGGAGTGTCTTGGGGGTGACAAAAAAAAGTGCTTGATGATGATTGGCTAGTTAGGGAGGTGGTTGAAAAATATCTCAGGTGTATAATTACTAAAACTAGATGTATTAGAGGACACACTTAACAACATATCTAGATATTAATATCTGAGCTACTAGTATAGATGACACTAGTAACATAATTAACATGAGAATAGAAGATATATGATGAGGCATTAGTATTGCTAAAGTCATCAGAGAGTGCTGGTGTTAACCTGCACTAGTAGACTGTAAGCTTGGTTAAACTTATCTCCTGTTTTTAAGTAAAACAGATCAAATAATATTATAATATTTCTCAAGCATCTCTAAAATATAATAATAATATTATATTATTATTTTTCTTCTCTCACGAATCAAGTCCAGCTCTTCAAATTGAGACAAACTACGAAAACCAGAATCTAAAATTTCTAACCAAAGCATCTCAAAAACTAAGTTCTTTGCGACTGTGTCGTCTAGCTTATCTCAGTGGAGGTGCTAGCTTAGTGATGACATAATGATGATATAGATTGAGGTGCTTGATGATATAGCAGAGGTGCTTCCTTTACTGAACTTTCGAGAAACTCCGTTTCTTTAGAAAAGTATCGTATCTCCAAAAACTAGGTTGTTAGATTCTACCCTCCTAAAAAAAATTTTGTCCTCAAAATTTTAGCTGTCTGTGGATAAGCCACTCTCATCTTGTCTTGTAGCTCCCAAAAATCTGTGCCTTAGAGTTGAATATATACTATCTATGTAACTACCACGAACTGGTTTAGACATGGACGGAAAATACAGTTGATATAACCCACATATACAACATGAGAATTAGTCAGTTAAATTAGAAAGATCTAATCCTAACTTTCATGCAACAGTTAATAAAATAAAAGAAGGCAGTGCGTCCCAATCATACAGTACGGTTGGAAGTTAAATCTTAACATAGTACTAACCTTGGGTCAAGGAGTCGAAAAGCATAACATTAGCAGTAGTCATGGCAAAGGCTTGTTTCTTGTTGTTGTAGTCTAGACGAGTCTCGAGCAATCCTCCTTGAACAGTTCTTAGCAATATTCGCAAGTGTACCGCAAAAATAGCAGACGTTTGTTCCAATCCGGCAGGGCTGGTTACCATGATTCTTTCCACATTGATTACAAATAAGGCTTATCTGCACTGGCTCTGATCACTTGCCCATGTCCTGAATTAGTCTACCATTTTCACCATTAGGAAGAGTAGGAAAATTCCCAGCTTGCAGATTCCTATGCAGAGGTACACCAGTCGTCTTAAAATTCCTTTCCTGTAGAGCCATATACTGATTAAATTCCTTCGGTGGAAATTCTCGGCGACTTATTCTTATTGTTGCTACCTTCTTAGCACAGTCTTCCACTAATTTGCTCTTGTTAACCAACTCTGTAAAGTTACGTATTTCTTGCGGAACTATCAAAATCATCAGATCATCACAAAGGCCTCGTTCAAACTTTAAGCACTTCCATTCTTCAAAGTCAGCAGGATTCCCTTGACAGATCTTGGATAAACGGTTATCAAAGTTACGGGCATACTCAGCAATAGTCATATCCTCTTGCCTCAGTTGCATAAGCTCCATCTCCTTAGCATCACGCGCTGCTCTCGGAAAGTATTTCTTGTAGAATTTATCCTTAAAAATGTCCCAAGGAATGTCACCTTTATTCTGTTGCAGCAGTTGCTGTATCCCGTGCCACCAGTACTCAGCCTCTCCTTTAAGCATGTAAGTAGCAAACTCCACATGTTGACCTTTTGAAACATGTTACGCTCGCAGTGATTGCTCGATACCTCGAAACCAGTTGTCAGCATTAGTCACAATGAGTGAACCTTTGAACATAGGCAGATTCACCTTCAGAAAGGTTGCAAGGGTCATAGGTTTCTCAAGATGCCCCAAGTCATTCTCATCATTCCCGTTATCCTCTCTGTTTCCATTTCCGTTTCCGTTTTTTACTCTGAGATGCTCAACAGCCCTAGTTGCAGCTACCGCAGCCTCATGCACTGCTTCAGCTACAGCGTTCATTATAACCATAAACGTTTTCTTTTCTCTCTCTTGGTTATCACTAGGGGTTACTTCCCTCGCGCTCCGTCTTTGTAAACTCATCGTGGTCCTGTTCACACCGAACAATCATTATCAAGGTGATCAGTCTTAACACTTCAAGTTAAGTGTGAACATTCCCAGAATGAAAGCACATAAATGATCATGCAACATATATCACATAGATATCCTATAAGCATGAGACTCACAATAGAGTATGCAATGAAGCATAGTCAGTCCACTCACCAGGCTCTACTGGGAACGAACTGCTCCGGTACCAAATTGTAACGACCCAATTTTTGATATGTCATGATCATACTAGAAACCGAGCACTACCAATTCGCTTTCCTTAATTTTAGCTTGTATTTATTATATGAGCCTGCTTCATTGTTAAAATATTTTTATTTTACGAGGTAAAATTTTTTTTGTAAATGTTTGATCTAACGTTCGAGTTGATAAGAAAAATCATTCATAATTAGTTCACAAATAAAAACAAGTAAAATAGTTATAAAACTACCA